>NW_027316389.1:11533165-11845665 GCF_026437365.1 Eucyclogobius newberryi
TTTCAATACTTTGTCAGTATCAAAATGTTGATATTTTGGTAGCGCCTCTCACTGCACTTTAACTCCGCTGGTCACATGATCCAGCCATTGTGTGTGTGATCTGATTTTCGAAAACTCCTACACACATTTGAACGGAAAAACTAAATCAACTTCTGCAGCTCCCATTTGGTATAACAAAACATTGCTTTGTGCCTCCACATGGTGCCCCAGTGTGAATTTCCTCGTCTTGCTTTAGTCAAATGTTTGATGGAAGTGATGTGAAGGTAGACAGATGGAGTTGGCAGCCAGACAACAGGCTGTGGCGTCTGTTCCTCTGCATATCCCAGGATGCACCTCTTCTCCAGGAACTCCTATATCCATTCTTTCTTTTTCATGTCTCTTCTCCATCCTCTCAACCCGAATTTCTCCACAGAAGCAGATATTGCATTTCTTTGCACTTTCTTAGCCCAATTTTAGTGCGAGCTGCCCCATAAATCCCGGGTGCCCCTGTTTCACCCCGCTCCTCTATTCTTCTCCCCAGTGTCTCTATGGCCCCACACTAATGCAAGCCTTCATTAAATGTCAATTATACACCAGAGACCACACAGCGCAGGCCCAGGACACAATGATTCCTGACCTCCCGAGGTCATCGGCTCATGGGCATTCAGTGTTCGGCTCAAGCCACAGTCTGTCCACTCTCCCACACTCCCACACTTAAAAAGAATAAAACCAGAACTAGCACACTTAAATTTGCATTTCAATTCCAAAGTTTTTATATCCCGAACAGTCTTTTATTTTCTGCATATTTCTTCTTTAAAAAAAAGCTTTCAACCAGTTAGTTTTATAGATTAGAAATAATCTTAATGCATTTATGACAAATTAAGTTGTCGTTCTGAGTGTGGGGGCCTGCATTATGTTGATTATGTTACGTTCATTATAAGAGCTCTCCCTATAACATCTTATTTCAGACTCATTTGGCATAATCAACAAATAATAGCGCTACGCCGTAGAATTGATGGGAATTTTTTGACATCACATCTGTGCATGTCCCGGGTGAATGCATGGGCCTTATAGTGCACAGAAGAACTGGCCAGATGGTGCGTTTTGAGTTCGGAGGGTTGAAGGGTTGAGTTTTGGGGGAGGAGGGGTGTAAACCACATGTTGAGAATCTACATTCAGACAAGCTGTGCAATGCGGACATGCTTGAAGCTCTAAATAAACCTGTGGCAGCACCCGTGGGGGACGCTCTAGCACCCGGAGGTGTCGGGACGAGCTTCATGGTTTAGGTTCACAGTGGAGGGGGTCTGTTTGGGTGCATGGAGGCGTAACCCGGCACTGTCACATATTTCCTCTTGGGCTTTGTTCACCATTACTGTACATTACAACATATAGCCGGACTGCACAACAGGAGTTAAATTTATTGCCTATTTAGTCTGGCCTTGTGAAAAGCTTGTTCTTCTTTCATTCTCAGATAATTGGGGACTGAGAATGGCCTGATGAGCTTATGGGAACTGTGCCTTTGACCAAACACCTGTGCACTTGCATTAATTAGTAGATAAAGAGATACATGTTTGAGAGGAAGTATGACAAATAAATTAACAAAAATTGACATATCGTACTTGCTGTGAAAAGTAGTGAATGGCTCCGGATCAGAGGTTGAAGGAGTTGCTTCTTTAGGTCCATAAATGAGAGTGAATGTGATTGTGTGCCATATGGTCCCCACTTGAATATACATCAGTCAACAAAGCTCAACACATGGCCATTTAAATGAAATGTTGATCATTCACTTCAGTATGCCGCAATTTTAGTTGTTCATCATGAAATATGCAACGTGCAACACTTCCACATTATAAGTTTGCCCATATTATAGAATAATATCATGTAGTGTGCTCGAGTGGTTAAGGCACAGCATGTTTACTGAATGTCCTCCCTTCTCTCTCATCCCCCATTTCACACTTTCCTCTCCTGTCTTATAAAGCCTACGGACCCCAAAAAAACTTTAAAAATAAATAAATAATAATAATTCAAAATAATAATATCATGTGAATGAAATAAAATCAATATGAAGAATAAAATAAACAGTAGCCACCCAGGAAAATAACATATTATATATAAAACATTCCTTTGCACTACAAACACAGACAGCTCTGAACAAGGGGTGTGCCAAAATATAAAAGAAAATCGATATATTATGATACTAAATTTTGTGATACAGTATCGATATTGTGGGCTGCTGTAGCACACTATTGACATCAGCCATACGATTTCCCGAATTATTTTGTGACCGGACTACAATTTTGTTAAAGAAAGCAAACTTGTTTACGCAAACCATTTGACATTTTGATGATTAAAATCAAAGCTCATGAGCGATATATCGATTATTGAGCCGTATGTGAGCCGTTTATCGTGTGTCGCATTGAATCATGAGGGACCCTCGACCCTAGAATCGTGAGGGACCCTGGAGTGACACATTTGGGATGATGAAAACTCATGTATAAGGGGCTGATAGACAATAAGGTCATAGAAAAATCCCGAGGAGGTCAGCAGAAGTATATGAAATATGAGCACCGCTGACATGGTGCACGAAAAAAAAAATGTCTGAAAACATGACAGCACATAATTATAATAAAAAAAATTATAAACTGAGAAACCGTTAAATAGTGAACTGTGTTTACTTTCTGCCCAAAACATGCTAAAAATATATAGTATGAATCCTTTCAGGATTATCATTTTTAAAATTCCAACCTATGAGATTTGACAGATTAACTAGTATCAATAATTGTGTTTGCACCGAGGACCGTGTCCAGGTGTACAGAAGCTCACCTTTCACCGGCCTTGTAAGTCTTTATTTATCTATTTATCTATATATATACCAACACTCAGCACATACAAAAACCTAATTTTATCAGTTATTTTGGGAAATTCACTGTAGATTGTAATTTATGTTTGATGTTTGTTGTTTGTGTACACGCTACAGTAAAACAAAGTAAAGTCATAGTACTGTACCTATGCAAAGCCATGTTGCAATACTTTCCTGGATGTTGCAACATAAAGAGGGCACGGTAGGTCCCACCCCACAGCCCCAGATGACTACATGAACTATAGATCTGAGCTGCAGACACTGACTCCATCACACATGAGCCCCACTACTGGGAGCCTGGTACAGAGGGGCACGCGCACACAAACTCCCGGCACAGCACTTTTCTCCTCTCCCCTTCGAAACCCGGAATACACTCCTAGATTACTAATGCATCTCCCTGTCAGAGAGGGGCTGAAAATAGTGAGCACTGACCCAGTTAATCAGAAGCAGGATGACCCCCAACTAAGGTGAGCACAACCGTTTGGTCCGGAAGCACAGTACAGCCACATCACAGGGTGCACAGTGTAATCAGAAGGAGCCAAGAGGCTCTAGAAATGTATGGCATTATTGAGTATTTTACTCCAAAGTCATTGATTCCATTTTTGGAAGTAAACATAAGATAGCTACATTTACACCTTCCTGTTTGGTGCTATTTGTTATTATATTGCAGCACTGGGTTAGAGAAAATTCATTTTGATTTATTTATACAGGGAAAGCCTAACGAGAAAAGTTCTCTTTTTCATGTGTAAATACACAACACAGGATAAACAACAAGCAAAGACAGGATACTAAAATACAAACAAAACATTAAATTAATTCAACTGACACAGAAAAACACATTTTATACATACAATATGAGATAAAATTATATAAAACATGTGCATCTGCACTGCAGATAGTCCTTGACCAGTGCTTTAGAGTAATTAAAATGCATAAAATGATTCAATTAAAAAGTAAATGTTTTGTTACACAGGCAGCGAGCAAAGTTACTGAAAGCCTTTTTTCCCGTCTCCATGTTGACAGGATAGAACTGTAAGACAAAAATGCACAAGTATTTGTAATGGGGTACTTGTTCAATCATAATACCATCAAGCGTGAGAACAGCATACATTTTGTTTAGTTTAAATTCATTAACAATTTTAAATTAACACAGTTTTTCTGGATGGAGTGAAAATCCTCTTGAATATGAATATGAATCACTTGAGCACAAGAAGGTGCCTTAGCATACAGAATTGCATCATCTGTGTACAAGTGGATGCTACTGTGTTTTAGATGATGTCCAATTGAGTTTATATAAATTGTAAATAAGAGTGGTCCAAGTACAGAGCCTTGAGGAACATCTTTATTAAGGTTAGAAAATTGTCTTTTCACATTGAAAGCCATCAGCAGAAACAGCTTGAGGTAATCTGCAAACCCTTTTATAAAAATTGTATCAAACTCAATAGCATCCAGAAAATCCCCCCAAAAAAATTCATGATTATCCAATGCAATAGCAATACAATTTATAACTTTAATAGCAGCTGTGATAGTGCTATGCCCTGGTCTAAATCCAGACTGGTTTAAAATGTAATATTTAGTTAAGAAAGCACTTATTAGCATCTCCAAGAGTTTTGCTGGGCCGCTTGGACGGAAATTATTCAAATATTTTGTCTTATCCAGAGATTTTTGGTTTTTATTCCATCTTTAGCAAGACACTTTCCCCGCCCTGTCTATGTGGTGTGTGAGCGATTGGTCCTAGGTGTTGCTGAGGCAGATTGGAGGCCATATTTCTGTTAGTGTACCCCAGGGCAGCTGTGGCTACAGACATACCACCGCTGAGTTGAAGTGTTCCAAGCTTGTTAAGTGCAATAGAAATGCATGGTATTATTATGAAAAAGGCCCAGTTCATAACTTTTTAGCCAGAACATAGAAACATTAAAGCGTGCATTTTCATATTGGTACTTTTATTGCACTGACAATCTTTCTGACTGTTTGCTTGTATCTCCACAAACCTGACTTGGCCTCCTCCTGCTTCCGCGGAGAACCTTTAAAATTATGGTTTTGTCTTTGGGCCACCTCCAGAAAGTTACATACTGTTACTTTAATTGAAGCTTATAGAATACAATGTCTTTTTTACCTTTCTTTTTTACGACAGCCTCTACAGTAAATGTGTGAGTTAATGGTATATTTTTAAAGCAAATATCAAACTGGTGATTGTGAAAATGTTGAGGAAAATTATACATTGAGAGTGTTTGTTTTCACACATACAATTAATACTGTGTCTCTTATTGTGGTTTCATGCATGACAAGTACGACACAACGCAATCATTTTGATGACCGTGTTCATTGGGTTCATAGCTGTGTCGGAGTTTATCATTCAAAAATAACATCTGAGCTTTCTACCAAGTTAGAAATAAGTTGTGATTTGTCGTGTCCTCTGGTGCTAATTGTCTGACTCTTTGGAAGACGAGTAATACAACCTTTTTATCAGGACTTTAATTTCTTAGAAGCACTAATCTCCCAATGCTGATTTAAAAAATTGCTTTTGAACGTTACTGTATTTTTTATGCTGAGGGATGAAACAAGTACGCAGTGGTTTTCTGCTATTTCAATAACTGACCTTGCGATATCATTTCAGCACACACTTGCTTGCGATCCTGTCACCTTTGATAATCTAATCACCAAAGGTCATGAGGTCATGTCTTCTCTTTGCTGACCCTTTCCCACCACATGAAAGCCTTGTCTATTTGTACGTAACCTGTTCAGTCCAAACCTTCTGCAGCATGTCAAGAGCTGACGTGGGAGACGGATGGTGAAGTTTAGTGGACTCGTTGACCCAAGTCCAGCCTCTGTCCCGCTGTCCTCTGTCCATGTGTCCTTTGAGCCCCCCCAGGGTCACCACCTCTGCCCTCCAACACCACCCCAGATCCCTCTGTTGTCCACTGCTGTCCACCCACCGCTCTCGCGCAAAGAAGCCAGAGGTTAATGGGTGAAGCGGTGAAGGTGAAAACCCAGCTCTTCTTCTATAGGGCCTGTTTGTGTTTGCTCAGGGCGGACATTGTGCTGGGCTCTGATCAAGCATCCAAGTTCAGCTCCAAGACTCCCCCGGCCCAACCCTCCCAGCCCCTCTATATTGGATGTGGGACGTCCCGGGGGGATGCTCCCCCTTGGCTTGGTGTCTTCCCTTTTTTTTTTTCAATTGCTGGCACAATATCTGTTTATTCTGCATTCACCCTGTCTCCTTTGTTGTTGCTTATAATCACGGATGGAAAAAACAGCAATGAAATATTTTTGCTTGAGTAATTGCTTACTAAAGGAAGAGGGAGTCACGTTTTACAAAATACATATCAAAATGACCGTAATCAGAGTTTCATGTCAAGCTATTGAAAATGTACATTGACTACTAATTACACTTTTGGTATTACTACTTAGTTACTTAATTACAAATTATGTATTTGATAGGAATACACATTAATAAACACCTGTAACAGTTAAAATGTAATTATGACAGATTTAGCAAATCATCACCAAGACTGTTGCTGACAATACCACCACTAGTATTGTGTCTACTAATAGTATTACGACCACCAATGTTATCATTGCATGCTCAAAAAATTATATAACAACTACAGCTTTTTACAATATGTACTTGACTGTTGACACACTTCAACCACTCAAGCAAGCTACCATAGCAACTACAAATATTACTGCTCAGAATCAGTTTAATTGTCATTATTAGTCAACAAAATGTACAAAGTAGGAACTAGGCGATAGATGCGACATAAAACAATGAATAAAAAACGTATAATTTAACTCATGATAAAATAACGCATGCGTAAAACTACTAATACTGCCACTACTACTAAGACCATATATCTCCCAGACAGCCATTTCCCCCCATCTTTCATTTCATCTATAATCTACTATCTGATCTTGTTGCCTCGTTCCGTGGCGGCCCTTATACACATGCTGCAGTAGTGTTGTGAAATGGGCCGTCTCGTCGCTGCCCCCGGGGGCCCTCCTCGCTGGCCCCATGGGTAAATGGCTATTGTGTGGTGCCACTGATCCCTGACAGGGCCATATTGTGCCGCGGCGGGGTGTCAGCGGCACAAAGCCAGCCGGGGTTGCCACATTGTCTCACACTCCAAATGAAGAAGTCGCTTTGCTCTGCCTTGAAATGTGGCGGCGAGAGGGAGGATGCGCCAGAGGATGGGAGGACACAGAGAGAGAGGCTCATTGTTTAAAGTAAGGGCTCTGTGTGTTATTCATTAATGCACCCACACTCTGCTCATTTATAACCAAATCCCCCAAGCCATTGCAAGAGGCACATCCACTTTTGGCTGCCTTCTTTGAGAGCTCATGTATAGGGAGGGTTCGCACAGACATACACACATGTTGGATGTGGCTTGGGACAGTCTGTTAAGACATAAGTAGAAGTAAGTGAATTCTAAGTAATCAAAATCCACTACAGAGGATTGAGTCCACTAATAGCTGTAGCAATGTAGTACTCACATTTAGATGAAGAGCTCTTGGTCAGAGTCAAAGTCAAAATGAGGTTTGTTTCAATTCTTGACATACAAGTACACACTTATTCATTCTTGGAAATACAGAACACTCAGATCTCAAACAAAACTGTTCTCTTTCTCGTCTTAATCATTTTATTTAATTTCATTTCGAATGTGTCAATGTTGTTTCCTCATCCAAAATATTCCTGGTGTTGTGTTTTCCATCCTTTAAGCAGGTCTGAATAACCCTTTCCCAGGTTTTTTCTCGTCCCACTTCCCCAGATTTTGGCAGGTGATCATGACCTTTGACCCCGTGACCCTGTGATTTGACTCTGCAGACAGAGTGACAAACACGTCTGTTCCCGATGTGCTGATATGAACGTAGATACACAGAGATAACATGTCTTTACCTTCCAAGCTGTCACGGTTCATGAGCGATGGGCTAGAGACGTGCCAAGTGCAGCAGTTTTAATACAAGTCAATATTCCCTTATCAATTCTAATGGGCATGAACTTTTTCGGTAGCCCTGTCACTTCGACCTTGTTCTCACATTTGACTACTAAACTCACTAAGATCCATTAATGTGTCTCATCAATAAAATGGGTACATGACATTGCTCCAGAAATCAGATAATGATCAGATTTTTGGTTTGCATGAGCATAGTCAGTGAGTATTGACTTGAATTCAGAACATGTTTTAACTAGTTTAGATTTAGTTCATTTATTGGGCTAGATTATCGCACTTCTATCAGTATACGTTTATTTTTTTTAAGGCAAAGTGTAAGCTAGTGGTGTTAAAAATGCGCTCATAATTAAACTCAAAATGTGCGCCTTTTCGTTTTCGTTTTCTTTTCACAATGTGGCATTTCAGTGTAAATTGGTGATTTTTGCATGTTTTTTTTAACGCTATCAAAGGTAACAATAGTATAAAACTTAAATCTGATTTTTCTTACCAGCGCTTAATTGCCAGAGACCTTTTGTACAGCCCTAAACTTCAACAGTTGGAGGCCCCTCTCTACCTCTGACATTCTTCTCATTACTGTTCTGCCCAAATGCGCCAGTCAACGAGTCTCTGTTTGGTTTACTTGCCTTAAGCACCAAAACGAGCGAGCACTTAATTACTCTCGTCTCTGGAGCCTGCACTTGGCCCTGCAGAGGAATGTTAACTTACACACGTTGACGTCCTTAATGCCACTGACTTACAATTAGCGAGCGGTCTGTTTGTGTACACTGGGGCACTACAGTGGCTCCATGGGAAATCCTCCATGCATTTGTGTTGCCGCTCTCCTGCTGTGATCGACCTGTTCGATGTGTGCTTTTGGCTGTAGTGGCCGGGTCAACACTATGTATGAGGCTTAAGCGGCCAGCAGGTTGACCAAACTGCTCCTTACCCTTCGTCACTGAGGAGCCACGAGGAGGGAGCCTGACTGCCTGTCTCTGCTGAGAGCTCTAATCCCACTCGCACCAGTTCAATCCTCTCCATCAAGGCCATGTCTCCACGTCTTCTTGAATTTCTCAATTTATTTAGCATTTTTTGTTGAAGTTTATTCTGGACATTTTAACCTGATTTTCAAACAGTAAGAGCCAGATGTAGTTGAATGCATTACGGTCAAAACTCATTCTTCACTCGTTCATAACAACCATAACAACAAGTATTGAGTTTCTGTGCATGATTCATACAGTAGAAGAGGCATTAATGGTGCACAAACTCTACGTTTGGATTCGCAATGAATACATATGCTTTATGACTAGATGTAGACAGGGGGTTTGTTAATTACTGGGGAATCTCACCAGTCCCGAACAACAGCTGAACACAATACACTTGGAAGAATAATCAAGTAAATGGAGTAATACAATACAACAAGTAACACATAAATCAACTAATTGTTGGTAAATTATTACAATTACAATAATTACAATGAATTACAATAAGCTGTGGCGGTAGTGGAACTGTCCGTGCTCCGTGCTAATCCGTCCTTTCATCTTAAGGGTCATTTAGAGCACAACCACACATGGCCTGTTCCAGAATTTAATTAAACATTCTTGGTGTCGCCTTGCTACCTTTCTCTGCAGGCAAGTACACACACGCATCCATCCAACAACCTGTACTGTGATGTAACAGCAAATGTCACTTATTTCACTCTGTTGTCTCACTACGCCAGAGATAAAAGGGGGAAAAGAAATCAGTTTCCACCTTCACAATCTTTTTCTTTTACTCCTGGGGTGATATCACTTTGAAGTAACATTATTAATCTTACCTAATGACTTCTTTTGGATTCTATATCCAACGTTTTTCTGTTGGATGGGCAACAAAGCTTCATATTGTTTTTCATTAACTCATCATTATTGTTGAAAATCAAATTGCTGTTCTTAATAATGCTTAATTTAAAAAAAATAAAAAATTCACACATGGTAAATGGTCACATATAGCGCTTTTCTACCTTCAAGGCACTCAAAGTGATTTACATCAAGGAACTACTCACCCATTCACACACACATAGCAGGCACTGGGGGGCGAGGCGTGTCTTGCTCAAAGACACAAAGGCTGTATTCAACTGTGGGAGGTGAGATCAAACCGGCAACCTGTGAGCCAGTGGACCTGACCGCTCAACCAAGGATGTTTACGTCGACAGCCAGAGCGATTCAAACTTTCCGATCAGATGACGTGCACTCTACCAACTGAGCTACCGCAAGTGGAGCGGTTGGGGTGTGAAATGAACAGTTTTTTAATATTTAAATCATCCATCTTCTTCTGCTTATCCGGGGCCGGGTCACAGGGGCAGCAGACTCCCACATTTCCAGACTCTTCCTCCACGAAGAGTCCGGGTTTGATGGAGACATCAGGACAACATCGTCTGCAAACAGCAGATATAAGATCCTGTGGTCCTCAAACTGAACACCCTCTGACCCCTCCGACCCCTAACTGCGCCTAGAAATTCTGTCCATGAAAACAATGAACAGAACTGGTGATTCATGGTGAAGTGCTGCCTGTGTCCAACATGCACTGGGATCAGGTCTGCACTACATAAAATCATCTAGTTTATTTTTTTTAATGTTATTGTTGGAAACAGGCAGCAGGAAAATGCTCTCACCACTCAGTTCTGACATGATGAAATATTACAAAATTGCTGTGTTATTCCTCCTATTTAGTGATTTGAGGTGGGCCGAGAGCAATTTATTTGACTTTGAGGAATTTGCTGCAGGCATCTTTCTTTGAGAGTTTTCCATGACCTTGAATGTCTCAAATAAGACTGAATCCTATAAATCAAATTTATGTTAAAACGTTATCATTTTGCAATCTATACCAAGTATGCAAACTGCATAATGCTAGAGAGCTTCTGTAGCTGCCAACATGCACACATTTGGCCCCTGTAAAACCACATTCATCCAAACACATTTTAGTTTACGTGCACAAAGACCTCAAACTGCGCCAAACAACCAAACTCAATCCGTCAGATTTCTCTTTCAAGTCCATATGCAGCGAAAAGAACCTATCTGGACAAAAGACACTTTCGAGCGCTGGTAGTTTTTACTTTCACTTTAACGCAGAGGACCAAAACAAATGTGCTGGTCAGAGGTGGAGGACCATAGTCTGTCATCTCCGCTGATCTAAAGCACTGTCTAATATTTTCCCGGCTGTTTCTTATGACTTGAACGCCTCTCTGCCCTATAGTGTTTGCACCGTTACATGCAGCATCCATATGACTAGATATGGACTTCTCAGATGTGTTATTTGGATGTTTGAGATTTGAATCAAGAAATCTCAGTTGTAGTTTTCAGTATCAGTACATGCATTTTCAAGATCTGTTTGAATTGGACTACAAACTACACCTAGACAAATAGTAATATGGGGTGCACGACTGTGCAGAGGTTTGTGGTTCTGAGGCTTCAAAATCACCAGAGAATACAAGATCATTGGCTTTTTATCACAATCCCACACACCAGATTGCAGAGTTTGCCAATCCGTGAGTCTCAGAGTGATCCAGAATTAGATCTGCTGCCATTGCAATTACCACTATAAAACAAGATATTTTCCATGGTAAAAAAATCTTCTAAATCTCCAATTAAACAGGACGTTGAACCCCGTGCTTTTTTTCTGAATTGAGAAAAGAGCTCATCGTCGTCTGCAGTGGGAATGAATGCAATGTTTGGTGTGCCCCATTGACCAAATCTAATCAGGAGTTTGCAGGTTTCCATCTCCGCTATATCCACATATCTCTGGACTTCATACAGGCGCTACACAGGCCAACAGTTGGGCAGGTGTCAAATCGGCCATGGTCAGTTACACTCCAGTCCAATCACGGTGCAGATAAATCACTACCAGCCAATCAGACGCTGAGAAAAGCCAGATTACTCAGAGTGAGCGTGTGTTATCTCTAGTGCACTAACAGAGGCCCTCATTCATACACAGGTCTTTATAACTGGCCAAAGAAAGACTAATTTGGATGGAGTTTTTTGACAGGGGGGTGCAGGGGGGCAGCGAGCATTGTTTGCTTAATCCGCACTGACTGGGAAGTTGTACGCTGTGCAAATAGTGAATATTTGAGCAGGCCTGCTCCTGAGTAAAGCCCTTCTGCCCCAAACGTTGAGATAAGCAGAGGCCTAGTGTTATTCATAAAGATTTGCCTCAACGGTCACTTTCATCCATGTTATTTTGTAAGAGACAGACGCCAAGTACAACACATACAAAAAATTCACATAGTAAATAATTTGTTGTACAAAATTGTTTTTGGAATGTTTGTTCATTTTGACACAATTCTGAGATGAACGAGTATTAAACTCCAGATTGTACCTATCTATTACCCATTTATTACATATTCACCCCAACCAGCTTCAAAAGCCCCATAAGAACACTTAGATTTATGTAGACGACTTGTAAATAGCTTTTTTAATTGACTCATCTAACATAAAACAACAAATCAATACATATTTGTGATGTATTAATTGACAATTGACCTCATTTCAATATTGATGGTTTTCAGATTTTAAAATGTGACGTCGCCCTCCTGATGAAGGGCAAGAGTCAGTTTTCCCTATTGATAAACCTGTAATTTTATAACAGATATTTAAAAGAAAATGACAAATGTTGAACCTTATTAATTCTATTAGTGACAAGGCCCTTGACCTCACTAAACAACAATGTATTAAATATTACAGGACCATAGGATGTTTTGATGTCATTTAAAAAAAGTTGTGCATTTGTAAATATATGTTTAGAAAAACAGTTTTTTTGTCATTGTGAAAAGTTCCTTCCATTCTGCCGCAAACTGACTTTTATTCCACAAGATAAAAACAATTGTGCAGGTCATTATGAGGTCTAAAAGATATATCATCCAGCTCTGACGGATGTAACATTGCCGCACTTTCTCTAGTCTTTCAGTCCTTGTTGGATTTAGGAATGTGTGCCCACTCAATTTGAACGTTTTGTAGACAGAAACTTGGCCCAGTGCAACATCAGTGATATGTTGTACCTTGTCTAACGTGACCCTGCCCCGTCTCCACTGCTCTACCTTCAGGCACTATTCTTTGATTTTATCACTGGAATTTCAGTTAAAAAGAAATCACAACAGTACTTTCCAGATTCAACAATATTTGGCTTTCAGATCAATATCAATAACATAACCATAACTTGGAAACACTAGTTCTTGCATGAGTTCCAACAAAGACTTGAGTGAGTCCTCTATGCGTTTAAGTCTCTATAAATTCAGACAGCTGCAGAATGTGGCATTTTAGAAACCGCTTGAATTATTGCCGTTTGAGATGTTTAGCCCAGTGTTGGGCAAGCCTTAATCTGCACGTCATCTGCATAGAGAGATCTGTAGCGACGTGGGGCAACCTTGTCCTACAAAGTGACGCTTTATTCCAGAAACACACAAGCTGTAATGCATTGAGAGTGTTTGGATTCAAAAGAACAGTCTTGAATATCTACAAAAGCAGCAACCCCTGGCCTTGCTTTCAACCCGTCTTTGCCGTATTGTGGAATTCCCTTATCTTGCTCCACCAGTGGCGTATAGTGGAGAAAAGAGCAGGCCCATGCCATTGTGAAACCCTCAGAGTTTTGTTTGATAGTGTTTTTTTGCGGGTCACTTGACGCTACCCCCTCACTCCAATCCACCAATCCACACACGCACACACACATACGCACACACACACACACACACACACACACACGCACACGCACGCACACGCGCACACACGCACGCACACACGCACACGCGCGCACACACGCATACGCACACACACACACACGCGCACACACGCACACATGCACACGCACACACACACCCTCCATCACCAGCACCTCTACTCATTTCCATCATGACTGCTCATTGTTTGGCTGGGCTATTCTTTTGGGCCTAACCAGATTCAGGGTGTCTTTGGGGGGTATAAAGGAAGGGAGGATAGGGAAGTTTGTCATCGCTTTAAAGGAACACCAAAGCCTCAGTCTGGTAGCAGTCAGTCAGGGTGAAGCAAGTAGCTATAGGTCCATATGGACCCCCCAGACAATCAAATTACCTTCTATTTGAAGAAAGCAAACAGGACAAAACCTATAGGAGATGTGGTAGAATGCCACCACACCTAATAAGTTAATGAAATAATAAGATCAGCTGCCATGGATCACAACCCAACTTTTTATGGGGTAGGGTTTGGGCTTTCTTTAAATGTCAACTTAAAGGTCATACATCACAGCACTTTTGGGAAAAGTGTGTCCTTTTGAAAGTAAAATCTGTGTATTTCTACTATCTATGGTTGAAATATTCCTCTGCACTTAATCATCCAATATCTCTGTACTACACTTTACAAAGCACAAACTGTGATGGGATTGCATACTGCTTTGAGTACACTTGTGTTGTTGTTGGGATGCTATTTGGATTGTAATTAAGGGCTTTTTCCACCTATGGCTAAATCTTTTCACTTCTTCCTGAAAGCTTCTATTCACCATGGCAACCAGCCTCCAGCACAGGCAAAATGAGGGTAAATGAGAGAAGATTTTCCATATAAAAGTATAGGCAATTGCACATGTTTTGGGTGGAACTCAATGCTTGGGTGGCCAATTAGCAAAAACAGCAGAGAATAGCCCCTACGCCAGGAGCCAATCAGGACAGGAGGAGTGGAGCTTTTGTGTCCTCCCTCTGTTCCTCTTTTACTCGCTAACTCTGTCTGTCAACTTGGTGTCCACAGCACAACTCCATCAGAATACCCAATGAGGATTATTGGAGGAAAGCAGTGGGATTTCCAGCGCTCGCTTGTTTGCGGAACAAAAATGTCCGTGTGTGTCCTCAGACAGACATTTGGCTGCGTCCCATCCGTTGTAGAGGATCACAATCCCCGTCTTTGCCTCTTCACACTGGGCCACAGAGCTGGAGACTCCCCCCGGATCATGACCCACTGGGGCACATTCATTCCTTCAGAGGGACCTCACATCACTTTGCCCTCAGATCCAACCAAAGTCAGTAGTGGATAATCAAAACATGGGTGCCGGGCGGCCATCTTGGAAACTTGTTGGCCCTGTTTGTAACATGAGCTGATGATGACATGAATAAGTTACTCTGGGAATGATGTTGAGATGGTTCCATAGTTCATACCAAGACCCAGAGGAAATAATTATGGCATGACAGGAACAAAGTCTCTGTGTTAATTGCTAGTTTCTGCATGTTCTGCTTGTGTCTTGGTTTGTTTTCTTGAGATGCTTCACCTTTCTTGATAGGAAAAGTCCTCAAGCATCCCCTCACACAAAGTTTGTATGACTTGTAATTGAGTACACTAGACAGTAGGTTGCTCTGTCCCCTTTGACCGTTAGACATAAAGGTTTTAGACAGTGTACATAAAGAGGGCTGCCTCATTATTAATTCATGCATTTCTCTTGAGTGTTAAACAGAGAAACCTGTGGCTGCCTGTTTGCTCTCTCTCCTCTACAGTCTGTAGCTCCTCACTTGCCCTGCAGATATTCAGCTGAACTGATTTGGCCTGATGCTACGCTCTGCCCTCAGCCATCTTCAACACTTGGGTTCAGGGATTGGAATGTTGGGATCCTTCCAAAAGGGTCAGTCAGTTCTTAATTTATGATGTTACCATTCTACTCCCTACACAGGTGTATTTGATGTATCAGCACCCAGACACATTTTGTCTCATGATTTCATCAGTTGTTTTGTTGGTTTATTAAGTTTTTCATTATTATTATTATTAAACCAACTACTCTTCTCATATATTTTATCAACATAAATGTCTATGCTATGCTCAATAAAGTTTACTATACCATGTGTAGCAAAGCGTATTGGCGTGGTAACAATTTTTTTTTCTGTAGCTGTTTCCGCACATTCCGCACGCACCGCGGCAAACTACATTTGAACAGCAATTAATTTCATACACAATGGTCTCATCCAGACGGTACAAAAGCTAAAATACCTGGACACAGGAGCAGTGTGGGGTAAAAACACAGGAACCAGGAAATGTGTGAGGTCAGAGGGCGAACGACATCACCCGAAGCCAATTTATAGAGCTACGCCTTTATTGATCAGCCTATGAGAGGTGTCCAAACAGTGCCAGCAGGCTCTACTGCCACACATGCACAGAGCTGAGCCGCCAGCCTCGTACTCATGACCAAGATCTCAACCCAAAAGCTGCTTTTGCTTAATGATCAAACTCAGAGAACACATTTTCTGACCTTTAGACAATAGTGGGTTTTGAGAAGAACATTGCACACAATGGCTCTTATAACAACATATTGTAGCTATATATTGAGACTGTCTGACCCAGATATGAAGTGGCTTATTTTACTTGCAGAAACTTGCTGAACAAGTGCTATGGAGAAGTAGAGAGCACCATTTTTAGACTCTACTTCATTAATGTGACAGTACATACTCTGCCAATATACAGTACTATAAATAGCTAATACAAATTTCAGCTTCTATAACACATTTGTGGAGATTTACTATTTCTTCTACTACCAAACTACTATGACTACTACTCTTTATACTACCACTATACTCAAAGCTGCCTGGATGAAGTCTATTTTTCTGCAGATTTACTACTCATTTTCTTCCAAGTTGCAGTTCAGTCAGTTGAAGGAGCATTCAGCAAAACTTGACAGATTCGTATATATTTGTGTTCATTTTTCTGTCTATGCTTGCAGCAGTCTAAAGTGGGGTGTCCCGTCTTCTTTGTGGCTCGTAGCGTGAAGCGGGGTCGACCCAGTGGGGCTCTCCTTGGGGGCCCCCCACACAAAGCCTGTGCAGGATTATCCATCCCGGGACAAAGAAGGTGATTAGCATGAGAAAACAGGAGCGCTGCAGCCCCTCCAGCCCCGCAGAGGAGAGGTGTCAGGGGTACCCGAGAGGAGAGGAGAGGTGGGTGCCGCTCATTAGCTGCTGGGACAGGCTGAATACAGGCGCACACTCCACGCCTTGCACGCCCGCACCGGGACACTGGCATGCACACGCACGCACGCCCCACATAACCATGGTGAAGGATCCAGGCAATTTGTAGCTCATATGCATACGTCTGAGCACAGCAAGGGACAGGAATTTACCAAAGAATAACTCAATAAAGACAAGGGCAGAGAGCAATTTTCCTGTATGGTTTAGTATGATGGCACAATGATGGACCAAAACGGTATACATTAGGCACTCCTGCTTTGATCTTAGCACTTTGGCACCTTCTTAACTCACTTATGGACTTCTTTTCCTCAAATGTATGCAATGTTGCTCTGTTTTAGTGATAGCATTTAGGAAATGTATTGCTATTTTCCATACTTTGGTTTGTTTGCTTTTAAGACTAAGTAGGTTGTTTTTATCAGGAGATGTTTTGGTGTATTGGCAAGGCGGTCTGGAGAAAGAGCCAATCAAAATGTGGGACCAATAGTAATAGCATGCTCTGTAAATAACAATGGAATCTTTATTGCCATTGTCATTGAACACAATTCACAAACATAGAAACTTGTCTCGGCGTTAACATAAAACATAAAACAATGAATAATAAAATAATAACACCTTATATTTGTCCTTATTTTTTTATTATCACAATCTTACCAGAAAAACTTGTTATTTTTGTATTAATGTGCACAAGAAGCGGGGGCAAAATAGAAATTCAGTGGAGGTACGAAGATGACCCAAGCAGGCAGGTAAATGCAACTCTGGCGGCTTTGCAGGTCCTAATTAGAAAGTGTGCTCAGATGTGAATGGCATGGTGGATGTGCCTCTTTTTTCAGCGCATACAGCAATAAATGGAAGAAAATATAAACTCTCTTAAGCTAATTTATCTGACCACAAGTGATCCAAATGCCTCTGGTTTAGTTTCAGGTTTCTTTATTATTTGTCTCCGTATGGAGAGATTTAGCTTTGACTCCCAAATACAGATATTCAGAACAAAATAATGAATTTATGCTTGTTACTTCTGCAGAAATCCATGATTTATTTATTTAAATATTTTTCACATATAAGCCGCCATGTTAGTTTTGACTTGAACAGACAACGTTTTCTCTCTGATTGGTTAATATGTCTGTCAATCATTTGCCTGTGCTATCACCCTGGCGACTTGTGACAGCCAATGACGCAACAGTAGGAAATGTTTGGTTTGGTGAGGTTATACTTGGGCAACAATAAGCTTTTGTACAGTTAGGGGCAGGCCAACAGCCTTATGCAAATGTGATGACTCAGAACTGTTACCCAAATCATAAACACATCTTTTGAGAGAACTCAAGGTCCTTTAATAAAGATCACCTATTAATAAAGCCCATGCATTCCCATTTAGCATTATTTAATTTTAGTTCCCCATTTAAGAAATCTTTGTGAGGAACTGAAATGAAAATAATGCAAAATACCTTTGGAATAATAGTTACTTAGTTGTTTAGTCATGACCTTTCTGCCCTTTCTGCTGTTAATCTTGCCACTCCAAAATTCATGTCATATTATTATCATTTCACAATATAAAATCACAGTTCTATCAATCACATACACAGGATTACACCAGTAATGACATTTCTTGGAGATTAGTGCTTTGCTTATCACTTGAAACATAGCATCTGTTGCCACGTTATGTATGTAATCCACACACATTTGCATAACGGTTTTTATCTTTGTAAAACAACCGGGCGGTGTTCTGGAGAACGCTGCCTCCCAGATTGGTGTCCCCACGTCCCGCTGCGTCTGTCCCAGAGAGCACCCCGCACTCCTTCTGTGGAGGAGAGGATCAGTGGATTTGGCCCTCTCCAGTGAAGAGGTGCCCTGTCGTACCGGGATTAGAGGGATGAGCCCACTCTCTCCTGTCCCCTCTGAAGAGACTGGCTGGACGTGTCTTTTGTGGGACACCATAGCAAGACGGTCGAGGCTGGTGGAGAGGAAGATGTGGGGGAGGTGCCTTTTTTTTCTTTTTAATTGCCTCAAACCTCCCAAATCATAACAATACTGAATTTGTTATAACCTGTGGTAGAAATTAAAAAGTATGGCACTCAAGTAAAATCCGTTATTATCTGTACTTTGCTTTTATTTTACAATGGATACTTTTTCATTTGAATTCACTCTACACATTTCAGAGCAGGCATTTGCACTTTCTATTCCACTACATTTTTGAACTGGACTGAAAATGTAAAATAACTTCTACTATGGTTTGCGATGTTATTTATAGCATGTTCATTGGGATGAAAATTTTGAAATTCACTAGACAAATAAAAATGGATTCAAATTGCTAATGCTGACCAAAACTGGCACAAAACTGGCACTTTAACACATTTAACACAAGTACATTTTTTTAACGGGTACGTCACAACTTTTACTTAAGTTGTTTGTTTTAGGTGCTACTCTTTGTTTTTCTTGTATGTATTCTTCCACCACTGGTTATGTAGAGGTTTTCCAGAGGCATTAACTCACTCCACACTTGATGGTGGTAAACCGCTTATGTAGCCACGGCTGCCTTGGGGTAGAATGACAGCACAGCACTCATCACTCACACTCCACATTTATAAATGCAGGGTGGATTTAGGCAAGAATAGAACGACTGCATGCAATATTCAGAGCTGGGATTGAACTGCCGGCTGGTTGGTGGGTGAACATTTTAACTGTTGCCCCAAATGTAGGCTAGAAAGAGATGTTTCTAAATGCATATTCACCTGTGACTGTAACAATGCAGACCAGGAGAGACATTCAGCCGCACGAGGTAAGAGACAGTCAGGAAAATATCCTGTGGTTGGACATGTACTCACTTGTTTCAGATCAGAGGAAATGACAAACCTATGTCCCTCCACCGCAGACTAGTTTTGTTTTGATTTGCTGTTAAAATGAAAGTACAAACTGCAGGTCTGAACATTAAATACTCACGTTGATGTCACGTTTGCCAAAAGTGTGGTTATGTATGATAACTGTTTTTATAATCATTTATTTTAGTTGCATAGACTGGCTAAAGAGTGGTGAGACGGGTTTCGGGGCAAAGACGTTTTAAGTTTGGTTGTTTAGCGCACTCTGAGTTGTGGTTGCGTGTAACCGTGACTTGTTGGAGATGTGGGAAGTTGACAACTGTCTCTCAAACTACCATAAGTCACACAGTCATAATAACACATTCATAGAGCCAAGGTGAGTGATGACCAATGTCACTGAGATACAACAACTCACGTTTCAACATTTTACGACCATAAATAGATCACGCCTCTGCCCTCCTCTGTCTACTAGATGTCTCTACCCTTTAGAAGTGACTGGGCTGTGGAAGATGAGCGTATTGTTTTAAATCTGTGGCTGCTCGGTCACTTCAGAGGTGAAGAGTTCGGCCCTCTGCCACCCTGACCCCTCTCTTTCATTTCCCTTTATGACCCCATTGTTTCCTGGTTGTGGGAGGAGTACCAGTTGAAGTGGGCAGGACCAATGGGGTTGGTGGGGTGACCAACTTCGTTACTTTTGCACTTTTATTTTCGGAATGGTAAAATACAGCTTTTTTGTGAGGTAACCCAACTTTTATACTGCATTTGACATCCCAGTGACATAGTGCATTGTAGTAGTATCAAAAAGCGGCAGTAACAGTTGTATATAGTATATAGCCTAGTATAAGTACTGTGACATAGTATTTGTAGTGGTTGTAGCGGTAGTACTTTTACTTACTTTAGTTATCTTAAAAAAGCTAGGGTGCCTTATTTTAGATATAAATATATGACTTTTTACTCTAACTTGTTCATATTCACCTTATTCTTGAAGTTGCCACAGACGACACCATTAACTGTGTCCCTCTTTCTGCATGTATCATTTTGACACGTTTTCAAGCTACCAGTGGTGGAAAAGTAAAAGTATGAAAGTACTTAAAAATTGTAGGTATCTATACATCACATGAGTAGCTTTTACATTGAATACTTTTTACTTTTACTTCTCTACATTTGAGAGCTAATACTTTTATTTTCTACTCCAACTCGAAGTAAAAAGTACTTATCGTATGGTTTGAGGAGGTATTTTTTCATGTGTTCAGGGTGACATCCTGCGTAAAGTTTTTGAGTTCAAATCCTGACTTTGTGCAGCTACTTTGACTTTTTAGTTTAAACACGCCGGATTGTAGCCATGAGCTAATTTGCATCCGTTGTCCCACATTCACTCTCACACTACACTCTCCTTCATACACAAATATGGCCACTGGAGGCAAGGTGGGTAAAGTGTCTTGCCCAAGGACACAATGACAGTGAGTGTGACTGCCCCAATGTAGCACCTGGAATTGACACTTGAGTAATTTCTTGGCCTATATATCTGTAATTTTACTAAGGTAACAAAGTAAATACTCCTTCCAGCACAGCCATGTGTACATTATGACATTTTGAATATTATGTAAAAATCCTGTAAATACTAAATTATGAGCCATTTCTGATGGTGATACATTCAGCCATATGCCTATAACATTTTGATAAAATAAATAGTTTATAAATAGCAAAGTGGCTGCTTTTTGGAAGCAAAGTTGTTAAAAATTGACTGTAAATAAACTGCATTTGCAAAATACTGACCTTTCCTGTAACTTCCCTCTACTTCCTCATTCATACAGCTCCATCCATCTCCCCTGTCCCCCTGTGTCCTGTGTCTCCCTGTCCCCTCTCGTCACCGGGGTAGATGACAGGTCACAGCTGTGGGGGAAGACCATCTTGTCTCGTGTTAATTTGTCTGGGTCTCTCACCAAAACATACCCTTGTGTGTGTTTCCATAGCAACATACCCTTCCTCTGCCTACCACAAACCCTACTGTAGGAAATAGCCTCTATAGTCTCCGGTGACTCCCAAAAAGGTCACTGTGACTTTTAAGTTCTCCCCTTCTTAGAATGATTCATGGTTGGGCCTTCAAAAATGGGCCGCTTGATGTTTATATTTGACTTGTGGAAGGAGGGAAAATAAATTAAAATCTGATTGGACGCAGGGTTATTTATCTACCTGGCGATAGCTGACAAAACTGTGTTCGCTGAAGCAGGAGTTAGTGAATGTCACCGGAGAGAAATGGTTGGCGGCGCGAGGATCTATAAATATTTTGACTCTCCTTCGTAGCTCCCTCACTAGAAGAGGTTGGGTCTATATCCTTACCGGGGGGAACAGGGTGGCACACGGACTGATTAATCGACTTAAAGAGAACATACATCATGTTTTTTGGGGAGACCTAGAAAAAAAGTTTAGGCCTCTCCTCTATATCCTACAGAAGTACTTATTCAGCAGTAAATTTGAGCTTGTTTGCTGTGAAACATTGCCTTTCCACAGAGTGCCCTGCTTCTTCATGCAATCCTTGAATTGTCTGTGTATGTTTATGTGCACAAACCATTGTAAATATCCCAATTGTTTGTGTAAAGCTGTGTGCTGTACTGACAAATACACCCTAAAACAGTTTTTCATATAACTGGGGCTTGTTCTTTTTTTAATTTGGTGTACACATCATAATATTCTATTTACTTAGTCCCTGTTTAGCACTATTTTGTAATGAAAATACAGCTGCTTCGGTTTTCACCCCTCCTAAAACCAACAAATTGTTACTGAACTCGCACCCCCACCACCTTGGTAACACTGTAACCTAGTGCTCTTGACAGGTTGCCTACAGGTACCAGCAGAGTCAAATCCAGAGGACAAATTTCCCAACGAGGACAATTCATTTTAGCTATGTAGATTATCCAGGTCATTTGGACATTTGGGATAAAAGATAACAGGGCAAATACCAAACTTTATCATATGTTTTCCACTGTGTATGTGTCGCTATTTACATCTCTACATTACTCGAGGTATCAGGGTAATGTTATTAATAAAGGCAGCATGGACAACAGAGCAGAGTCCACTGTTACATAATTAAGTGAAGATGTATATTTTTTATATAAATACCACCAGGGTTTGTATTTGAAGTTTCTTAGTTTCATCCGATCGCTGCAGTCTACAGCTTTGCCACTAGATGTCTCCGAAGCTGTTCTCTCCGGAACCTAAAAAGACTGTTCTGGGGTGAATCTCTGTGGTAAAAGCTTGTGTTTTTGTTTCCCTGGGGAGATACTGTCACTTCTGTGTGTGCGTTGCATGTGCTCTCTGAGTCTATGTTGGAGTATCACAGATGGCCCGGCCTCTTGTGCTGACAAGCCTTCCATTTGTAACCATCAGGACCCTCTCTCACACATATGCATCTGAATTATGGACTGCTGCACTCGCCATAGCAACGGCAGACTCTTAAAGGCACGCCACCGGTCAGTGGTCACTGAGGCCTGAGGGGCTGGCTCCTTGCCACAAGGGGGACTGATAAAAACAGATTTGTGTACTCTCATGTAAATGCATGTACATACTGCAGAAATCCTTATAAAGACATTGCTCGCATGAAGAAACCTAATGTCTGATCCTGTCTTATTGTCTAAGTGATAAATATTCAAGTCTGCTCCAACATTTGAATGAACTTCTCATTAGATTGGTGTTGATCTGTTGAGGGCCTGATTCTCACACGACAAGAGCATTCACAGTCATTATCTTTCACAGTATGTGCACACATGGCAGCATTCCCCATGAAAACTTGCAAAATAACTGTCCACCTGTTTTGTTCTGGTATTCCTGGAAAGGGAAAAAGCTGAAACATTGGTAGTTTTAGTTTAGTTAGTAGTTTAATTGGTTCAATGGTTCTCCTCATAATTAATCCGCTCAAAGTTGTATTTAGCACATTAGCATAGTATTTGTGCATGTGAGTATTACTCATTGTCCTATATTCAAGCATTGCTCAGAAAATACTCAGTTTCCCTTATACAGTTTTAGATGGACAATTTTAGATCATATTTGAAATCTTCTTCCCACTAGTCATACAAAATCTCAAAAAAGTTAAATGTGATGAATGGTGTAGTGTAAAAAGGATAAATAAAACCCCAGCTTGTGAATACACATTTATATAGCCACGTGTCCATATAAAGTCAAATCAGACTGAAATGCACCATGTGAATAATAACGCTTTATCCCCTGAAGAGCAATCATTTACCCCTCCTCAATGCTCCAATGTTATAACTATCTACTCACAAAACCTTTTAAACCACGGACTTCAATGTCCCGCTTGGAACGCTGTCAACTGTTACTCCATTCAACAGTTTTCATGAATCGCCCAAGTAAGGGAACTCGACAAGCTGTTACAAGCACCCCCGCTACCCATTATACCCCCATACAACAACCAACGCTCGCAGAATACAAGGCTACATCCCATCCTTCTGCTGCGTTCCCTCGGCCTGTTCAGCAGAGGTCTCCACCCTGGGGCCTTTGAGGCATGGCTCGGTGCCCTATCCTGGCGAGTGTGTGAGGGAATGTGCCCCCCCCCAGCCCCACACACCCATGCTCAATGCATTCTAATGGGACCCCCTCAATGGCTTCTTGATAGAGCTGAAGACAGTCAGCGCCGTATGCTGAGGTTCACCTGGGAAATTCACAATCTGGTGCACTGGAGAGAGGAGCAGTGGTGGAAGGGCTGGGACTTCTTAGACTGCCCCTCCTCGCAAAAGAGATACCCACAACACACACACACACACACACACACACACACAACACACACACACACACACACACACACACACGCTCCCAACACATTGAAATGCTTTTTTTTTTTGCAGCCTCAGCAAACTATTGTCCCGATGGTGAATGGCGCTGGAACGTGGTCAGTCACGCTTCCTTTTGAGGGCTATTGATGAGTCTGTTTCTAAGCATGGGCTAAAGCTTTATAACCTCTCTTTTTCTTCCTGGACTATTTTCAAATACTATTACTCACTTGTTGCATTCAACAAATGTATTCTTCAAAGCAGCAAAAATTACACATCCAACATCATGACATTTTTGTATTATAACCTACATTTAGCAAGCATACTTTCATTGTCACTGCCAAAGTATTGCAGTATTCCATAAAAAATGTGTTTGACCTCTTTAAAGAGGTTAAGCAAATAAAAGCAGTGTGATGAAGTAAGTCCAGATCATTTCTTTACAAATGTTTTATGTCCCCCCAGTATCTCAGGTTTTGCACTAACTTCTCCAGACAAGGTCCCGGGTCATTAAAGGGTGAGTCAAATGTGACAGATGAAGACACACCTGTATTTGACACTTCAGATCCCATACCATGATCACTTTTTCACTGCAGGAAATTACAGAGGTAATTTTTTCTCACACTCCCAAAGCCCTGCTCCTGTCCCACTAGGCTCTATGGGACCTTATAAAATAGCACACTGGAAAAGAACAAACCAACTAAATCCAGACTGGAACAACCTCATCATTAATAACGCAAACCTTTTCCACATAAATCTCTATTTCGCTGGTTTATCTTTACACTTCCTTTTGTTCTGACCTCCATTTTGGCTCTATCACTTCTTCTCTTGAACACAGTTTCTTGTGTGTCTGTGTTTGTCCACCTCTTCATTTGCGCCCACGCAGCTGCAGCTCTCTTAATAAGCGTGACGGGCCGCTGAGGGGTGCTCCATCAGCCGGGGGTGTGATCGTGACCAAGCGTGGACTTCCCACTCCTCCTACGGGCCACAAAAGGCTGGACGTCCTGCCACAGAACACCCCGCAAACTGCAGGCCAGTGGCTTTTGTTTTGCTTCAAAGGATGTTGCCCTTTCACTTTCCTATTTCAGATATAAAATTGTCCATTCACTGCGCAATGTGTCTATGACAGAAAACACGTTATATTTGTTGCAGTGAATTTCAACGTATTACACTCTCCTGGAGTAAAAACAGATCTGTCCCAAAAGTATACAAAGTTACAATAAAAAGGTTTTTGCATGTAATAAAGTAAAGCATCAGTTTTGCCACCACATTACAGATGTATCGTAAAAGCATCTATTCGAGTGAAAATGAGAGAAATTAGTTTGTTAGTTAGTTCTGCTTTTCACATTTTAATATCAGGTACAACTCTTTTAATATCCAGAAGATTTGTCTGGGAGTCGTGTAGAACAGAAGCATCAGCAAAGAAGATGAAAACATGCATACAAACAATAAAAAGGAACTAACATTTTCATCAATATCTTGAGACATTTTTGTAAAAAATCTGACTGTAGTTTTCTTCCTTTCTTGATGAAATCCAGATTGACATTGTGCATCATCTGCTCTGTGTCTCATTTGAGATCGGACTGGAGAGAGAACTTGTTGATTGTTCTACTTCCAGGGATAAGCATTCTTCTGTAACTACGTGGCAGAAAAAGTATTGCTCAAACCTATGTAAAGGAAATAAAACTCAACTCCAGGATTATAAGCATTTAGCACCAAATATCATGCACTTTATTATCAACTGTTCCACTCCATGACGCATCAGTGGTCAACCTGGAAGAGCCCTCACAGCTCCGTATGCCTTTCCCCTTTAGAGTTTGGGCCCGACCATCTAGTAGGAGCACCAAAGGGCACAGGGGGTGTTCCGGGACAGCCCCGTATGACAGCTCTACACATGGTTTCTGCTGGTGACCAGGGGGCCTTCAAGGGGGCCACACTATCCCGCTTTAGATAGCACCACACCCATCTCCACCCCCCAAGTCTCTCCCAGTGCAGAGGGCGTGTTTGCCCAGACGAAGAACACTGAACAAAAGACTCCACACTGTTCTGCATGGTAGCGGCCGTATTCTTTTTTTTTTCCTTTATTTTTTTTTCTTGGATGCTTTTGTAGAGATCTGATGATGCCTGGAGGGGGGCAGATATGATGGATGAAACCAGGGGGCGCGCCGAAGCCGACAGGAGCAGGGGGTCGTCAGCACAAAGGGAGGTGTCCATGGAGGGTCCCCCCGAGTCGTGCTCCCGGGCGTGAGGCGTAGGGGTGGCGGAGGCGGGCGGGCGGGTGCACTCGTGGAGCTGTGGATCATGACAAAGTGTGCATAGAAATTTGGGTTCAAGGGGGTACGCTATGAAAACCTATGTGAGGTGGGGCATTGTGTTTGGCTTCTGTGCCAACTTTGGAAATAGATATGCGTTGCAGATAAGAAATAATAAAAGAAAATAAATTACCATATTGAAAAAAAGCTATGGATTCGTCATCATTTTTGTCTCCATGGAGATGTTATTAAGTTGCCTGAAATGTTCCATGGTATGGTATTCAACTTATCCATCTTTTATTTATTCAATTAGAGGCAAACTTGAAACTTAGAAAACAAACTTTTGTTTGCTGCATTGGACTGGGTGATGATCGAAATGAGTTCCCTCCACAGGGTGGCTGAGCGCTCCCTTAGAGATAGGATGAGGAGCTCAGTCACACGGGAGGAGCTTGGAGTAGAGCCGCTGCTCCTCCACCTGGAGAGGAGCCAGCTGAGGTGTTTCTGCCATTTCCCACTGGGAAGAGGCCTAGGGGAAGACCCAAGACTCGCTGGAGGGACTATGTCTCTCAGTTGGCCTGGGAACGCCACGGGATCCCCCAGAGGAGTTGGAAGAAGTGTCTGGGGAGCGGGAAGCCTCGGGAAGCCCTGCTTATTCTGCGACCTGGCCCCGGATAAGCAAAAGAAGATGGATTGAAAAACCTTTTGTCCTTAATGTGAGCGAGGTGGCCTCTCCACAGATTTGACTTGTAATTACGATGTCACCGGCTTGTTTAGTTTATTTATTCAATGAGACAGGGACAACAACATACAATAACCGAGATACATTGTATCAGGGTGTAGCTCAAGTGGTCATTTCCACCTGTAGTCCCTGGTCAGGCTGATGTCATAGTTCATAAGAACATTGTCTCCATGGAGATAGCTTAATTAATGCCATACTGTATATCATCCAGGCAAAGCAACAATATCTCTGGGAATTCCAGCAGGTGACAAACCCTCCTCCTGAAACGTTATATAGTGCACATTTTCTTCTAGTCCGTTAGTTCAGGAAAATGCTATGAAACCTACAGTATGTCATATACATTTTGCACATATATAGGAAAGCAACTCCAAGGACATTTCAAGTGATCACACACATTGTTGGATGATAACAATGAGGACAAGTATTTGTAGAGAAACCCTTGAGATGAGCCATCTGAGCCCAAATTGCCAAAGTGCCAATTTCTTTCATTGTGCAAGATACTTCACCCCCCTCGAATATGGTGTGTGCGTGAGTGATAGGTGGTGGTCAGAGGCACAGATCGGCATCCGGTTTCCATTAAGCCAATGGGCCAGGGCAGCTGTGGCTACATAAGTGGCTCACCATCAGAGTGTGGAGTGAATTAATATTGACTGCAGTGTAGAGCTTTGAGAGGCTTCGACGAGCCTGTGAAGGGCATAAGATGAGCAAATAATTATTATTATTATTATTAAGTGGGCGGTGCAGGACAGACACAAACCTGAGTGACAAGAAATAAGACCTAAACATTCCTTTCCAACATTAAGACATGTTCACAACTGCTCAAGTAATTGACTGTGAACTGGGTTGTCAGTCTTTCCTGAGGCTCTGACGAGAGGCCCAGAATTCTCCAATCACAGCTTACAAAAACGACTGAAGTTGGTTGCGCAACACAAAGTTCCATTGCAATTAAATCAAGGATGCCATTTTGAGCAAAGGGCATCCAACGTACTGTAAAAATAGCTCACCAATTGCACATCTATTCAAATGTATAACTTTACACCTCTCACTTTATTCTACTCCAGTCCTAGCATCCTGTGTGTGCTGGCTTGGTGCACATACTCTGGGTGCTGCTGGCGAATGTGGAGCTCAGTTCTCTGGGGGTAAGCCAAGACAGATGAGAGCGCACATTTGGGATAGGGCCACCATCTTTCATCATGGACAGTATAGAACCAGGGCTAGACAAATTGTTTAAAATAATCATCATATTCTCTGCCTTTGCCGGTGAACATAGACATACCACACGCACGGTACGCCCGGGACGCCATCAATTCTCTAACCTCGCTTTCATCCTCTCTGTTGATTCCATCCCATCGCGAGGATTACTCTTATTCCCAAAGGATTTGCTTTGCCTGTCGCCGCTTTACTGCACCTTGCACTGTGGAATGTCCTCTTAGCCTTCTGCACCCCCAGGCCCACCTTGCGCTGCGGAATGTCCCGAAATGCTTATCTCCACGGGGGAAACTCACTTGGCGACTTCCGTTTCCAAGAGAGAAAATCAAACTCCCATTCAACGTAATTTCAATGGCCATTTCATGTCATTTTAACTGGTAATTTCCAAAATGGATTAGGTTAACTCGTGTCCGGCTACACAATTTTAACTCATGTAAGCCAATTATTTGTGTCTTTTATTCAAAATGCATAGGACGGTTAATGGGAGGTTCTGAAAAGGCTGACAGGGACAGAAGCGACCTCATGCCATTCCTCCTGTAGTCCATAAGAAGGCATTGTTGACCCATGCGGACCACCTGCTGCATGACAAATACACACACTTTTGCTCCCCGCACACAAAGCAGAAGGACATAGCATACCTCCAGCAGTGCATCACAGCTAAAGAAAGGGGAAAAGGACCCAAAAAACAAAGCTTGGCGGGGAGAAACGCCAATCTCAAGCTCATCAAATGCCTATCAGACCCTGGTAACCTGCTGCTATCCAAAAAGGCAGGGCTGAAAGATCACTATCTGGCATCCTCACAGGCAGTCCATGGTAGCTGTCACCCAGAGACCAGGGAGAGGGAGAGAGGGAGAGAGAGAGAGACGTCCCGGGACAAAGGTGGCTTGCTCCTCAGGGATTAGCCATTAGCATGCTAGTTTGTGTGCTTAATGCTAGTCTGAATGGGACAGGACAAGAGGCAGTGGCCCGAGCTATTCTTAAAAAGGGAAGTGTTTGTGTTTCAGCTGCTAATGCCACTGACTTATGCATATAGAGCATACATGCATAACTATGAGGAGTCTGTCCGGGGCCACTGGTATGTGGACGCACACAGAGCAACAATGTATGATGTGTTCTGATGAATACAAATGCTGCAATCGTACCTTCAAAAGCACAACATCATATCATAACATAAATATTAAGTTCACAGTTTCTGCTTCCCTCTCTGTTTATTATTTGTATAACTTGATAATCTTGGATACACGATGGACATTCAAATGTTGGGGTAATTGTTACGTATGAACATGTGTGTGCATCCGTATGTTTGTGTATGTGAATGATATGTGTTCTTTTTCTCATAGTATATAAATAAGGTATACTTGTATTCCTTCTTGCAGGAGACATGTCATTATTGTAAACCAAAGTTAAAAGTTGTAATAAAACAATCACTCAATCAATAACTCAATCATTCAACATCTACACTTCCCATTTCTCTATAGAGTACTTTAAGAGGACAACTTTAAGAGGACATATTATGCTTTTGTTTGGATCTTAATAATTCAACTATAGCATATATTGATCATTATTTTACCTTATGTTTATTGTGAAATGTAATATTTAATTTATATAAATATAGACATAACGGTCTCATAATAGAAACAGGTTAATTGACTTTGCGTTTAATACTGCAGATCTGATCCTGCATCTCTCGTTGTTATGAGGGATCCAGAGTGAGATTTTTTAAATTGTAAGCAAGAACGGAGCAGTGGGTGGAGGTAGGTGAAAACAGACATTTTCTGTGCGATGCACAATTACTCAAACCTGCATGAGTCATGAATAAAACTCATTGTTGTACAAATCAATGATTAGGGAACACTGGAATAACATGTTTAAAAGTTGATTTTTACATAATCATAAGCCTGATAGGATCCATATCTGGAATGTGCTGCTGCCCACAATTCACCTGATGGGAGGAATGTTTAAATAAAGTCACTTGATCTCAGTGCCCATAAATAAATGTTTTGATTTAATATATGAGGACATAAAAATGTATGAGGGCATTAAAATGTAAAGAAAAAAAACATTGAAAACGTTTCTACCACAGACCACACCTGGACGACTGAGAGATTACACAAAGTTGTTTCAAAAGGAAGTTATAAAGCGCTGCATTTGTGTATTCCACTGTGAGTTCATCATCAGCAAATCTACATGACAACGTGCTTGCCAAACGCCAAACTTCACATTACACCACTATAACCCAAGGAGCGCTTCACTTCGCAGGTGAATAGAAGTGATCTGAACTCGTCCGTGCCCCTCATATGAAACTATTTAGTGCTTAATCATTTGTTTAACTGGGGAGATCTCAAATTAATATTGCAATGAGATAAACATACTCTTTCCTCTTGCATTTCTCTTTCTCTTGCTGCTGAGTGAAGCTTCCAGAAACATTTGGGCTTTTTCAGTGTTAAGAATGACCTAATATTTCAGGGGTGGATCAGCATCAGTTTATTTATCACTGTAACTGTGGTATTTGAACACTACCACAGCGTTTGGTTAGAGGAGGTTTGGACACACCATAGTTTGACAGATGCAAATCCATGCATGACAAAAAGAGGAATCCATGTGTGCTGGTATGTTAACTGTTCTCATGGTAATACAGTGAAAAAATACTACAGCGACAACATTTTGAGTGTAGTATTTGGTTGGTGTTGATTCCGACCTGTCTCTGGCTCTGCATGACAAAACGTGTTTGTTTATGGCCTTCACAGAACAATATGTATTTGTAGAGACAAAGCACAATATTAACCTCAATACACAAAAAACAGATCATTTGGGCTCAGTTTGGTCAAGAGCTTCAGTTTATATTCTAATGATCAAATAAAACAATACACAACGCAGAGGCTAATAAACATGTCATACAAACAGTGAAAAGAGCATATTCTGCCCCGACGAAGACGCAACGGTTGTTTTCTTGTCCCATGTAACAAATAAAGGACTTTAATCAGTAAAAAAAGTGCCTCAGACCTTATTTTAACAGATTTTTATACTTTTGTCAAAGGAAGTTGTTATATTACAAGTCATCACTGTTTGTTTTGAGCCTTATCCTTGATGAGCCCCTGTTTTATTAGTATTATTTAGTCTTATGCTAGCTATTTTTTACTTCACTTTACTTTATTGTATTATTATTTTATTTTATTTTATTATTATTTTATTTTTATCTTTCTTTATCTTTTAATTTAATTGAATTTATTTATTTTCCTCAATTCCCTATTAAGATATGAGAGGAGTTTTGTTAATAAGAGTTTTATATTTTGTTTATAAGAGTCCTTCCCGCTGTATCTATTGCGTTGTAACACCAAAATTTCCCCATGTGTGGACAATAAAGGAATATCTTATCTTATCTTTTGAGATTTGTTTTACTGTGGAAATGCTCTGAACCACACGTTTTTCCTGTAAATCTGTCTTTTAATGACTTGCCATCTGTTGACTGTTTGATAGTAATTGTAACTCAAATTCAACAATATTTGCTTTGGTTTGTGAGCATCCACTTAAAACGTGTTCATTCAAACTCAAGACAATTTCAGAAGTCAAATAACAAAATGTTCTTTCATTTTTGTAAACTTTACTCTTTTTCCCCATCTTTCCACCTTAACAACTAAATCACACGCTGTATTGTTTTCCTATACGGCTCTGAGAACAGAAAAAAAGAACATAATCTTTTTTTAAATTTCAGAATATAATACATTTCAAGGTCTGGCTGATTCATATAGTTAACACATTCTTTAAAACTTTGGACAAACACACACTCTCCATCCCTCTTTGCTTGTGGGCCTAATGGTGTGTAAAGACGGCTGTATGGAAATGTGCATTTGTCAACCTTGCGCTCATAAAGATAACATTTTGTGTTCGATTGTGGCTCCGTTTCCCTCTCTTCTCTCCTCTCTCCCTCTGCTGCATGTGTGATTATGTGCTCAGACCCTGGTGGCTGGCTGATAAAACACTAGAGGCCTCTGTCTGTTTGTGGATTTCTTTTGGAGGAGGAGATTCCCACCGTGCTCGCTGCGTCTGGCCCCTGTGTGTTTTGGGCCCTGCACGCGTGACTCAGGACAGCTGTTCCTTTCTGCCGCCCCGGCCCATCATCTCCTCTCCCCTCATCTGATAAGGCCGTAAGGGGGGGGTCCAAAGACTCGGCAGATCTCCTCCATAGCGGATAGGAGGCTAACAATGCGCCCCTCCTAGCACACAGGGCCCAGGGCATTAACATGTGAAAACAGCAGTTCTTATTGGCGCTGCACTGAGCGATGGACTGAGAGAGACTTATTGAGGTGTTAGGAGCGGACAAGTGCGAAGAGAGAGGGTGTTAACTCCAGAGATTGCAGGCCAAAGAATATGAAGTGTAAGCAGAAGTGGTGAAGGGCACAAAAATATAACAGTTTTGCTGCTACTTCAAAATAGCAGTGCTTGTTAAGAAAGACAAGAAAGATTTTTTGGACATACTGGACATCTTTAGGAATGAGAGAAGGACAGTGACTAAATAAACACACCCATGTACACTTAATATGTCAAAATGAGTAATGTAGAAAAGACAGAAGGGCATTATGGTATTGTATGATGCGCTATGTTTATTTATAGAGACAGTGTACAATAAACACTGACAAGAAGGAGAGATTTGTTGTATTAGGTTAGACACTGTAAAAAGTCATTATAAGTTATACTAACTCAAATCTTTAGTTTAAGTTATTGATTTTCAGATTACATTTTCAAGTCATACGGCTCTCACCTCATGCGTCCGAGTGATCATAACAAAGTGCACTTAACTCACTGCTGTAAGTGTGTTTGTGAGTTGAACTACGTTATCATTTATTACAGTGTGTAGTCCCAGGTTGATAGGTAGTAACAACTGAAATGGAATCTATAATTAGATGGATACACGGCAATGTCACATACAATATCATGAACACGTTTAATGAACACCTTTAATTTCAATTATAAAGGATGTGGCTCTTGGACCAGACATTATAAAACAGTTTGGTTTCATTCTCCACCGACATCAGAATTCACTCTCTGCAATTCAGGCACATTTGACTTGCACACATTCATCAGAACTCATGATTTGGGTACAATATGGGTACAAATGGGATTTTCCTAATGCTATTTGGGTCAAAGTTTTTAGTCTAATTCAGGTGTGTCCAAATATTTGTTTTATTAATGGCCGAAATATCAGAACATACATGAAGCACAGACTTGTTGAATTGTTCAGATATGGGCATTCGACTGAGCCACCACCTTCATAAAGGCTCAGAACCTAAACATGACATCTGTTTTACACCAACATGTTTATTATCAAGGTTATGATGGTGGAGGTTATTACAAGCTTGCAGTAAAAAGTACTGCTCATGGTAATTTGAGACAATTCAAGCCCGAGGGCCTGCACAAAATGGTCTATGGCCCCTGGTCCATCCTGTGGGCATGCTCTGGTGCAATCTATGTACAATGTCCATACAGGTAATCATGAAATCATCCTTTAATGCACTGAATGGCTACAGCCGCCCTGGGGCAGTCTGAGAAGTTATATATATATATGTCTATGTCTATGTCCATGTCTATGTCTCTCTCTCTCTCTCTCTCTCTCTCTCTCTCTCTCTCTCTCTCTCTCTCTCTCTCTCTCTCTCTCTCTCTCTGTATTTATTTTATTAATTAATTTTCTCTGTCATAACTTAGTAACATGAACGTGTATGGTTATCTGTGTGTCTATGTCTATGTCTGTCGGCCCTGCGACAAGTTGGCCACTGTCCAGGGTGTACCCAGCCTAAGGCCCAAAGTCACTATAGGCTCCAGTCACCCGCGACCCCGAAAGGGAACAAGCGGTAGAAAATGGATGGATGGATAACTTAGTAACACCTGAGACATATTCCACAATGTTTTGAAGTCTCGCTGGGCAAACAACATGTGACAACACAAGACCTGCAGACCTGTTAAAAGAAAACAGTCAAGAAATAAACATTTAGGTACAGAGGAATTGTTTCTTACCATAAGCATTAGCCAATCTGAAATAATATGAATAGAAAACATCATTCACAAACAACACATTTCACGATTATAAACATTGCCCATTGCAGCAACTATCGACCACTTTATTCAATTATTGGACAGATCATGTGGATAATACAGTCATTGCTTTATATAATGCGCCAATTTCAAAATTGTCATCAGTCCACCATCTGGCATGAGAGAGACAAAGTGTGGAGGGTGCAGCCTTTTAATTAAAACCTTGTATAGTGAAGGGCCCGGGCTAAGCAAACATGGGCCCCTGCATCAGAACTGGAGCCGAAGGAGAGGACCAAGGGGCACCCACCAACAGAGAGTGGGTGAGGGTGGGTGTCATAAAAGACTGGTGGATGCTATAATGCCTTGGTGGGGAGAGCAGACAGGTAGAGTGATGGAGAAGGCCACTAAGATGGTATCTAACGGTATCTGATGGATCATAATGTCGTGCGGATATTAGAGTGGGAAGAGCAGGGTGAAAGGTTATTGTGTTATTGTGCTTTGGGGGCATTTATTATGGAGATATGGAGAAAACTAATAAGAAGTACACGGAAACCTGATTTAATACATCGAAATAGTAATAGTAAACGGGATGGACTTCATTCAGTAGGGGAATGGGGACATCTGTAGGTGAACATAGGAACTGCAGCCATGGAATTTGAACTTCTGAAACTGTAAGAAGCAAAACAATGAAAAACTGATGAAATTGCAAATGTCAGTCTGAACCCTAATAGTTGTCAAATCAGCCACATTTCTGCCGGTCAGCCCCAGAGCAGCTGTGGCTACAGAGGTCACTATCACAGAGTATGGAGTGAATGAATAATGCAATGTAAAGCACTTTGAGAATCTTGGGATATTACAGGTATTAATCTAGGTTATTAGGATTTTTCTGGATATTTTATACAACATCGCACATGATACTAATGCACTGGATCAACACACGTCCTTTCAACACATGAAACACATGGACATATGGCAGAGGAATATATTTTTATATTACTTCAAATGAACAACACACAATCATTGAACGGATATGTTTGAGGAAATTATTGCATATGACACGTCAAAACGGGTCCTGATGTTGAGCCATGTTTTCCAGTTATACAGCTAAAGAGATGATGTTACTGTGAGTCTGTGTGAACGTGACACAGCGGTTTGAAATGGTCTGACATGATTATCTTTGGTGCGATTGTTTAGCAGAAACAGCTATCACTTATATAAAATCATATTTACATCGATACACATTCATTCTATTAAATACATCTCTTTACCCACGCACTAGCTTCTATTTACAGTGTTGAACAAGAACAGTCACAGAAACAATTCCTTCAAATAAAGTCATCAGTCATGGTCTACAAATATCAAGGCTATAAAGGGAAATGACACTAGAAATCTGTGGTCGAAAAAGACCAACGTGGAACTTACCAAATTTCCTGCAAATACTATTCATCAAAATGAAGGCACTTGAGGATAAAGCAGTACATACAAATGTCTTCTACAAAATGCATTATGCGTGTGGCCAATACAATACAGGCTATAGGAATGATTACAGGTAATATGCACACATTTAAACAGTCTAATCCTAAAGGCAAACATATGATATATGTAACCACTACCACAAGGGGTCAGTAAAGCAACTTTGTAAAGTTATGCGTGTTATAGGCTCGTTCTAAAGAGTAAAGACACATTTAGATTGGTCTGCTTTGATATGTGCAAACAAAATGAGTGATTTTTTGGTAGTTCCGTACCTGGTGCTATAAAGTGATTTGCATTTCAACATGAGCTGCTCTCGTATCTAAAAATGCGTTACACAACTACAAATACTTACTACACATACTGTCTATGTGGATAATATACAAACTTGATGTTAGGTATAAATCAATCACAGAGAAATTGACATATCATTATAGAAAAATTGGTTTCTTCTAATTACTTTAACTATTTGTTATACAATGTTTTACAGTAGGCCCTGCGACAAGTTGGCCACTGTCCAGGGTGTACCCCGCCTAAGGCCCGAAGTCACTGGGATAGGCTCCAGTCACCCGCGACCCCGAAAGGGAACAAGCGGTAGAAAATGGATGGATGTTTTACAGTAGCTCATAATTAAACATTACATTTAGGCTGATCGATTTATAAGGAATTCATGAAAAAACACTGACTTAAGTATTGCTGTATATGAACTATGTAAGATATGGTCAGATATTTGAAAAAATTACACTTATGAAATAAATTATATGTCTATGGAACACATAGATTCAGTCTCATGGTCATGAAGCTTCAATAAAGAAAAGAATGCTGGTTCATATTAAAATATTTACATTTTAAACTACATATATATGTTTTAAAGCATTCTTAAATTCTTAACTGTCAGCATTTCTACTTACTCAAATGTTTAAGGAACACTAATGAATTGCATAGGAAACACCATCCTGCCACAGCATTGTAATGGTGCCTTGTATCCAGAAGGGGGCGCCATCACACCACAGCAGATTAGCATGTGGAGCCAGTCCAGTGCTTCTCACAGCAACAAGTCCACTTCTGAGTCCCACAATGCCCAGTCTATGGTCCTCTGTCCACCCCATGTTTGTTTATGTCCTCTTCATGTCTCTTCCTGCTGGGACTCGAGTCTGGAGTCAGTCCTTGTGTCCGTGGGAACGTTGACGGTCCTGGACGTGCACGGGACGGACTGTGACGATGGGGTGGGATCCTGGGTGGCTTCATATAGAGGAAGCTCACTCTCTGATGGGACGTCTCCATCTGGGTTGTATGGAGGAGGAGGCAAGTCGAACCACGGCGGGCGACTACGAACAAGAGAACACAGTCAAGACATAATAGAATAGTGTGTGCTTCCGCTGCAAATACTTCTCAGTAACAAGATACAGTTTTAATCCTGCTTTATTGAAGATTACATTTGATTTGAGTCAATCTCTTCCATCAAGTGTTTTAGTCTAGATGTTGTACACAACCTTGTATAGTCCAGATTATGAACCGCTTTACATCGATCAGATTTACTTGAGTATTTTGTTCAATCATTTGTAATTCTTTAAGTAGTTGTATCATCATTTACTTAATCCAACTTGAACATGATTTCAAAGTCATATTTACTTTGGGGCCTTTGTATTTGTATGGTACTTTTCATTTTCTATTGTGTGTAAATGATGTAATTCGTTCTAAAGAAGAAAAGGAAACTATAATAAAGAACATGAAGACAACTTTCATAGCTTCATTGTGTAAAGGGTTTAAAAAGGCTTATTGACTGCTGGCTGGCAAAAGCAAATCTATAGAAGAAGACACATAATGGTGTGCATCAGAGTTATTGCACAGTTTGCACTTTGGGTTGGATTTCAGAGTCATTACTGTGGTATAAGTCATTAAGAAATAATGACATCGTATTAGTTGCATTTTTCTTACAGCTACTGCAGCTCATTTTTGGCTACATTTTTAGTAACACATATATACAATGCCTTTATACATGTTTATTAATAATTGACAAGCATAAATAATTAACACATGTTTAATAATCATTTACCAGGGTTAGTGTAAGAGTTAATATTAATGATTGTTGAGAGTTCCGACAATAGTTCAGAACCCTGACTTTACCTGACTAAGACAATCTAAAATGGTTGTGCCCTGCGTTTGGTGAAAACTTGATATCTGATGATTAAATATTGAAAATTCTTTCTCTACTGTTCACTCGCTGTCAGTAAATCTGCTCCGGCGCTATTTGCTCCTAATCTAAATACTTATTGATGTGAAAAGCTGGTCTAGATTTCCACAAATTGACAATTTAACGTGCAGTATTGCGTTTTGACAGTCACCTGGCGTCCAGAACAGCTTGTGAGTACGACGGAGGAGAGTCCAGTGAGATTCCCGATGGATAAAGCGTCCCGGACAGCAGCTGCAGGGCCTGAGGCGTGGAGTTGTACTGTCCCACCGCTCCACCGCCGCTGGGTGACATGCGGTCTAAGATCACCAGCCGGGACAGGAGCAGGGGCTGGTGGTGATGGGAGCCGCCTCGCACGCCTCTGGGAAGCAGGACGCTCCTTTTTCTCTGATGATGGAGGACCAGAGCTAGTAATGCCACGACCAGGACGAAGATAACCGCACTGCCAATGACCGCGTACGTGATGCTGGGGTAGTAGCGCAGGCGGTAGTCCAAAGTCACAATGTCCTGTCCCGGAGCCTCTGAAAGAAAGCAAAATCAGAAGGGGAATATGAGCATAATGTTGCATGACAAACACAATCGGGTGACCAATAGTCTTGCCCAGGGACAGAGTGACATTATACGACAGATGATGCAGCAAACCGCTATGAGATGATTACTCTGCCACCAAAGCCAATGTTTATTACTTTACATTAATCATATTTAACACGTTCTATTAACACAGCTGTAAGTACTAACATTATCTATTATATTGACCATTTAGGTGTATTCAAATGGCCAGTGGCGATGGATTCATTAAGCAGGTGTAACAAAGTCATTTTAAGTCTAGTAATTTTAATTAAAAAGGGTCGATGACTCCATTTGCCCCTTGATCAGACAGTTATTACTCAAACAGCCGTGGAGCCATCATTCTGGCCAGTTGAGCAAACATATTCTGGTGAGTTTCAAAACGAGCCCGTTGTATTCATTTATAATGCCATTTGCTCTTTACAGATACCGTATTTTCCGCACTATAAGGCGCACTGTCAATGAATGGTCTATTTTTGATCATTTTTCATATATAAGGTGCACCGGACTATAAGGCGCATTGGATTACGTTTTTTGAGAAAATGAAAGGCTTTTAAGTGCGCCTTATAGTGCGGAAAATACGGTAATAAATACTTTTCTACAATTTAACTTTTCAATTAGTCACACTTTTTATCGGGAAAGATTGAGCCAACCTTTTAATTATTGCTTAAATGCACATATTTCAGTCATCTTTGCCATTTTTAATCATTGTGTTATTACTATTTACAATTCTAGCATTACTCGGGAACGTAACAGACATTTTCTCCTTCATGGTGCCACATTAAAGTGAGAGAAAAGACAAAACATGTGGAGTAAGCTCAACTGCGTTCCTCGCTCATGGTTCAAAATCGTGTCCGGGGCCTTTCACACACGAAGCCATCGTAATTTAGAGAGAACTGCAGCACAGGGAAGATTGGAGGATGAGTTGTGCTACTGGAATGAGATTGGAACGAAGATGGGGGAGATAGTGAAAGGCATAAATATTCCAGAATAGATAGTTTTTCAGGTTCATTTAGGTGAAGTGCGCTCTGATTTAACACAAGCAGCTGCTCCGAGATGAGAGCGCGGGAGTAGGTTTCACTTGAACAACTGCAAGGCTTCACGGAGCAGAGGTTACTTGTGGGACCTCTGCGTTTTCACAAGGCCTTCCACTTTTAATACAAAAGAAACAAAGCGATAGAGACAGTGGAGGCTAAATAATTCCGTATGAGGCCACAACAGCTTACAGCCGATTGAGATAAACAGCGACAAGTGCCGTTTGGTTGGGAGATGAGAGGATGCGGAGTGGCGACCAGGGACTGGGTTAGATTACCATGTTTGTCACAGGAAGGGCCCAGGGACAGCCATGATGAAAGAAAGCTGCGGTCCAAGCCATAAAAACTCGATGTGGATGTGTGAGCTAAGGGGAGAGACGAGCCCACTGAGATGCCAGGGAGAGAGCGTATTATTCCAGATGGGAGCGCGGGGAGAGCACTTAAACATTTGTGCTGACTGTAATGCACAGTGGGAGAATTTCAATCAGGGGAAAACCGATACACAACATGTAAATGTGTTTCAGTTGTTTACCACAGGAACAGTCAGAACGTGCTGTGGAGATTCATTTCCGGTGACAACACTCATAGTTTTGGCCGGGGTGCGACTTATACTTATATCTATACTTATATATTTATACTCCGGAGTGACTTATATGTGATATTATTTGTTATTTTCACACTTCATACTCCAGTGCAACTTATGTATGTTTTTGTCTTCTCTATTATGGATGTTTTGGCTGGTGAGACTTATATTCCAGTGCGACTTATAGTCCAGAAAATACGGTACTCAAGAGTTTACATGTCAGGGTTGTGGAATTAATCACGTTTTAATTGAGTTCGAAATTGAGTGATTTGTATTAGTTTTCTTTGGAGAAAAAAAGTGTTCAAACTTAAAATTCTGTATTTATTTATGTTCAAGAAATGAATACTGAAATATATTTTATATGGTTTCAATGAGACAAAAATAAAACTGAAATAGAAAAACACAAACAATCAAATAAGGAAAAAACAAATAATTTGGTCCTATTGTCCGTACATTACTGCACTATTTTGATATTTTAACCACTTTATAATGTGGTTTAATGGCTGCACAATTCAGGGGGAAATCGTTTTTATTATGCTGAATTAGAATAAGGATATTTAGTTGTTTGTTGATGAAATGATGGTTCTTCAGATATTTGCAGCCTTTGCTATTTGCTACTTGCCTCCATTCAACTTGATTACAATTACTCTTGCAGCCTTAATAGGTGAAGATTTGTTCATTCAGGCAGTGATCGTTATTTCTCAGTATCCTTCATAAGAACACAATATGACCAAAGTATATAATGCATTACTTACTGCAATACTAGAACTGACACTGTAAATTCACTGCTATCGTTTCAACCCTGTCTGGCAGTGTAAGGGTTAAGGAGGCGGTGCAGTAACAAAGCGGGAAGCTGCTGTTTTTTAAAAAGCTGCAGTGAGTCTGCGCTAATGAGGAACGAAGCAACATAAAAGTTCAACTCAAATTACAGCAGTGCTTCAGGGGCCTGTAAACATCAAATCACTGCGTGCCTCATGAAAGTTCAAAATGCTCTGGATGCGCTCTGTATTTCCTTTTTTTTTGGTTTCATGTGCTTCTGCTGAAAGGGGGTACATTTGAAAGTATATATATCTGACCAAAAAGTAAGTTGTTTGGTTAGTGCTTCATAGATTTGACTGTCAGAACCTCTCAGAGAATGTAGGATTATACATACGTAAAACAATGCAAGTCTACTGTATGTTTGTTCAAAGCTTTTGTTGTTTTCAAGGCTTTTGGGGGAAAGAAATGCCTGTAAATGAATCAATGCAAGAGGGAAAGTTGAATAACATTGCAGGCAACATCTCCATGGAGAGCAGGTGAAAAGAAAACTTTACGTTATCTAAAGCATTATACAGACCAGCTTCAGTAGGAAATACAGTAACTTTTGAGGATTCTGCTCAGAAAAAAGGCCTGCCAGAAAACCTCCATCTCAGTGCTATCACAGAGTTCAATCAATAGTCTCTATACTGGTATCTGTAAGAGTTTTCCCCCAAAAGCAGCGCCGCTCAGCATTTGAGACATTTTTGAGGTATTCGGAGAGTCAGCTTAGGGGGTATATCAGGTTTAGCCCGATGGGGGGATTAGTAAACACTATACAAACCAACCAGGACCTTGAAAGCTTAGAGCAAAGTAAAAGTTATGGTTTTGATCTGTGTGCAAACAATATGGCATGGATTTCAAACTATACAAACATAAAGCAACTATTTCTTGTGTTTACTACAACAGTGGTTCCCAAAGTGGGGGTTGGTACCCCTCAGGAGGCATGAGCTGGGTGTCGTATAAAGACTTGCAAGATGTTGATTTTAAAATAAAAAATACACTGTAGTTTATGTATTTTTAATTTGATAAACAAAACAAAAAAACAGTCAAATGACACTTTACGCCACTAAAATAATCACAAGTTTGAATTTAAAATAATCACAGAATGGAGTCTAGAATTGTTGCACTTGGTTTTGAATGAGAGCAGAAAAGTACCTGTGTCCTCCTTTAGCCTCCACGTTTTAGATCTATCTGTGATGACCAACATGGACACAAGAAGAACACCAGTGTGTAATGTGCACTATGTAATGTTTCTGGTGGAGGGTGAACCTACTTATCCTCATAGTGATGTTAATGCATTGCCTTGAATATTCAAAATTTGTATTCCTCAAAATACCTTGAAAAAACAAGGTATTTTCCTCCATATCTGACCTGTGGCGTCACCAACTTTTCCTCATGGTGATAGATACAGTGCAGGTCATGTTATGTTACGGCCTTATTCACGTTGTCATTATGGTGGTATTGTTTGAAGACTTTTCAGGCTAATTATTCATTGAATTTGTTTTGGAATAAGGCTGTAACATAACAAGATGGGTAAAGAGTGAATCATTTCCAGATACGTGCTCTCGCGCTCTCTACCAGAAAAGTTACATAGCACATATACTATGCATTATTTGTATTATTGATGGCCTTTACACATGATCTTCAACACCTACAGACTTAAAAACAGCGCAGAAGATCTGAGAGCTTGACCTATGACATCACAGATCAGGGAAATCCAGAATGTAGTGTTTTTTAGTGAAGAGGACTTTCCAACCAGGATTGATCAAACATACATGAAGTTAAATACAACTGCAGGTACAGTATGTTTTTGATGAGGGGATAATGTTAAACATGGTTAAAAGATGAATAAAGTACATTTTGCATAATAATGTGCATAAATGTGTCCTAAGTGAGACTCCCTGCAGGCTAGACAATTACTTTATCTATTAGAGCTTTTTTGCTTCTCTTTCCCAGCTGTATTATTTCTTGAGACACAACGCCCCATGTTCCTCTTTGAGTCCCTGACCTTCAAGGCCTGGGGGAATATTTAGCAGCGCACACTTTGAATCCACAACAAGAGGCGTCCTGGCACACAGCCCATTCATATGTAACAGTAGTGCGTCGTCCGGGAGGGGGCCTGCGCCTTAATTAAATCTAATCTAATTCAGATGCTCCTCTCTGCTACTGCCCCGGACCTGCCACCAGCCAATAAAACAAGCCCCCGTAACCCCTCCCCTGTGGATTTTAAATTGGCCAAGTCCTTCACGCTGCCAATTAATTATGAACTGGACGCGCTGTAGAGAGTAGCCAAAAACAAAGAAGAATTATTTAGCATAATTACCAAGTAATAAGAGGCACGAATAAAGATACAACGCCACCTTTTGTCACCGACTATCACTTTTGGGAATAAAGAAACCGCAAAAGCCTTAGCAAAAGTGCCTATTTATTAGCGATAGTGGGCTGAAAGGAATGTTTTGAAACAGAGGATGAAATTCAATAGGAAACCATATTTAAGTCAATTGCTCAGTTGGGCGTTGGTGCGCCTGCTGCGTTGGTGATTGAGCCCCGCGTTTGCTATGTAAGCCCGTTCCCTGTAGTCAGATGGAGGAGCACAAAGTTAGGTGTGATCATGCACCTCACTGTTGTTTTGACAATAGAGGTAAAGCTTGTGGAAAAGTGTCAAGCAATCCAGAAATGATGACGGATGAGAAGGGACGACACGCTGAGATGAACGGAAGGGGATCGTTCCACATGGAAGATGAGAGGCAGTCGCTAACTCAATGTGTGTAAAAAATGTAGAGCATCGAGTTTAGAGTAGGGCTGTACGTCGACTAAAGACAGAAAGTAAAAACAAGCCCAATATGTTACGATTGTTCGATACATTCGATTGATAGAATACACACAAAAAATTACTCCAAAATCGTTTTAATCCCAATAAAATACAAATTCACTAATTCAAATTTTGGTCGACTAAGAAATAATTGACCAAATCATCCACAAAACGACTAAAGACTTTACATCTCTACTAGATAGCACTATAAAAATATCATACTCACAAGCAATTAAGGCCATATTCATGTGCATACAACTGATTTAAATAAGAGTGTTTTGTTTTGCTTACTTACTTACCATTAGTATTAGTATTATTTAGTCTTATGCTAGCTATTTTTACTTTGCTTTATTATTATTATTATTTTATTTGACTATTATTTATTTTTTATTTTTTATCTTTATCTTTTTATTTTATTTTATCAATTTTTTTTATTTTCCCCCCCCCTCCATTCCCTATTAAAACATGAGAGGAGTTTTGTTAATACGAGTTTTTTGTTTTGTTCATAAGAGTTCTTCTATTAAGAGTGTTTTTTGAAACTTTCCTATAAGTTATCTGTCCTTCCTCCTGTATCGTATCTACTGCGTTGTAACACAGAAATTTCCCCATGTGTGGACAATAAAGGCTTATTTTATCTTATCTTAAAACTATTTTAGCCGGTAAATCAAAATGCCGTTGACCTGAAACAGCACAAAGCTTGCGAGCATCAGTTTGCACGGGTCTGAACGCACATGATGGTGCAATGCAACTCCAAAATAGCGCATGTCCTCCAACACTTTTGGTCTCGAGTCATTTGATGTTCCGATCAAAGATAAGCATCAAAGATCACTGGGGCCCTTCTGTCCGCTGAGCCTAACATGAAAGACTTGTGTTTTTACTGGGGAGCTGGTCTGACATGGCTGACCTCGCAAGGGCAAAGTTCAAAGTGAGGAGGAAGCTTTTGGTTTAACTCTGTCCAATTATTGCAGTCTTCAGGGAATAGTAAAGAGCGTTTGGTTCCTTCTTCCAGGTAGTGATGAAGTAATGGTGAATATGAATGAGGAAATGTTACAGGTCTTACTTTATGTAAAATTGAGCTTTTAACAGTGTTAAGACTTTTGTCCTCATCAAAAATATACCATCCACGTTTCAGTAACCTTGCATATTTGATCCAGCTCAAACTCCAGAGAGGGAAATCCAAGGAACTCATTGGTGTCAGCCAGTGGTAATAGACCTGCCGTGTCTAAATCAAGTTAATAATACATGAAAGATGTGACAATATTCTCTTTGCAAACGCGAGGAAAACATTGTCATCTTTTGTAATATAATATATGAGCTGTGGAAGGTTGACGTGTATGAATCGTGTCGATTTTTCAACTGTATTATACATTTTGAAAAAGGCTTTAGGGGTTTTATTCTGCATTAAGGTTTCAGTAGCATAAAGTAGTTTCAATATTATCATTTATCATCTTATTTTCTGTTGCCATATATTGTACCTCAAAAAATTCAGAACAATGCATTGACCGCACCGCCCCTGTTGATCAAACCAATATATATATATATATATCACATATTGCAAATTAATTACAAGAGTTCCCCTCAATCATAATTTTAACATCTCTTCAATATCAAAGATTTCGAGCAGACCTTATTAGAATCGTCTACACTAGCCGAAAGCAAAATGACCATTCCACATGATGGTCCCGGGGAATTGCCTGCCATTGTTGTACACGCTGGCCACTCGTTCCCAATGTGTCCCAAAATGAAAACAAAGCTGGCGATATTACACTTTCTCTCTGGCAAATGCAGAACTGGCTCTGTACGTTCTCCTCCAGGCGGTGCGGCGGGGTTTCTGGCTAACATGTTTAGCGCAGAGTTGCACCCGCTGACACCTCTTCCATACTCTCCATGCTCCATCCATAAAGTGTCCGCATGCCCCAGATTGGAAATAGGCCCCAGCATTTCAACTTGCACTTTAATTACAGCCAAGTGCCTTCTCTGTGTTCCTCTAGGCTTTTGTTGGGCCACTTGTTTATTCTCCCAGTGCTGGATCTGTCTCCCTCCCCCTTCAGCATGGAGCGCTCTTTCCTGTCTTCATGCCTCATTGTGTACAGCTATCCCCTTGTTGGTAATTTTCTGTCATGGAGATGTCATGTCGCATCCTTTTATGATCTATAAAGGCACTCCCAGGATTAGAGGCTCCATTAGCAAAGAGGAAAAAACATTGTATTGAAAAAATATCTTCTGCCTTAAAGTTGGTTAGATTTCATTTTTGAGCGCGCCAATTTTGTGTTTCATATTTTTTCACAAGTGGGTAGAATATTAGCTAAACTAGGCAGAGAAGAACAGAATTACACATGAAGTATGTATGTTCTGTTTCAAAATCCAACTTCTTAAACGTGGTGCAACCCTGAAGGCCATATTAGAATTTATGGTAACGTTTGAAAACTTGCTTGAGGACAAAACCAATTTATTAAAATAATTTTGCCCAATTTTTATGTTTTAAATGGACAGACATTAGACACCATGTAGATTTGGTTAACCTCATATTAATCAATCTCAATTTTCAATTAGATTTAATTTGGTCTTATTAAAAAAAAATGCTTTGAATACCACTTTGCTGAACCTCAAATAAAACAGACTTTTTGCAATTGCAATTTAGTACAAAAAACAGTACAACGTATTTCTCAAAGGTCTGAACTCTGTTGATCATAGAGATGGATTAGATTTATTGTCGTTGTACAAATACAATTGATGAGAAAACAGCAATATCTACAATTACTAGAAATGACTGACTCTCAATCTCTAAAATGTTATTCATTTCACAGCCCTGGTTTGTATTGGATTGGCTCTTGCTTTCGACTGGAATATTCAACCGTATGAATTTAAAACTATATATCTCATTTATTGAATTGCAAGTGTTTTATTTGTCTCTTTGGTCTGGTGGCATACTTGTCTCCAGGCAGATAGATACGTTTAATGCCATTCTGGAACATAGAGGAAGCGATGACAACAAGCAGGAGGTCCCACACACATGACCCTGAACCTCTTTGTCTGTTTTTGTGCATTTATCGTGTGTGAGCGTAAATCTGATCCTGCTCTATAAATACTGTACTTAATCAAATCACTTTTTAAAAAATCTTACACATACTTCATTTTGCATAGTTTTTTTTATTTCAAGCATAGTCTATATATTTTAACTATTATTATTTTCGATTGTTTTATGTTGCACCTTAACGCCAAAGCAAGTTCCTCGTTTTGTAATTCTGTTCACTATCAACTGAAATAAAACCATTCAAATTCTGACCAGGAAAGTTACACTATTTCATAAACATACAACTGGGAGGCAATTTAATTCCACTTTTGCATGTGTAGCTTTAGACATCCAGTTAGATTATCTTCCACATCCTTTCTAATTTCTTTGACTTCTCCCAAGATATATTACCCGGGATTTGTCTAGACCGTACACCGAAATGTCCTCATACAGAGTGCGTTCGAATGAAAATATTTCCCATTCGATATGAAAGGGAACTGCGTGGAGGGATCGGTTAGAACAAGATGAGACAGAATATTAGCGTAGCCTCGCACGCCCCCATCGCATCGAAAAAAAAATCTGCCACTGAAGCAGATCGGAGGGGCTACTGTGTGCGCACAATAGACCAGAGAGCGGTAATTAAAACAAGCACAAGCGCTTCTTTGTCCGATTTTAATCAACAGTACCTAGTTGCCGAGATACAAGCCTTTTTTTCCCCCCTCAAACTTTTTACTGGCAACGGAAAATGCAAAATAGCAACTGTCACAAAAGCGCAAAGATGAATAGGCAAAGAAATCCTGCTAATAAAAGCCCCCCACGTATCTTAATTGCCGCTCTTAAAGGGAATGGGCATAAAAGGGACGGAGATATTGGCCTTCCCCTGCAGCGCTCTCCTCGGGGGGAAGATATGACGAGTGCAGATGTGCTCTATGAAGGTTCATTCAACATTCACAAAGTGCCATCTTTAAGAGTCCAAAATGGAACCGGGGAAAAAGCTAATCATCCCGCGGAGCCGCCATTTCCAGAGCAGTATTTTTTATCTAGCGAGAAGTTTTTGATTCACTGCTGAGGCGGTGGGAACGGAGCAGACACTGGAGTTTTATGTCGTGCCGTAAACCCCAAGAGTGAATAGTAAATGACCGGATTATTCAAAAGTTGTAACGGCATTTCTTGTTTATTCAGATGCTTTTAAATATTTTTTAGTTTTTCTTTTGTGACTAAAACCTTTAAGACAGAGGGGAAGTAACTTTTTTGTTTAATTGAATATGCATGTTTAATATTAATAAACAATAACTTATTTACAGAGAAAGACTCTTCACATCTCGAGCAACTGAATTAAGCGAGACTGTAAGATTTTCTTTCTTTTTACATTTTATTTTCTTCTCAATTTTTGTATGAATAATAAATAAAAACAAGAAACACCAGAAAACAGGACAGCAAATAATTAATAATAATAATAATAATAATAAAAATAAATAAATAAATAATAAATAATAAAAATAATAAAAACAAAATTGAAATAATGACAACAAATAATGATGGTACAATATGACGAACATAAATAAAATTCAAGTCAAGTCCCATTTAGTCAAAGTTCCATTTGTCTGATGTTCAATACAATGCCAGTCCAGTCCATGATTGTCAAAGAGGTTTGTGTCATCCATTTCCTTGTGATTGCCTTTTTGCCTGCCGCCAAAATTAAGTTCCAAAGGTATCCATTTATTGTGTCTTGAGTCTTGAGGCCCAAGTACATATCTCTAAAATCAAGTCAAATCTCAAGAACAGTCTGCAGTGTGACTGTAAACGTTTAAACTCACACTTTTCCCCTCACAAGTAAGCAAGCATTACGTTGCAATTCTTCTCTTGTTTTCATGCCAGTCGAACAGTATTAGAGCGCTTTTTACACCCAGTTCAACAAAGATGGAAATACATAATGAACAAGCTGTTTATTTTTGTTCACTCATTCATTAAACACAAATAGTCCATGCTGCACATTTGCCGATACATCCCACAAATAGGCAAACAAGCATTTACTCTAACTTAGATTTGCACACACACATTTTATAGTGTTTGGATTGAGACCGAACCACAAGGGGGCAGACATCTCACATGTTTCCCTCATCCTGTCTGACACACACACACACACACACACACACACACACACACACACACACACACACACTAGAGTTGTCATTAGAGTTGGCAGACTGTCCTGAGAAAAGGAGGGGATGCATTAGCGGCGTGTTGGATGAGACGGACCATCTGGCCTCTCCTACATGCCATTAACACGGAGCCACACTCAGGACAACCGCTTGCTCTTAACGCCCTGGGATCACACACAAGTTGAAAGAAAAACCAGCGTGCGCGTGTTCAAACAGACTACTCTTCACGTCCAAATAAAAAACACAAGATTCTTTCATCATTTTCCAAAGCGGTCGTGATGAAAACGCTACCACATGGGGAGTGCGCAAGAAATCAGCAACGCTTATAAAACTAGGCTGATGTTGAGTGGAGATGTTTGGTTGAAAAGTCTGTGATTGTGTTCAAGAAGAACGAAGCAAAAAAATCTGATTGGATTGTGGTCAGATTCCAAGTTTGAAATGTAAACTGCAAAAGAAGCGATCCTTTTCTAGATTACACAAGCTATTGAAGTTTGATTTCAAGAAGCAGAACGAACGAGAGATTAAACTGGTTCTAAAAGCAGATGCTAGAGTTAAACTTAATAGAAAATGATGTTGGCCCATGTAGATAACTGTAAGAAAGCTGAAATTAGTAGTATGTGCAAAAGTTACAAAACAAAATTGATTTCACAGCTTAAAGTTAGAACAGAGAAGAGAATACAACGAGCAGTGAAAGTGGAGAGAACTTCACAGATACAGTAAAACCCTGAATCTTTGGACAGAGTCTCACATTCATTCACTTGGGCCAATTTACAGTTGCCAATAGACCTCACACATGCAAGTATTTGGACAGTGGGAGGGAGCCGGAGAACCTAGAGCAACCCACGGTAAAATGGGTCAAATTGATTCAGTGAAACATTGGAAACAACAACTGCGCGAGGTTTGTTATAAGTATTGATAGTGGGAAAAAAAGAAGAGAAGAGAGTGAAATGTTGACCTTATTAAACATCCTGCACGTCCTTGTGATGGTTAAATGGGTGTTTGAAGTGTCTGTCATCTCCTGGGGACCTGCAGGGGGAGCTCTGGTGTGAAAGTTACACCACCACACACCACACTATTATATCGTGTTGAAAAAGAGCCTGTTATTGAGAGTATTGAGACTCATCAATTTCCTTCTTAGGCTCCCCCAAATAAATTGTCTATTTGCTGTAACCCGAGCCAACATTTTTCAAGTGGGTCGGACGGTAGGCAAATTCTCATTTTTTTTACTTCGAAGGCAAAAAAAAAAAGATCAAAATTTTGCCATTTTGCCAGGGGTCAGACGCTTCAACAGTCCAGGGGTCAGGCTTCAACAGTCCACGGGTCAGGCTTCAATAGTCCAGTGGTCAGGCTTCAACAGTCCAGGGGTCAGGCTTCAACAGTCCAGGGGTCAGGCTTCAACAGTCCAGGGGTCAGGCTTCAACAGTCCAGGGGTCAGGCTTCAATAGTCCAGGGGTCAGACGCTTCAACAGTCCAGGGGTCAGGCTTCAATAGTCCAGGGGTCAGGCTCCAACAGTCCAGGGGTCAGGCTCCAACAGTCCAGGGGTCAGGCTTCAATAGTCCAGGGGTCAGATGCTTCAACAGTCCAGGGGTCAGGCTTCAATAGTCCAGGGGTCAGACGCTTCAACAGTCCAGGGGTCAGGCTTCAACAGTCCAGGGGTCAGGCTTCAACAGTCCAGGGGTCAGGCTTCAACAGTCCAGGGGTCAGGCTTCAACAGTCCAGGGGTCAGGCTTCAACAGTCCAGGGGTCAGGCTTCAATGGTCAATGACGGAAAACGTCTCGATCAACCCGATCGGGAGACTAAATCTCACGATTCTAAGATATTTCAATCGACCTTTTGTACGCCGCTATCCTTTATTTTGGTAGCGAAGGCGAACGGGGGGAACATGCGGGGGACACGGGCGCCGCCATGTTTGTTGTGATGACGCTGCTGGGCGTGTTTCAATCCCAGAAAGCATTGCGTAAGTCAAATTTCACACCCTGATAGAGTGTGAGATTACTATGGACATGTCAGTGGTGCCGACAGAGGCAAACCAACTTGTACAAGACAATATAAAGTAATCTATGCTCATTCTGATTTGTTACAAAAGTGTGTGAAGGGCTGAAAATGAAGTCGCACATGCGCAGGGCGGTGCGTTAACAGTCCTTTGGGACGAAAGATAGGTTTGCAAACGTGATAAAAGCGGCGGTTTAGGAAAGACAGGTCGGTGAGTTGGCGAAATAATTGAAAATTAAAAGATTTTGACGTTTTTTCAACAAAATTGCTGATTTTTTTTTCCATTCGGATAGTTTCATACCGGGTCTGTCGGGTTACGGCAAACAGACATATTATTTTGCTCAGCCTTATATATATTTCATACACACATACACACACACACACACACACACAAAGCTTGAATCTCTAAATTACATTATCAAACCCAACCAGGGTACTTTTGCAATTTTATTTGTACACCACCTGCAGATACTATCTCATACAAACTGCGAGCAAGTCCAACGCTGGAGGAGCTTTGCACGTTCTGGTCACATGCTCTTCGTGCACTTTCCATTACCATAGCCTCCCCTCCATCAAGATAAAACAGCCGATAACTATCAGTCCCCTAATCCTGTGTGTAAATGAAATCTATGGGTCTGCTCTCTCTCTCTACCCTTCACCCAGTGCGATGTATAGGCCACGCTAGTTGCACTGGACCTTATAGTGAAACATGTCCAGCCATGCTAATAAATAAAGAAGGATATAGGCTGCGCTCTGAGCGTCGCAGCGGGCTTTATCTAACAACGAAGTGGAACGCTCGATGTTGTTGCCGCATGAGGCAAAGAGATTACAGCTGTTACTGTGGAAATAGCCTGTTTTATTGCAGCTACAGTCGCCATGTGTTTTAAGCTTACAGCCTTGAACTACAAAGAACAGAATGTAAATGGAATTGTAGGTGCTAAATGGACTTGGTTGTTTTATATGCATACAAGTATATTTATTTGTCTTTTGTGATTGTATGTATTAGCACTGCAACTTTCTATTATCTAGGTAAGTTAAAACTATTTCAAGAATAGATCAAATTTGGAGTAGACTGGTCAACTCAAATCATTTACCAATGGAATAGCATTTTTCTTTCTTAATTGAAGTGACATAAGTGACATATTTTTATTTTAAATGCAAATAATAGCTATTTTTCTTATTTTAACTGTAAAAAGATCATTATTTATTTTATTATTTGAAAGCCATCAACTCAAAACAAGATTATTTTTTGCAGTGTATCATGTCTGCAAATGAAATTGAAAAAAATCCAAAACCTGATCCAAAAATGATCCAAAACCTATAGTAAATTATTACCTGTCTAATTGCAGACCAAGAATTGATGCAGTTGCTTCTTGTGACCAATTGACTTGATCATAGATTTATTTTATTGGGAATAAGTGTCAGAAGAAGAAACATGTATCTTCTAGTTCTTATAAAATGTACTTGTATTTGTCTTTCCACATTGTATTTCACCTTTCATAGTGTAAACCACAGCAGGTGGTTACATGTGATAACTGCATCAGCGTTAGAAAAAAGGCTGGAGCTGCTGCCAGACACGTCATACGAACATTTGTGACCAAGAACATGTAACTTTGCAAAAACTATACAACACAATTTGAGCTAAACTAAATTAACTTTTTCTGATGTAGGGGAAAGTGACACCTTTCAAAGTGAAGTCTTGCGTCACTGCGTCGGATGTGGATTTCCACCGCTCCTTTAGCTGGCGACCCCGCTGTTGTCCTCTGCTGTGAGTTATTGTTTTCAAAGGCTCCCCTGCCGCTCCCTCGGTGGCACATTAAACACTGATTGATTGAAAGCTGCCCTGCCAAGCCGCACTGGAAAGCAAAGAGCGCTCGATGGCCTTATTTATTTATTTTTATTTTGATCCCCGAGGCACACTCATATTAATATTCATGTCCCCTTCTGTCGCCCTGTCCCCAATGCTTTGCCCTGTCATGTAATAAATGTCTGTTCTAGTTAGTATGCACAGGGATGGACGGAATTAATCTGCAGCCTGTGTATGAGCAAAGCCTATCTTTTTCCTTTTACAAACTTGTACATTGACTTTGACTATGTTTTTATGGCAGTGTGCGCCGCGAGAGGAGAAAACCGCTTAGGGAGAAGAAAGTTTTCATGCTTCATCGGCTCCCTATTTGACTGTCCTGTAATAACTTGTTCGCTCCATTGCACGCTGCTATCAGACCTCACCAAAAACTGAGAGGCAGCTTGCTGTGGCCAGCCAAAATGACCCGCGGAGACAAGAAATGGAATTAATTGATGATTGGAAAATCTGGTTAGCTTCCCGGGAAAAAAAAAAAAGTACATTGTATTCAGGGCCAGATTAAGCACAGGCTAAGAGGCACTGAGGATCCCATCTGGGGGCTGGGTTGATAAATTACAATCAAAAAATATTCTAATAAAAAAACTAGGAACAAGGAAAGTTATTTCTCGCATTGTGGTGGCATTTAGGGCAATGATATTTTACATCTTTAACTTGGTAATAGTGGTGGGCTGCATTTCCAGCATAGACATTCTGGAGGGCCACAGATGGACATAGTAGTTACCCATTCAGATGGCTACATATTACAGGTTTGACTGGATTTAGATTTAGGCTTTTAACTGTAACATTTGTTTTTTTTTTTACAGAAATGTTAGTTATTGAGCTTATATTGGAAGAGGATATTTTAAAAGTCAGTCAAAAAGTCACTACTTTTGGTAATTTGGGCCAATTCACTGAGAGGCATAAGAGCCAACAACAATTGGTCTGAGATCCACATTTGGCCCCCGGGCCATAGTTTGGATACCCCTGCTCTAAACCAATCACAGGTTGCGACCTCTTTTGGCAGGATTTGCCATTGTTTTTCTTTCCCATTAGCCTTTAGACAGCAGAACATTTTGAAGAATGACAAAGACAACGGTGTGCACACTGGTCGGATACAGGCTCAGTGAATATGAGGCGGATTGTTGTCAAATTTGGGCAGTAGAACAACATTGTGAATATTTAAAATATAAAATTTGGGATTATTCCTCAGATCATGCTGTGTCCTGCTGTAGAGCGAGACAGAGATATGGGCAAGATTTTAGCCCCAATTAGGCCTAATAGCAACCAAAAAAAACAACAAATGTGCTAAGCTGCTACTGCTGCACAAAATTGTCCTTCAATTAATGCCACAAGAGCCAAATGCAATAGCCATTTATACTGCTCTCATGTGTGATGTGTCATGTGACATATGTCATGTCTCTCATTCATGAACAGATGCTTCTGTAGATTTCCCAGTTTCTCTCCATCTCAGAACAGACAGCCAGGGCTCCAAACTCACTCCAAGAGTAAAAAAAAAAAAAAACAAGTGTGGGCTGATGTGATATACAAACACTGACTTATGGTTAAACTTTTAAACATTTGGGACTGTAGCCACGTAAATCAGCCCGGCACTTCTTGAGGCCCCGTGCTGGCCAAGGCCCTAGGCCCGAGGCTGCAGCCTACATTATATAGCCTACTTCTATAAGACGGCCTTGATTGTATTGCTGGATATGTAGTTTCACAGAGTATGTACATTTTTATTTTCTTGACAATTCACCAATTTTAATACACCCACAGAGTACCTCTCCACCAAACCGACATTCACTTGCTCTTAACACATAATAGGATTTGAATGATTTTAGCGCCAGTACAACCATCATCCGTAGTAACCTTCATAGAGCAGGAGTCACATGGTATAGACCTACCAGGATAGATACATACTTAAATGCTGCTCGAACATGCAGCTCCTCATGAAAAATAGGCCTTGAGCTGCTGAGTGCACTTTATGGAAAAAACTACAACATGGGAAACATCTTGAGCCTCTGCAATGACACTGTGGAGTTAGTTTGGATCAGATATTCTTTGTTGTTTGCTTTTCTCATTCTTACTGGTAACTGAGCGGGCGGCTGAGATGTGCAGAAAATGTGCACGTTCAGGGTGCCACGAGGAGCTCTCTAATGACACAAGCCAAAGTCACAGAGCGCATGGACCTTGAGAAGCCCAAGTAAAAAAGCAGCACGGACCATAACAAATGCCTGTGTTACTGAGATTGTAACAAGTAATATATTGCTCATTTTTAACTTGGTTACTGAAAATATATTAATGTCTGTAGCTCTTTTGGCTGTTTTTATTATAATCTCTCTATAATATATTATCTGGCAAGTTTAAGCAATCTTCTATCTGCCAAGCAAAGTGAAAATACACATCAAAATACAGAACATAGCCTCTAACGTTTGTGTGTGGGACCAAAGATTAGCCGCTGCGGCACAGTTGGCTGGTGTGTTCATGACTAAAGGACCATAGATGGAAGATGGTACAGAGGCTATGAATATCTTTCACATGCACCCCAGAAAGGCACGCTCAGTAGGAGTCAGAGCAACAAAGATATATCACTCATTGCTCCCCTCTAAATGTCTTTCACGCATCAAATTTCAACTATTTTGTAAGCATTTTCTCTACTGCACCACGGTTAAGAGATGTAAGGCCATTTTCTCCCCTGAAGAAAGCAGGTAAAGGGCAGATGTGGCTGTAGTTTGGTGAAGATGCTTCCCAGAAGAACAATGACTGGTGGAGGTTTGGTCACCATGGCAACTGCTCCCTTTGGGTTCAAAGTTGAGTTAGAGATGGGCTAGGGGCTATCCTTGGAGATGCACCAAAGAGAATGTTCATTTTCTACAGACAGACAAAAACTGTGCCCAAAGCTGGTAAATTAAACATTATATTACACCGAGATTCAGAGTAGTCCTAAAGCATTAAGTACTCCATACTGAATACCGTTGGCAGCATGATCAAATATTTTGGATAAGATAATAATATGATGATGATAATAATACAACATCTTACGGTATGATGTTTATTGCAATATTTTGAAGAAGCAAACAGAATTGCTACTTGATCTTTATAAAAGGCCTTTGGTAAAAATAATAATGTCATATTCCAAAGACTTTCGCTATATAAAAGTGCAAAAAAATGCCTTCATGTAGTCTGTACTGAAATGGTGCAAAGGATTATGGTCATGGCACCATTCATATTTACAAGCATCCTTTTCACCCATGGCACAGCAGAGTTGAAGCCATCATTTGCATATCCTGACAAAAGACCCCGAGATGTTTAAGGATATCATAGCTGTCAACTTATCAAGGAGGCTATGCGTGAGATTAAGACACCTTACGCATTTTTAAGCACTGTGTACATAGGAAGAATTGACCCCCTCTCCTCCCCTAGATGCGTACATACTAAATTGATGGCCCCGTAGGCTTCTCCTTTGAGTTGAACCACTGACGGATAGATAAGATACGTTTGAAGAGATTTGTTTTTCAAAATCGTTATGGCCTTTGCTGTCGATGCAACAGACGCTCCGAGTGCAAACTGTGCATCAAAAACTATGTTTATCTCCATTCTCTGCGATGATACAAGGACTGTGTCCACTCTGTTTTAAATCATGACTTACCTGGCCGCGCCATTAAACTTAGTCTTTTTAAGCGGAGCAGGTTCCCTGCTCTGCCACTGCTGCAGCTGATAACTCGCTGAAACACGGCTTGTGATTGTTGTGACCTTGTTTCATGTCAGCAGGTAGATCTACGGTGGCCAGTTGGAAGCGTTCAAATTTCCTGACAATAGTGACAGTGCTGGACGCGATCGGGAAGAGCATTTTTTCAAAAAATTTACCGAATTGAAATTTATTTTGAAATGTATTTTTTAGCGTGAGAAAAGGCCATTAGCGCGTGAGAGCGTGAGGCAGGTCATACATGCGTGAGTCTTGACAGGTGGTTGACAGGTAGTTGACAGGTATGGGATATATTTGTTACATTTCCCATGTAATTTTGTAGATGTGAACTGACAGCTCCACAGGCATGTAGACTGTGCCCAGAGCTGATGTAATAAACTGAGATCAGCCGCTCAGTGATGACTGTGTAGGTGTCTGCTCACAGACCTGTTTCCTTGAAGACATTTATAAACCACCGTCTGCAGTGTTATCAAAAAAGGCAGACAAGCAACTCTAACAGGGAAACATTAAATGTAACTGTTTACCAGCTGAAATATACTGCTGACTTTCAACATTTTCGACACACATGCAAGAAAATATTTTGTCTGAAACACAAAGAATCAATGGGCAAAATTAGACAATGTTAATAGCCTAATCATCACCCTAATTTTGTGCAGCGCTAAATTATTTTCTAAAGCAACAAAGTGATTCATGACAATGTATAATAGCTATAATCCACACATTATGCAGGAGGGGGAATCATGCCTAGCACACCTGGTGTTTAGTGACAAACAGTAAATTCCAATTCTCATTTGCATCCCGTCTCCGTGAGGATTTATTAAAACACTTCATCTTGTGAAGCGACAGTGACAAAATCAACACATTGGTTTAAAGCAAATGTTGATGTTTTCTTCTAAAATGTAAATCCATAGACCGTCTAATGGGGCTAGTTTTTTTTTTGCTTGCATTCTATGTAATATAAAATTGTATTAAAAATGCCCTTCAATATATATTTTATGAACATAAATAGTCTTTCTGTCTAGTGGAATCAAATAATTCATCCAAAGCAAATCACTGGGTACATTTACACATGCAGAAAAAAAAAATCAAATAACTAGAATAATCAGATCATAATTATTTCAGATTTTTGGTGTGTATTTACATGCAAAAGAGAAATCTGCTCAGGTCATTTGATTTGGAAGACCTTCAGAGACCTGCCCTGCTCAACTAAAAAGGGGTGTGGCAAAAGCGCTCAAAACTATGAAGTACCTCTTCATATCTGACCCAAACTGTACTCAAAGAGAACAACTATTTATACAGACATGTACTATAAAAAGATTAAAGATTAAAGTTCCAAATCTTCACTTAACTTGTGCCATTTATTTTTGATGCCCCATAAATCCTTAAAATAATCTAAATAATATAATAACATGTCAGAAGTACTAAAGGCACACAAAGGGGTTTGTTCTAATCACATATCCAGAGCAGGTGAAGAAGCACAATCTTGTTTGTTTACAGACAACACACTGACTAAAAAATAGTCAAGCAATTATGCCAAACAAACCTGCACTTTTAACAGACATTTTATAAAGAACCAATTTACTTACTCTTTTCACATTATAAAGCGATAAGATCTGACCACAAGGTTTGAATTGATTCCCATAATATCTCACTTGGACAACCACTATTGATTACATTCCCATCTTTGTCTTTAAAGCAGCCGTTATTATTAAACTCCCCTGAAATGGCCTGTTCTTGAGTTTATTAAAACCTCCTGCCTGTGTCTGTCAGTCGTATCGATCGCATCAGTTTGAGTGAAAGCATCAATCATTCCCCTGCCACTCATCGCCCCCATCTCTCTCCACTCAGTCCCCGCCCGGCCCCAGCAGCCTGTCAGATGTGTGGAGCAGATACAGGCAAGCCAAGCAGATTGAGGCGGCCATCTTGTTTTATCGACTCGTAGATGATGTGGATGTGTGCGTGTACAGTCTGAAATTCATAAAGACCACAGTGATAAATGATGATCCTATCTGACCGTTACTGAGCAATGTTTAAAACAATAAATAATATGTAAGCTAAAATGGCTGAATGAGGCATCAACTCTGCTTTATTATAAAATAATGGAAATAGTGTTTTCATAATTTAACCGTCACAAATAGTACAATCTCTATGATGTCTTCTACCTGAATTATTAACATGCAAGGCGCATGTCATTTTTCAGGTGGAGGGTCCGCCACCTGCTTGGTCTCTCTGGAGTTATTGCAGTGAATGCAGTATGGAATTTGACTTTTCTATCTCCATGGAGAAAAATAATTTTTATAATTGAAAAACAGCGGCAATTGAATAAATGCTAAATAATGTTAATACTGTATCATACAGTGGAACATTTCAGGCAAAGCAATGAACATTAGGGCTGTAGTCGACAAAAGAAATTTGTGTTTGTTATTTTTGTTCCTTTTCACTGCATTTCAATTCACGGATATTTTATCCAACCACAGTCTACTCTACTTACTCTAGCAACCCAACGACTACAGAAAACCATGGGGCCTTCCAGTGAATGAATGAACTTTCTTTCAATCTCTCGTCACCCCAAGTCCAATTACCTTCAGTTACCTGCCTCTGTTTCTCAACCAATTACATAAAATAAATGTTGTTTCTCTACCGTCCTTCATGAGGCCATTTCAAGAAAATGTTGCAAACCACCACTGCTTCAGCAGAACAAAGTTCAGACAGAAATTACAGACATCCCTTATTTCTTTGTAACACCGTGTGGAATCTGCTCTTTCACGCTCCTTGGAAACAAACCCCAAACTGCCCATGTCAAAATGTAATTGCCTTGAAATGTACCCATCTCCTTTGACTTTTATCACCACAGTGGGGCTGCTTAGCGTTCTACTCCCTGGACATTTGCAGCAGAATCAATGGTAAATGTACTGTGATTGTCAGCCAGGGGCAACTGGGAAAGCACAAAGGTTCAGACGCATTGAGCGGTGTCAGAGGAGGCGCCTTGTATCTGAGGGTAATGGAAAAACCAGGACACAAACAGCTGTGGAGATAAAGCCTGACCTTTTACATTTTAAGAAGGCACTTTGGGACAAAACAGTTTGTTGAGAAGGCAAGCCAGAAATAGGATCTGGATGAAAAACAGAATGGAGTATGGAGAGAATGTATGGAGAGAATGTATTCAATTAAATGTAACTATTTGCTACTGATTACTTGTGTTTACTGACAGGGCTGGGTACCATTTGATTTTAACGGTACCTGCTTTTCACTTTTTTAGAGTGTAAATGAATGGCCAAATTTGTGCAAAAACTGTTTTCCCAGCATTTAATCATGCATAACTTTATTGAAGCTTATATTGATCAATACTTGTATGAAGCCTGTCCAGTTATAACTCAAAACCACTGTGCAAAACAAGTGAATGAGAGCCACACAGCAGATTTACGCAGCTCATGTGTACCATTCGTTTAAGATTCACTTTTGCTTTCCACGTAAGGCACAGCGCATGCTTTTAATTCACATTTACGCTTTAATAACGTGTTTACCTGACGGCAACTTCACCGGGACCCTGGTCACATCTTTACCCACACCACATTTACTGTGAGAGTACACTCCTGGACCAAGCACGAGGACAATGGTGAAGTCATAACTAAAGTTAAAATGCACTGTTTGTTCATGGCGCAGTCGTGTTGTCGTGCTGTTTGTTGTTTGTGTTGTGTTGGCTCATTGACACGGCTATCTAGTACTCAAAAGCATGTTTAAAGGTGTACAAATAACAACATTAGTGTAATATTATTTGTCCTTTAACACAGAACTATTTGTCCGTGTTTTAGGGTCAGGATGATGGTCTAACAAGTAGTGGTGAAAAAAGTTGACCTCATCTTCACCTTGTCTTCAATGTGATCGATTCACACATTGGGTCCATCAAAAAGTAAATCATTTATTGATTTTCATCATTTTGAAGGAACCAAACAATGAGCGAGCGTGGATGGGTGAATTTACTGGAGCCAACGGAAACGTATAGTAGCAAAGAAATCGGCCTTGGCAAACTAACATTTTGCTTTAGGCACATGCTATTTATGCATAAGACTGTATAGGCCAAGCGAACTGTTGCATCAAAGCTCTGTTGTAGTCCACCAAAAGACCAAGTTGAGATGCGGTGAGCACCCGTCCCCATTAGCTGGACTTCTCCCATGGCTTTTAACGCTGCATGCCTCATTATAGCTCCCCTGCTCCCGAGGGCAAAGGCTACCAAACAACGCAGCCAATTAGGATCAGAACATTAATTTCCCATGTCCTGTATTTACTATATACAGCACAGTACACAGGAGGGCAGCAACCTGACTGAGAAGAAAACTGGTGTAGGTTAGGCTGACATGACACTGCGATGTCAAACATACAACAGACTCACAATTTCCCTCTCATTATTATCTCAAAATGTCTTCAAGCTGGCAGCTATTTTGTGTGAAACCAATTATGTTAACATGCTGATTCGTGAAATGAATTGTGTGTACTACTATGTTTCTTTGTTTCTTTTTTTTAAAGACCTTAAAGTTGCTGTACTAAATTCTGTAAATATTGTATAACAAACACTGCAAGCCCTGAACACGTGCAATACTTGACTGACTTAATCATGTGCAATACCGTCATATTCATGTGTAATACTGACTTAACCATGTGCAATACCGTTATTTTCATGTGCAATACTGACTTAACCATGTGCAATACTGTCATATTCATGTGCAATACTGAATTAACCATGTGCAATACCGTCATATTCATGTGCAATACTGACTTAACCATGTGCAATACTGTCATATTCATGTGCAATACTGACTCAACCATGTACAATACCGTCATATTCATGTGCAATTACTGTTATACTCACAAGCAATTAAGGCCATATTCATGTGCATATAACTGATGTAAATAAGAGTGTTTTGTTTACCATTAGTGTTAGTATTATTTAGTCTTATGCTAGCTATTTTTACTTTGCTCTATTTTATTATTATTTTTATTTTTATCTTTTTATTTTATTTTATTTATTTATTTTCCTCCATTCCCTATTAAGTTTTTTGGTTTTGTTTATAAGAGTTCTTCTATTAAGAGTGTTTTTTTTAAACTTCCTATAACTTATCTGTCCTTCCCTTCTGTATCTACTGCAGTAAAAGTAAAATCTGTTTGGCCTCAGTACAGACATATGGTAAAAGCATATATTGGGGTGAAAATGAATATGTTGCGCGCTCTCTGCGTCTAATTATAGAGTAATTTATTCTCTGCATAGATGGAAGTATGCTGTTACCATGCTAGTTGTCGTTAGCTTTACTGTGATGGCAAAACTCGCTCTGGCCTCAGGGAGTTGTGAAAAGTAATACATGTGACTGCTGCAAAGACTTTTACACAAAGGTCTGTTTTCCATCTTCATAAGGCAATAAAAATCAGGTACAAATATTTAACGTATATTCCAGTCTAATACCTTTAAACCACTGAGACTCTGGACTCACCCCTGGAGTGAACCCGAGTTTGGGAACAACTTTAAGACGAGAGGAATTTTGCTAAGACAACGTGATAACTCTATGCAAAAGGATCAATAACAGAGAAACCTCAATCACACCATAATTATTAAACGTCATCCGTGCTCATCGATGATATAGGCTTGACAGTAAAATCCATCTTTAGCTAGTCTATTATCTTTCAGCGAACTCTATTTGCTCTTGTCACTATACGCCCTGCCAAATATTTCCCCATCTTCTATTTCATCCTAAAAGCTTCCGGATATCCTGTTTACTTCTTCCCGCCTGGCACCTGCGTGTCGCCTCTTTTATCAGACAATCTGGCTTCCCGCCTGTTGATCTTCAGTTGCCTTTTTCCCAGCCTCTTTTTAATAGTTTAGACGGCCGGCCCTGTAATGACCCCTTTCAAATCAATGCCCTATGTATATGCGCACGTACAACTGAATTATTTATAACGCAATTGATCCCAGTCATATGTATTTAATGGCACCTTTATTGACGGTGGTGGGCAGGCTTTCTCATGTATTGGGTAACATAGGAGACGGACCGCACATGGAGTCAAGGCACGGGCGGGGGGGGGCGACTTTACGGTATACAAGTCTAATTAATAATGCAGCAGCCAGGCCGAGCATCATCGCAGCCCAGGGGAGTGATCCGAAATGGCACCAGGGAGGGAGTATTGTGTTGCAGGAATCCAGAGGGAATGTGTCTGCAGTTAGAATGTGCCGTGGTTACGGATCAGCTTTTGATTATCTCTATTGTCGGTTTGATCAGAGTCTAAGGGATGGAAGTTGTTACCGGGATTCAATTATTATACCTTAAAGAGAAAAACATAAATGTACCGGTATATTCTTTGTAATGTTATTGTCATTTTAATTTTCATCAGGATTTGTGTTAGAAGTCTAACAAAAGCTAGCTTGTCCCCAACATACTAATCTAAGCATGCTGTTATATTGAAGGTGACTGGAGGTGTTTTGTGAGGCTCAGAGGGAGAGGACTTACAAACAGGATTCATCAAAAAAGCGTGAAGGGATTGTAAATTTAAATATTTATGTTTTGTGAGGTCAGAAATATTTTCATGTTTGTAACTTTACCAATTCTCATCCTCGTAGTCTAAAAACAATCTGAACTTAATTCTTTTGTAGAACTTTTTTAAATTACATGATCGTAAACATTAAAAATAACATGAAAATTACATTTAACTCCACATTTTTAACACGCCTGTACCACCATAATCTTAGTGAATCTCAAATGTTCCTAATAAACATTGGCCCGGGCAGAATCATATAAACTGGTGAACATTTTCTCATGAAACAAAACAGAGCTTGTTTGTGAATGTACTGATTGATCATAGAACTACATTTGTACAAATTGATTGATGGACACATTGTGGGTTAAGCAATTAGATGATGGATCATAGTATGACTGTATATGAGTTATTACGCCTTTATACCCACGGTCTAGCGGCCCTTTGTGATTATTGTCTCAGATTGCAGGAACAAACCCACAACACATTCATTTTGGTAAATGAGTTTCAGCCATAATATTTTTCAGTCATAATTTCTTAAGCGCCAGTAATTGCTTTAATTCCCGAGCAGACGATGAAAATTCATTGATTGATGTTTTGCAGTGGGCTTGTGGGAGCTATAATTACCAATTACAAGAATCAGTGTTCTCTACAGCTTTTGAAAAATAGGTTGACACACATCAAAGCTTGATTACATTTAGGAGAAAAGTAATACAGATCAAGTAATTGACCGTCACATGATACAATTATACAAACTCTAACCACAAGGTGTCAGAATTTGAACAAAACAGTTTTTAATGGAGATTTAAATGGTTAAAAAGTATGTATTCCTGAACTACTGTGTGTCATGGTGTTCTGGAGACATCTTGACCTTCTGCGTAGTACGTTAACTCTGTGAAAAGCATCGCTAGATAATGTATTTTAACCATAAATGTTTAAGTGTGCTACTATTTTGGTAAATATACAATATTTCATAAAACTATCCTTGAGTGTTTGGTATTTGTGAGCAGTTTCCTCATGAGCAGAACAAAGGGCTTTCAGGAACTTTAGCTAAAGCATCTCAGTGTGAATTTAAACACGTGTGAGAGTCTACGGGGATAATAGTGTTTTCTGCCTCATATATGTACACAGCCCGGCGCATACAAAGCAAAGGATTATGCAAATACACATTTTTAACAGTAAATAAACATGCGTTATGGATTTCTACACTTTCTCTGGTGAAGACTTTCTCTGCGTACCAGAAATTTCACAATTAATCTGCGTTAATATGTATACTGTATATATGGACTGAGATGTCTGGACCGGATCTGCTGGAGATGGGCATCACTTTTGCCTTCATATATACATTTACATTTTCCATCAACAGACAGTTATCAGTGGAAATATATTGGTTCAATTTATCTTGAAATTAAATAGATTGCTGAAAATAACATTGCTGCACACATGTCAACCTCATTACACAGTTTTTCTTTCACACTTTTGGCTCTAGGTTCAGTGGATGCATTGTTTATCTCAAAGGAAGATATTGTTTAATCATTAATTCATTTCTTTGGCATAATGAGATAGAATATGACATCAAAAGATAATCACACCTCCTTGATTGTTGCATAAAAAGAAAACCTGTAATATGTTTCATTATCAAACTTTATTTTCTGAACATGTTTTAATCATGCCTTTACCCTGAGGTATAGGTTCCACTGCATGACATCATCTGGTGGTCGCATTTCTAGCCCATACCATCAACAAAGCAATTCAATGATTCAGTCTTTGAAGCAGCCACTATTTTAGCCTCATTTGCACATATTGTTATGATGATGATTATTATTATTATACCGATGAAACATGTTGGAAAAGACATTATGGATAATATAAGACCTGAAAGGGAAAACAACAAATACAATGCTTTCTGTACGACAATCAACCAAACATTTGCCACAATATCATCACCTCAATATTATCCCCTCAACTTCTGAACATAATCCTGTATTGCAAATTAGAGATGACCAGAAGCTGCCAGAAAGTTGCCAAAAGACAGCAGTGAGGAAGTGATGAGAGCGGAGAGACAAGCCAGCGCGAGAGGGTGAAGCGGTAAAGAGAGCTGACATGAGAGGGTCATGATCGGGTTAATGTTACACGAGGCAGAAAATCATGGAATACTTAGAATTCAATACTTAGAATAACACAATACATTTACTTTATGGTCAATTGAAATGTATAATGTAATGTACGCAATCTTTTTTAGTCGATTTTATTTGGATTTGGGGATTTTGGGTCAGTGTTATCCTACTTATTCAAGTGGTTTGTCCAATGCCGGTGATACAATGACGTATACAGAAAATATCTCTGTATTGGTGTTGTAGAATCCATAAACCCTGCTACCTTGTATAGTGCAGATTTGAATGCATTCGGGTATATTTAAAAAAAACACGATGTAAGTTTAATTTAACTCAAGCATGCGATTAATTATTATTATTGTTAGTTTATTTGACCGGGACAGTGCAAGGTTATGAACATGATGATTTAATTTGTCCCACATTGGCTCTCATAAACAGAATCTTTCATACACCAGCATACACGGATACTGAAGGTAAGGTGGGTGACTTGTCTTGCCCAAGAACACAAAGACAGTGTGCACTACTGCCCCCTGTGGCACCTGACATTCCTGCGGCCGGGCTGCATCTACATGACTACAGTCCCAAATGTTTAAAAAGTTTAGCCTTAAGCCCATGTTTGTATATCACATCAGCCCACACTGTTTGTTTTTGAGCCCTGTCCATCTGATCTGAGCAGGAGAGAAGAAATCTGGAGTGTGAGACATGACATTGCTGCATGATGCGTGGAGCAGTATAAACATAGGCAATGGCATTTGGTCCTTGTGGCATTGATTGAATGGATGTTGTGCAGCTGTCGGCCTGTTGTTTAGCACATTAGCAGCTGGGATGCATGTAGTAGTTTTTATAGGCATTGGATCTATTTGGGCCGATCGAGATGCATCTAAAAGCAACAGACACCAGTAAAACACACACATATGACACCACACATTTTATTTAACAGCAATCCGCCTCATACTCACTGAGACTATGTATGCGACCAGTGTGCACACTACCTTTGATATTGTCATTCTTCAAAATGTTCTGCTGTCTAAAGGCTAATGGGAAAGAAAAACAATGGCAAATCCTGCCAAAAGAGGTCACAACCTGTGATTGGTTTAGAGCAGGGTATCCAAACTATGGCCCGGGTGCCAAATGCGGATCTCAGACAAATTGTTGTTGTTGTCAGTTGTCAGACCTCTTGGTGAATTGGGCCAAATGACCATAAGTAGTGATTTTTACAGACATTTTAAATATCCTCTTCCAGTAAAAGCTCAATTACAAAAATGTCAGTAAAAGCCTAAATTAAGGTCTGTTACATCCATCCATCTGAATGGTTCATAGCAAACAAACTTCCAGAATGTCCATGTTACAAAATGCGTCCCATCGTGAGAAAGGTTTGGAATATTTAGAGCCTCTGTTCTCAGCACAAAGTGACAAGATTGAAAGGGGAGAGGAAAAGCGAAGGCTGTGAACAGAGGCAAAAACAAGAAATTCAGCGACTGTGGAGAAGCACACAAATGTAGACCAATTCCAAAGTTAAAGATATTTTCCCCCTAAAGGGCAAAGATACGACTTATGTTTGTTAAGCGTATGTTTTTTCGCTGGTCGCTGTCATTTATGGAGCTTATTAGAATGCATATTTCATTTTTTAAACAACAAAATCAACAGTAAATGCTATGTTTACTGCCATACATGAAATTTCCCCATGTGTGGACAATAAAGGAACATCTTATACTGTTGAACATCCCTCGAGATACAATAACATCACCAGAAAAGATACACAGGCCACCAAAATTGTAAATGTATTTCATAAATTGCAAACGTAATTGTCCAATTTGTCAGCAAAATATTGTAATCAGTATAAACTTGTTCAACCCTGGAGTAGAATTACAAGCTCTAATCTGGGTCCTACTTTCATGCCCTACCTCGAAGTCATTACCAAACTGCTTCTGTCCTTGTTAATTGCTCTCATCCTTCCTTTCCTCCTTTGTCTCCTTGTTTCCACCTTCCTGCTCTGGCTGCACTTCAATCCGCTCATGCCTGTCTTTGTTGTTCGGTTTTCCCCAGCGTCCTTTGGCATTCTATTCAGCACCGATAGCCTCAATTCCCATCTCCAATTTCCTCCAACTTGAACCAGGAGACAGTTGGAGCTGTTAGAGCAGGTGCACAGCTGAACTTGGGGAAAAAATCTTTCTTTTGTCAAACCGGTGAGAAACCACGAGGCTATGATGTTTTTGACCTATTTTATAGTTGAGGTTATTGTTGTATTCTGTTTTTCGTTTTTGTATACAGTATTATCACAGATATACAGTTTATTATTTGTTCTGTAGCATAAAGCCTCCCAACATTACAGACTGAAAAATCAGGGCAGTTTTATGTCTTTAGCGGCTGAAAACCAGTCGACCACATGTGAGTTACATCACATTCTTAAAGGAAAACGTGTAGAAGTGTTTTCCCTGATGTATTTATGTAGCAATTACCACTCAAATTAACATAAAATCTAAAAACTACTCTACTCTAACCTTATTATGAAACTAATCGCACCAGCAATGGTGTGAAATGGAAAGGTTTAACTACAAACCTATATACAATAGATTATTTGTTCAATTTCAACATGGACCACAAATCCTGCTTACATTATACATACTTTATACATACACTTTACACAGTGGAGCTGGAAGTTAAATATTGACTGTTAATATCTGTTGGCAAATATAACAAACAAAATTCCTTTCTTCATTTTTTGCCCCATTGAAATGAATGTGAAATGCAATACATACAACACTTTAGGATATTGGTATCACATACTCGGGTATAATGTAATGTAACAGCTTCCATGTGGCACTTTGTAAATTAGTTTAAGGAAAAATAACATACTGTGACAATTGACAAATGTTTATAATTTATACTGAAATTAATGAATTATATATTGCAAACTAATGTGTGACTTTGTGCTAACGAATCACTCCTGCCCTTCCCTATACATGCTCAGTCTGTTGTTGGTTGTTGTTAATTTGTGATTCTGTGTAAAGTCATGGCCTATGTTCCTATTGTGACATTTGCTGTAGTCTTGTTGTGTTTTGTGTGACTTTGAATGTACCATCATCATGTCCATGGTTCATATGTTCATGAATGTACACTGCCTCTTTTCTAAATAAAAGGAAAAAAGGAAAGCATTCTGCAGTCTATGGAACTCTCTGGCATTGGGATCTTGGATAACAGCAAAGACGTTGAAACTTTTATTTGAAAAGCACCACAGGAGGCAAACTCTTTGGCCCAGAGTGAGCCCTTTCTATGCAGCGAAGTGAAACAACACACCGTTCTCCTGATGCTCAGTGAACTGGGAACAGGGTTCGACTGTGCCAGCGAAGTCAGTTCAAATCAAAGAGCACAATTCCTGACTGTTTGCTTACTGTTGCTTGCTGTTGCTTACTGTACGTAGAACACACGTGAGCTGTGACGGACGGAGATAGAGATGGTCTTGTCTCATGGAGTGACACCAGACAGAATCATTTGCGCAAATACAACAAAACTTCAATCCCACATCAGATCTGTGCATTCAAAATAACAAGTATTTGCTATTTGTTTTATTTTCTCCTCTTCTTGAGAACAGTCTACAATAAAATAATTCATTATTTTATTTTGTTTATTATTTTCCCTCTAGACTAGTCGTGCGTAATGCAGTGGGTGATTAAAATTCAGTGTCAATGAACATAATTCACACATAGGAACTTTCTTTGTTTATTCGGTGCAACAGATCAAGCAGTAAATCCCCTCAATCCATATTTGTATCTCATATTTGTGTTAACCATTTTAATGTGTTATGTTAACAAAAGGAAAATACAGTTTACTTAATCTTTTCAGAATTAATGTGGATTTCAGATGAATCTTCTGGACGTTGATGGAGGATTCCATGGACGTGAAGAATTTCAAACGGTACGAAACATTTGGGTCACTGATGCAGGTTAATCATGAATAACTACAGAGGCAGACTCTAATGTGCACAGTTAAAACCTTCTAGATGTCAAAAGTAATAAATGAGGCACTGGATGAGTTCTTCCCCGCTGACAGTGGAGTCAGAATCATTGCAGAACCTGGACGTTACTTTGTGGACTCTGCCTTCACAAAAGCTATGAATGTCTTTGCCAAAAAACACATTCTGAGGGAGCCCATCAGCGTGAATGGTAAATTAAAAAAATATTTTAAAAATGGACAGTGTCTTGCCTTTGGTTGCTATGACCACAGCAGAAAGGAGAAGGCATGGACTGAGGTAGCAGGAGTTTTTGGAGTGACTTCTTAGTTTATTCTAATAATGTTAAATTCCAGTGTGTGGCCTTGCAGTTCGGGTGAAAGATTTGAGGGCTCTTCTTGTGCTACGCCTCGTCTCTTTAGTCTTATTCGTCCCACAATGCATTTAGTCTACAGCCGTAATGGGCTATGTACCCAACACAACAAAGGGCACTTAAAATCCTCATTTTTACAGATGAGAATGGCCTGGACAAGTTGATGATGCATCACGTGACGGACGGGGTTTATGGTGCGTTCAGGTTCAGCAGATTTGATCCTCAGATAAAGCCTTATCTGCGTCCCCACAGGGAAATGGGGTAACATGTTTTATTGTATATGAGATGTATGGTCATCCACGTCTCACTTAAAATGTTACGCAATTCCTCTGACAGCCAGTGGACAGCAGTGAGCCCAGACACCAGTCTATTATCTGGGGTCCGTCCTAAGACAGCATTGACAGAATACTGGACTTACAGATGCCTGAGCTTCAGATTCGGGACTGGATTCTTGCTTATAACGTAGGGTTTTACTCAATCACCATATCAACCAAATACAATGGAAAAAAATTACCTGGTTGCAACAGCTGATACCTGGAAAATGTTAAAGCATTCTGTACTTGGAGTTTAGGCTGCATCACATATTCCAGCTGGTCACAGTTTCATGATTTCTTCCCAGCTCCAACAGTTTGCTGAATGTTTCTCCCCACTCTGTCCTGCCCAATACATGTTAAACCTATGTTGACGATGAACAATTTATTTTTTTAATCTAAAGTTATAAGGGTCAAAAGACAAAATGTTGACAAAAAGTTCTGTAAACCACTGAGTTGTTAAGCCATGATGTAATTTATTTGACATTATATTATTCTTGAATTCTTATTGATGCAATTGTTTTTTCTTTACCCCTAACTAAGGCTGCAACAACTAATCCACTAATCGTAACACCTACGTATCTAGAAGCCTCGTCAGAATTTATAACAAATGTGCTTGGTTGATAATGCGTTTAAACTAATCTAAACATGTGAAATAAACTAACCAACAACAAGTTCATTGTTAGTTGCAGCACTCACTTGTCACTGGACACTACGTGTCCAGTGACATCACACACCTCTTCATCCATTTGATAAAGTCGACTGCACACGCACACTTTTCATACTCTCTTCCCGCTTCCTCCCCCATCTCCCCCTGCACTCCTGACCCCATCCAGAGCCTCTCTTCTCCTGCTAGAACTCCCTGCGGATCCTCGTCTCTCCACACTAAACCTCCACACATCTTCTTTTCCCAATAGCTTTAGCATTTTCCCTAATCCCCTGTCTCCATCCGTTTGCCATCTCTTCCACCAATCCTTTCATTTTCCCTTCCATCCCCGCCTTTGTTTTGTCTCCTTTTTTTCCCCATATTTCCAATGCCTTGCGCCTTACTGCGTGCGCTTCTTCCTCTGACAAGCAATCGCTCTTTCCTCTCTCCAGGGCACTCTCCTTCACAGCTGTAATCCATAGTTCTTTTGTCCTGCTAGACGCTATATCACCAAAATCGCAGTATGTATGAAGGGATTGGTACCCATTCTCCACAGCGATTTCTGCATTGAGTTCATCAGGATTTGAAAGACTTTCCAGTAACACCTTCGATAACACAGACGGTATATGTTGGGAGAAAAGGCATTTGCAGAAAATAGCCCGTGGTCCATTATAGTGAGCGCTTACTGACAGCTAATGCATCACACAAGGGGATGCATGGCGTAGTCCTGGTGAGTGCACTCTATGTAGGGCTCACACTACCTCAGTCAATGGCAGGACTGGAGTTACGCACTACTCGATGCGTCATTAACGGAAAAGCATTCAAGTATTGAGCTGCAGTGACCTCTGACACTTTTAAACGTCTTTCCTGGTCACCTTCGAAGTCAGAGAGATAATCAAGTAGGAGAAGTGTATCCGTCAGACAGACAGGGGCAGCATCATTCACTAAAACGTATTAACAGGAGTGCGGCGTCACAAAGTGTGTTTCTTTGAGCTAACGGCCCCTTTATGTGAGGTTTAAATGCACCACGTATACCATCATTTTTGGGCTATAGAGCGCTCCTGAATATAAACTAAAACAACAAAATGTACAGGCAACATGGTTTCAAATGTAGACAAGAAGAAGCAATGCCTAGCTCCACTTGTGTTCGAGCAAATTGACTAATTATACATTTATATCTCCTTGGAGCACCTATCCAGTCTATTGTTACTGTGAAATTCCTCTGGTAACAGCGAATTGAGCCTCTTCTATGTTTGTGTGCAATGTGGGCTGCTGTCAAAAAAACTGCTGTGTGGTTTGAGGGGCAGCGTTAAGAGAAAAATAGGTTTAAATGCAGAGATAGAAGAAAAGGGTCTCTCTGAAGAACACTTTACGTTGGGATCGCGCCTCTTCTGTGCAGTCTGCAAACCAAAGAGGGAGCACTCAGAGCAGAGAGGCACTCATGTCTGCAGTAAGAGTCACTGGAGCAAGGAAATGTTGCTATTCAGGGCATTTTCCAACACTCGGCGGCAAATCTCAGGCTCAACTGAGTGACCTAATGAGCTTGTTTCCAATTTGAAGCGTGGAATTTTTGATCACGTCTTTGGAACAATGTATTGACCCGAAGCAACCGACGACTTCAACTTGAATTCTACCATGTGCAAAATGGTACAAACTAAATTCTACCAAGTGTTTTACGTTCAGACATCATACTTCAAAGCTTCCAAATACTCATTAATATTTGTTCTGTAACATTCAAAAGATGTTACAGAACAAACATGTTTTTTTCGGCCCCATTCACATGCAGTTCTCAGAAAATTGCCGGATGTAAAGAGCAATGAGCCCTATTTACACTGCACTTTCAGTCCCAGAACATTGCTGCTCTGTTTACTCATAACCTGGCATTTGCCTCTAAATAATTCTACAACACTATAACTTTTCCTGCAGAATTTAAAGGCGATGAATTGAAATACTCATACCAAAGAAACAATGGTACTGGCAATATTTGGCTTCATTCACACATGATATGCATTAGTCCTAGCAACTTTATCAGGTATTTTAATAGGAAAGTGCCAGATCTACTCACTCATGTCCCTGTTCTGGTAAAATAAGAAGTACATTCCCAGGTCAAGCATGTGTGAATGGGGCTTATGATGCTGTACATATTTCTTTTGTTTATCTCCACCTGTATAATCAAATAAATACATTTGACTGCACTGATAGTACACTCAATAAGCTTCTGACAGCCTGGGAAAGTTTAAGCCGGCTTTGCTATAACTCAATTTGAGCTGTGTTCTCATGCTTTCATCAGAGAATTGCACCTGATGCTGTATGCTAAAACTACTTCTTTAAATGTAGGACGAGAGAAGACAAACAGTTCCATCTGCCCACGTTCACATGCAAATACAGACCCCCGGACCCCAAATGAGTGGCCACTTTTGTTCCTGTGATGTTAGTGAACAAAGTTGTGGGTGCAGGTCGGCACAATGCTGCCATCACCATGCCAACCAGACAGGGAACATCTGAAGGTTGTCTCTTTAATTTAGGCCTTGTCCCAAGTTAGAAAGGATATAACTCAAGCTAGCTAGCTAAGGGAATGGCAGCAGTGATAAGGGTTAAAGCACTTGGAAAAAAGGATTTGTCTCGGAAAGGACAGTCATTAGGTAATTTATTCTCTTTATTTACTGCTGTAATAAAACTATGCCAAACTTTAGCAAGTTTTGGACCTACATTTCTAGTTAATCTGCAGTCTGTTGAACCATATGTTTTGCAAATTGTTTATCCCTGGAACTGCTCTCATTAATCATAGGAACACTTTTAATTTAATTAATTTATTCAACTTTTATTCCAGGCTCAAAGTCCATTTTTAAAAATAGAGTAAATACATTTCAAAAAGACAGCTATACCAGTGTTACCACATATTGTATTGGACTGCATCTAGAGGTGGGCCCTGTAAGTTGTGCAATGTGATTTAAACAATGTCAACTTTACATTATCATTACAAGAACCAAACTTGCGTGTTTAGTTCATGGTTGATTGGATATACATATAACACATATTTATGCACATTATGCCTGCCATGTGGAGCAGGCCGCTGCAAAATGAGTCCGGCTCTCGACAATGTGCAATATGTCATTCCCCAGTCTCATTCCCATTTCATGCTGCACTCTCCTGTCAAATAAAGCCTGCTGGCCAAAAAATCCTTTAAAAAAAACAAAAAGAACCAAACTTGTATTAATTTTTGAATATTGCAATTGTGAGAAAAAATATCACAATTTAACAATTATTCACAATTAATGATTAAAATACATTTTTGGACTATTTTTGGATTATGGATTTATTAAAACAATATGTGATTTACCATCAAAAAATGTCTTGCAGCTCTTGCAGTTAAATTGTAACCCGGATAATCAGAATTATCAATAAACCTAGTAACCAATTATTGATATCGGTAATGGTGACAATTCTTGAATTTTTGCAATAGATAAAAGGACAAGGGTAAAACAAAATTGTGACTGACAATCGTTGGATTGAAAATAAAAATGAATCCAGTGATATTTTCTGCAATAAACTATCTTCAGGCAAACTCAAACTTTTCTTCACGAGTTTGAATCCTCTGGAGCTGACATGCTGAACTTTCCCCCTTGCAGCCTGTCAAGTGTGCGTTGGCCCTGATAAACTGGCACCATTACGCCGACCTCCTACACTTCAGTCTGCTGCCGTTACACCCGCCCACGCCATTTCACGCCGTCGCCCACTCTGGTTCTCCCTGCCAGTCTGCTGCTTTGAAAAGTCTCAACGAAGGGCACCAGTATCTCCCACACTGTCCTTCTACAACACAATAGGTCACTATAGGATGACCATATGAATTTTAGTGTTACGATTAATGTGAAAAGAAAGATCACAATATACAGTAATACAAATTGTAATTATTCACAATATCTGACACATACAAAACTGTATGTGTCAGATTTTATTCCATTCTACTGGTCAAATATGTGACCAGCTTGATGAAATCCAACTTTCTGAATGCAGCTTTTTATTCTATTTTATTTTACTTATGATCTGTACGGAGCCCTGCAAGTGACTTCGAAATTATCACATTCGGGAATGTGATAATTATCTCGTGGGAACGTGATAATTAAAAAAAGGGATAACAACAAGCTCGAAGTTGGCATACTGACGACGATAAGAGTCCATGCGTTTGTAATAATAATAATAATTCGTCACAAAGGCGCCGGTACAGCTGGCAGCCTGGTGTAACGCTCCGCTCTTTTCTCACACTTTTTTCACACTTGTTGTGCTTTATCTTTTGTATTTGGTAAATATTTTTTCTACTTTACTTGTACGATAGGGACACACGCTGGAATCGCTTTAATTTAACTTGTTTTGACTTTGTTCGGCTGGATTATTGAGTGTTTTCGTCGTGTCGTCGCGATGTGCCCTGGCTCCGAGCACCCCCGGCCGCCCCGCGCCCCCCGGCCGGCGCCCTACCTCATGAAACTGCGAAGAACCGTCGTCTTACCCGGAGATCGTTTTTGTCTATAGGAGTTTTTGTTTATAAAAGATCTTCTATTGAGAGTGTTTTTCAGACTTCCTATAAGTGATCTGTTCTTTTCCTCTGTATCTACCTATGTATCTACCTGCGTTGCATCAATGAAATTTCCCCATGTGGAACAATAAAGGATTATCTTATCTTATCTTAATATTCTCATCAAATGTCTTTTGCTCAAAATATTACCATCCAAAGCAAGTGTGGCCAAAATCAAACATTATTTTATGCTGATGAGCTACGACGATCGTAGCTCATCAGCATTCTGCATTCTGGTATCTTTTATGCTTTTTCACACACTTCCTGTATATACTATTAAAGAGCGCCACCAAGAAGTCACCTGCCATACATAAATGATCACGTGATTAAAAAAATAAAATAATAAAATATTACACATAATATATATATTTTTTTAATTATCACATTTTATTACATTTACTATTTCATTTTAAATGATCACGTCCCCACGAGATAAGGATGATTATCTTGTGGGAACGTGATCATTTAGGGGAAAAAAGAAAGAAAAAAAAAAAGTTTTTTTTTTCTCCCGTGAAAATTAGTAAATTAGTGTAGTGTATTAGAGTAGTTTGGGAGATAAAAACAACCACATTAAAAGGAATTTATATTCAATGTTAAATTTAAACGTCTTCTTTGGAGTAAAGACTAATTTGAAATGACTTGATTTTGTAATTAAATAGGAAAAATTACTAGTATTTAGTTCTAAACTAATATTTTGACCTGAATAATGATTAATTGTTAATAATTAACAAAAACAAATCTAAACAGCGACATGGATATTCATCATTCTTCTATTGTTGTTTGAACAAAATGTTTCATGATAATATAATATAGTGCAGAAAAATCTGAATTTAGGTTGTTTTGCTCTGCTAATATTTGTGACAGAAACGCTAAAGAGCTTGATGCTGTCCTTGAAACCTTCAGTCTTACTCAGCATGTGAGAGGCCCCACCCACAGCAAAGGACACACTCTAGATCTCATAATTACAAAGGGGGTAAATATTTCAAATGTTAATGTGATCGATGTTGCTCTGTCTGATCATTTCTGTGTCTTCTTTGACCTGTCTGTTTCTCCCAAACCTCCGGTTGGTCCTGCAGTTGTTCAGAGGAGACACATAAGTGATGGCACAGGTGCACTGTTTATGGAAATGATAAACTTTGAAAATGTCTCATGTTCTAATGTAAATGATTTGTTGAACTCTGTTACATCTAGTGTTTTGAATGTTCTGGACACCATCGCCCCTATAAAGGCTAAAATGGTTAAAAATAAGCAGAAGGCGCCGTGGAGAAATGATGATTCGGTCAGGGCACAGAAAAGGGAGTGCCGCAGGGCCGAACGGAAATGGCGCAAGTCAAAGCTCCAGGTTCAAAAAGAGATTTACAAAGAAAAGCTGAATATGTACAACCTAATCTTATGTAGAACTAGGGAAAGATATTTTTCTGAAATAATTGGAAGCTGCAGTAACAACTCGCGTGTCCTGTTTGCCACAGTAAACAGATTAACAAACCCTCCAGCTCAGCTGCCGTTAGAACTCATTTCCACATCCAAGTGTAATGAGTTTGCATTATTCTTTAATGACAAAGTTCAGGGCATTACAAATGCTATAAATCCCACAATGCAAAAAATTACCCTAAAACCACCAAGACACTTAGAGCTGACTCACTTTGCACCAGTAACTGACAAAACTGTCCATGAGATCATCACCAGTCTGAGTTCATCTACATGCTGCCTTGATGTGTTACCCACCAAATTTCTAAAGTCTGTGCTGAACAGTTTGTTAGCACCACTCACTCACATAGTTAACATGTCGCTTCAATCTGGAACATTCCCAATGTCTTTGAAAACTGCGGTCATAAAGCCTCTCCTAAAGAAGAGCAGTCTTGATGCCGCAGTACTGAGTCATTACCGGCCCATCTCTAATCTGCCATTTTGGGGCAAAGTCCTTGAAAAGGTTGTTTACCAACAGCTCACAGATTTCCTCTTAATAAACAACTCATTTGATGTTTTTCAGTCAGGTTTTAGACCTCATCACAGCACTGAGACTGCTCTTGTCAAGGTGACAAATGACATCCGCCTGAACACTGACACTGGCAAAGCCTCAGTCTTAATTCTGTTAGATCTGAGTGCTGCTTTTGACACTGTCGATCATGGGATCCTCTTACAGAGACTAGAGGACTGGGTGGGCATCACTGGCACTGCCCTAAACTGGTTAAGGTCCTATCTGGAAGACAGGAAGTACTTTGTTGAAATTGGTAGCTGTGTCTCAGACCACATGACCCTGACCTGTGGAGTGCCCCAAGGGTCAGTCCTGGGTCCCCTTCTGTTCAACCTCTACATGCTGCCGTTGGGTCAGTTGATACGCAGTGAAAATGTGTCCTATCACAATTATGCAGACGACACTCAGATCTATGTTTCACTATCGGCAGGTGACTATGGACCAGTAGATTCACTCTGTCACTGCATCCAACAGATCAGTTTGTGGATGCAAAACAACTTTCTCCAGCTGAACTCAGACAAGACTGAAATAATCGTTTTTGGCCCACAGAAACAAAGAGAAAGTGTTAGCGGTCACCTCCAGAGTCTCGCTCTAAAACCTACAAACCAAATTAGAAATCTGGGGGTAATAATGGACTCAGACTTGAACTTTAATAGCCACGTCAAATCAATAACATCAGCAGCTTTTTACCATCTAAAAAACATTGCCAAAATCAAAAATATAGTGTCAAAACCAGATTTAGAGAGACTTATCCACGCGTTTGTCTCCAGTAGATTAGACTACTGTAACGGCCTGCTCACTGGTCTCTCCAAACGAGCTGTAAAACAGCTGCAGTACATCCAGAACGCTGCTGCTCGGGTCCTGACTAGAACCAGGAAGTATGATCACATTAGTCCTGTTCTCAGGTCTCTGCACTGGCTCCCTGTGGCTCAGAGAATAGACTTTAAAGCAGCTCTGCTTGTGTACAAGTCTCTACATGGCCTAGCACCAAAGTACATCTTGGATATGTTAGTGCCATATGAACCATCTCGGACTCTGAGGACCTCAGGGACCGGCCTCCTGCTGGTGCCCAGAGTCAGGACAAAACATGGGGAATCTGCGTTTCAGTTTTATGCAGCTAAAATCTGGAACAGTCTTCCTGAAGATGTGAGACAGGCTTCTACTCTGACAATGTTCAAATCTAAGCTAAAAACTGTTTTGTTTAGCTGAGCATATGACTAAAAGGATTTTTTCTTTGCACTCTTCTCTTTTGTTTGTGATTTTATTAGTTTAGAAAATCAGTTGGATTGATAATTTTTAATTTAGTTAATTTTATTGTATTTCTGTAATTTCTTTGTGATTTGAATGCATTTTTCCTGCTGTGAAGCACTTTGAATTGCCTTGTGTATGAAATGTGCTCTACAAATAAACTTGCCTTGCCTTGCCTTGCCTTGCTTTCCTGTATAATTTACTGTTGGTTTTTGAGTGTCCTAAAAATCTCAATCCATTCCCTATTTAGTGACGACACATTTAATTTGAAAGCTATGCATAAAATAAACGGTGGTGTTTTGCCTCAATCTATATCTCCTTCATTATTATATATATGGACCCCCCAAGTCTGGCAACAATCAATGCGCGCAATGTAAAAATCCATTAGCCGGCTGAAAGGATAGCGACAGTGAATGGTTCTTTGTTCTGTCTGTATATTTCTTGGTGACAAAGGGCATTACTGTCTTGTTTCCTGGCAGAGCTAATGGAGAGGAAGGAGTTACTATTCGGTGTCACTACCAATAGGCCGCTCTCTGAATTAGACTGGTTTATTAGCTCTGTGCCTGGCGACGGGCTCCTGAATAAATGTGCTTATGCCAAACAGCAAGTACGGAGAAGAGCGTTCCTACAGAGCCTTAGAGAAGACATAAGAAACATAAAGAAGAAGATTACTCGTGGTGGGAGGAGGACATCCCAGGAGTTTATAAGATGTAAGCGATTTAAGAGAGGATATTCCCCGCTACACAAATTCAGGAGTTGAAACTGAAAGGTTGATGTAACCCAGAGTATGAAGCTTAATGGAAAAAAAAAATTGAGTTGTAATGTGGTGGTGGTGGTGTGGAGGTTCCTGTACAGGTTTTCCTGACAGAAGACGGCTGGGTCATATGGAAGAATTTGAAAATCCTTGGAAAATCTGTGCTTACGACCTGGAAAGAGCAAAACAAAAGATACAGACCAAACAAAGATGTCAAACTTAAACTGGTTGGCTTATGATAAACGTTTTGTACCTAACAGCATCAACCTAATCATATGGAAGAATTTTAAAATCCTTGGTAAAATCTGTTCTTACGACCTGGAAAGAGCTAATCAAAAGATACAGACCAAACAAAGATGTTAGGTACAAAACGTTTATCATAAGCCAACCAGTTTAAGTTTAACAGCATCGACCTAAGATTAATGGTCTGGATATCAAAAGGTAAAAAGTGTTTAACTAGATTGTAAAAGAAAGCCAAATGAAAAGCTTTGACTCGTTGAAGGAATCCTTTGGCTTGGAGAAACAGGACTTTAGTAGATGTATACAAAAAGAAGAATAAAGCAGTTTACATCAAGCTAAAACAAAGGAATCTGGAGTCAAAGTTGCTCAACTCCCAAGTTACCATTTCAGCAAAGAAAAGTTTACTTGCAGGTATATCTATATTTTCCACTCTGAAGAGGGATATGAATAGAAACGGCGTTCGAAATACTGAAACAAATGAAGCAACCCACAAATCCAGGCATGTATTTGATGAAGACAATGCTCCAAAAAGTCAATTTAGCATAATATAGGCCTATACAATGATTTTTTGGTTTCCTTATTTCACTTAAGGCATCGACTCAAATCCAACACACTTATATATTTGGTACATTTTCTTCAAATTGACTTCATGTTCCATGTTTGCAGAACTTGCAGCATGCCTCGCGGGCTGCCTTGCTTTCATCAGACCAATCCAGTTGAGGGCTGCCGATCGCTGCCAGTGCTGACAGTTAGCTCATGTAGCGCTCTAATGTTAATTGTCAGCTCACTCCTCTGTCTTTCTGTGATTGACATTTCTCTGAGGGCTTGTAGAACCAGTGATTGCAGCGAGGAGGTCATTCAGAAAAAAAACAAGATGAATGTTTTGGCAGTGCAGCGTGGGGATCTCACCATTAGCGCGTCGGAGGGGGTTCCTGGCTGCCTTGGTGAAAATGTGCAAACTAGAAAACGTGCGCGCTGCCTATTGAAAATACCTAGAGACTGGATGTAAACAAAGGCATACTCAGGAAAAAAGCGATGTCTAAAAAGGAATGATAAAGTATATCTATAAATAATGGTGTGCAGTGAATACATTTGAATTAAACAACCGCTATTATGAATATTGTAAAGACGTTCTAAATGTGTACTGAAACATTTGAGGGAGGATTCAGTAAATAAATCACAGAGATGACAGTTTTTGCCTGTGGGCTACACAAGCTACACATTTGCATCAGCACTCTCTGACATACTGAAGCTAAATCCACTGTAGGTGTGTACATGCTGAAACACAAACAATAAATCAAACACGACTTGGTCTATATTGTCTATTTTTATCTGAATAGTGGCAAAATACAAAGAGAATGCATAGAGCAGTTCAACCCTCACTAATCTTATTTTATTTACAAAACTATTATACCATGTAGGACTATTTTGTTGTCACAGATGGAAATTCATGTAGAAATAGATTTAGCGTTTTTATTTTCAAACTAAAAATGATTTTGTTCAAACAAGTCCTTCACAGTCTGTGCTTGAATTGAAGAATGATGACACTTCTCTAGCTGCGCTTAGGGCAGAGGGAGCTATTCAGAGTTTGGAATTCAATTTCACTGGCTTTTCTTTGGATTTTACACTTTTTTGTCAGACAAATAAAACATTATTTGTACAATATTAATATTCAACAAACAATATGACATTTACCACGATGCTGGTTTCATTAGTTGTGTTCCCACTTGCAGGGCCGGCCCAGCCTATAAGCGAACTATGCAACCGCGTAGGGCCCCGAGGCGTTAATAGGGCCCCCAAACTGGCAACCCGTCTTATGAGAAGTGCAAGCGCAGCGTGCGCCACTAGTGTAGTAGCGCTGCTGGCGCGGCAGCGCACACAGCGGTAACATAACACACAAACCGCATTTATTTGTAATGACAATCTGGCAACCAAGACACCAAACCTGCGCTGATTGGTCAACTTCATTGTGCGCGAGCAGAACGAGAGCAAAACATAAACACAACATAACGTGGTCCCTGCGTGGTCCTCATGTCCAGAGGAATATATCCCCCCACGCCGAAAAACGAAAGAAGAAACTTCTTGACGATGTAAAGAAACTGCAAACTCAACAACACTCTCCAGGTATTGAACTTCTCTTACAAAGAGACGGTTAATGCTGCTGTTTGAAACAACACGATTCTGTCACGTTAGTTCGCTCAGGCTGGAGGCGACGAGAGCTCTGCTCCGCGCACAATAATATGTGTCTGAATGAAAGATAATAAGCTTAACATTTACACCAGCCCGGGAGTGTGAGCTGCAGGTGAGGCCGGGGAGGGGCCTCTATGGCCCGGGTCACTAAGAGGCGGGGATCCGGTCCGGACGAGCGCCGTCTCGTCCAGAACCTCTGACGTGAGACTTTGGAGTGAACAGTGTGCGGCCCCTGTCCCGGGCCCCTGTCCCGGGCCCCTGAGCAGCCTCAGTCAGAGATGAGCTGGTTTGAGTTTGCGTCCCTCTCTCTCACATCACCATGTGTGAGATCAATCGTGACTCGTGATGTCTGTTTTACTTTGACTTCTTAACGTGCAATAAGAGGAACGTAAAGGTTTATGCACGTAAGGTCCATCAGCCAATCACATCGCAGCATTGTTTCATGTCCAGTGTGTGATGTTCGGATCAGAACAAACATTTATATTCTAATTCACTTTTAATAGAGCAATAAAACATTTCAATTTATTTAAAAAGCATCATTAAACTATTTGTTATAAATTATAATAAATTGATAGTGAAAAATAACCAGACATATTATGATTACGTCTGTTATAGAATAACACTATATATTTTCATACAAAAGTGGCAAAGCTGCAGAAACGCAGTCTCTTCACTATAACTAGGTTTGGACCTTCACTTCTCGTTCTGTTCATTCTCTGGGAATAATATGTTTGCACTGTTTTATCAGTGTTAATTGTTAATCAAGCAATGCTTATGCTATTTGTTTAATTTAATATAACTTGTTTTGTCACTTTAGCAAGAAGGAACAGTTGGGAGCTGTAAAAGATAAATTAGTAAGGATAACTATTACTTTTACATTTTCAGTTAAAATGAATCAATTTGATCATAATTATTTTTCATAGCCAATATTGTATTGAGTAATTAAGTACACTAATGTATTAATAACTGGCTTTAGTCATTTTCTCCTGGCACAGTTTCATCACATCATCATTTTACAGCATTACAACCTCAACATTTACTCTTACTTTAGCCGGCTGGACCACATTAAAATGCACCAGAAGACCCAAAAAAGGTCTGAAAATCTCTGGGGGAGGGCCCCCAGACCCCCCCTGTTCATTAATTTAAACTGCTAATGTGGCTGTAGACCCTTAACGCCCACAAATACGTCCAAAAACATATCTGGCATGTGTGTTATTTGTTCAGGGAGTAGAGGTGATGTCAGCGGAATACCAAGTTGCATTGTGGGATTTAAGTTATCAATATTTGAGCTTGTGAGGTGCTGAGAATAAACTAACTGGCAAACGGATGCCCTGGAGTTTTGGTGCGCTTTGTTAGCGTTGAAGAAAGTTCACATATGTGAATTGTTCACTGACAATGGCAATAAAACTGATTCTGATGACGTGGTGAGGGGCCCCCAAAAATGTTTTCGCTTAGGGCCCCCTGAAGGCTTGGGCCGGCCCTGCCCACTTGACCAGTTTAGTCCGGACTAAACTGATCCGGCTCAGTCGGCGGCCATCTTTAGACCGGATCAATTGACTGTGCGTTCACACTCAGGAGCGAGGCTGGGGCCGATTCGGCAATTTCACTCGGACTGTTAGAGAGCGATGTTTACCACTACATATGTTGGCACTATATTGTTGTGCGTAATGTTACGTGCTGTTTGAATAATAAAGGCCGAGCCTCCTGTTACTCTTCTCTCTCTGAAACAGAGCGGCTGAACAGCATGGCTACTGAACTTTGAAAGACACTCATGTCTCCTGTCTGTATTGCTAACTGTGGATTACTTGTAGTATTCTGTAAAGACGTCTACACAAGCAGGAGGCACGGGTGAGAGTTCCCGTGCACATGCAGAGCAACTCGCAGCAGTAGACTCAACACGGACATTCTATTACCGGTCTCGCTCCTGGCTGGTCCCACTCGCTCCGGAGCGAAACCGGGGGCGATCTCACTTCTCGGCCGGGGCGAGTGGAGCGGCTCTAATCCGGCAATTTCACTTGTGGGAACAAGTTGGAGCAAACTGATCAGGGGCGGCCCCGGACTAAAACGCAAGTGAGAATTCAGCTATTGTCATAATAGGCTGCGTTCACGTGACTTCAAAATGTTTTACAGGCTGGAGACAAGTCAAAAATCTGTGATAGAATTTGCTGTTTAACTGTCAAATTGCTGATGTGTTGATGTGGTTTATGGTTCATATCTCTGTAATTACTGTGCCTACATACAATAAACAAAAACTGGCACACATTTCTCTGTCAACATAAAAGATAAATAATTTGTTCACAATAGCCTCAGAAACAAGTGCCATTATTCAACCCAAAAGATGCGATTTGTTGTCAGTTAAAATTACTTCAAAATATGATCTTAATAAAACAAGAGTGCATAAAGCCAACCCTAAACAAATAATGAGAAGGTTCAGGGATTGAATGATATTTTTTTCAAAAACAGGAAATCTCCCCCAGTGTTCTGATATTAGGGACATCATCAAGTTGTAGAACATGGATGCAACTAATATCACCAATAAGCAAAATGATGTGCCCTTTTCTACAGCTGTATTGTGACCTCAATTTGTTGTTGTCTTCCCAAGCCTGATAAAAATACATACAACTTAAATGCTATTTACAGAAATGAAATTACATAAATGTATAGAAATGTATTTCGTCTTCGATAAACGTTTTAGAAAACTATTTCATGTAAAATGTATAAGAAGCAATCAGGAGGCTTGAAGAGTTGTCTTCTGAAAGCTGATTGGCTGCTCACACTGTCAGTCAATGCCTGGGTGGGTTCTGCGCCAATAAGTTTTGTCTTTAACTTTGAACATAGAACGTTTTGTTGTTTTTGATTTATGAATCAAAGCGGGATATATACTGCTCCTGGGGATGTAACCGTCAAAGCTTGTGTTAGCATTAGCCAGAGGCCAACATTAGCCACGCTGCTAACGTTAGCGCAAATAGACCACTTGATGCGACTTTTAGACAAGTGTTTGTTTGTCTAATGTGGTGTGCATTGTCAGCAGTGATCAGAAACTGCACTCACATTTTTACAATGACCGTTTGTGCAGTCTGGGAAGTCTTCAGGCTGTATGAAGCTAACGGGCTAAAGCTACAATTTTACAAACAAACACAATTTTTTAACAGCCTAATAATGATTCAGACTTAGTTAAGGGGGACAAATGCGATTAATTGCCTATTGGGACAATGGGGGAACAGATGAGAGTAAATTTCTAAGGGGTACGAAACTGATTAAATGTCCACGGGAGGATGAATGCCATTAGATACCACCAAATGCCCGGAGAGAACATGCCCTGGGGGAACAGATGCAATTAAATTCCCAGAGGGTACAAATCCAAGATGTGGAAGAACGTAGTGGAATGCGATGAATTGCGCAGGGGAAATTAATGCAATGAATTGCAATAAATTTCCCGGGGAGGAGGAATTCTGTGACATGCCCAGTGGGGATAATGTGATGAAATGCCCAGGGATGATGGATGCAATGTTATGCCCAGAGGGGACAAATGCGATGAAATGCCCAGGATGTACAATGCCCAGTGGGGATGAAATGCCATAAAAAAAAAAAAAAAAAAAAAAACATGAAATTCCCAGGGGGGGACATTTCATTGTATATTGTCTTCCTCAGACCACCTTGAAAATGGGGGACAGATGCCATGAATTACCCAGGAGGGATGAATGCGATGAAAAGCCCAGGGGGGACAAATGTGATGAAATGCCCAAGGGGGGGGACAAATGTGATGAAATGCCCAAGGGGGGGACAAATGTGATGAAATGCCCAAGGGGGGGACAAATGCGATGAAATGCGATGAATTTCACAGGAAGGAAAAATGCTATGAACTTCCCAGGGAGGAAGAATGCGATGAAATGCCCAGGGGGGGGACAAATGTGATGAAATGCCCAAGGGGGGGACAAATGTGATGAAATGCCCAAGGGGGGGACAAATGCGATGAAATGCGATGAATTTCACAGGAAGGAAAAATGCTATGAACTTCCCAGGGAGGAAGAATGCGATGAAATGCCCAGGGGGGGACAAATGTGATGAAATGCCCAGGGGGGGACAAATGTGATGAAATGCCCAAGGGGGATGAATGTGATGAAATGCCCAGAGGTGACAAATGCAATGAAATGCCTTAGGTGACAATTGCAATGAAATGCCTAGAGGGGAAGGATGCAACTAAATGCCCAGAGGGGAAGAATGCAATGAAATACCTTATTAGACCGAATGCAATGTAATGCCCCAGAGGAGATGAACGTGCAATGCAATGCCCAGGGGGGACGAATGGGATGAAAAGCCCAGGTGGGACAATTTCAATGAAATACCCAAGGGGACAAATGCAATGAAATTCCCAGAGGGGAGGAGTGTGATGAAATGTGATAAATTGCCCAGGGGGGGACAAATGCGATGAAAAGCGGTGAACTTCCAGGGGCGGAGGGGGGTAAAAATGCCCAGAAGGAATGAATGCAATGAAATTAGCAAAGACCGATACAAAAATATTGCCTGGGCTAACTAATATTTGTAACCTTGCCGCAGGGTAGACCAGACCAGATGTTGGAGGATCTCGTAAACATATGGATGGTGCTATTTCAGCTCATAAAACACAATAGCATTCTACTCATTTATATTTGCTTATTAGAACAGCAGACTTGCATAATTAAAATTCTACAAAATTAACTTCATATGCATAGCGTCAGACAACACCAGGAAATATTTTTCACATATTATCAGTGTTCAAAACAAGGTTCACGCCGGAATGTGTTGTAATTGAAGCTATGAAAGAGTAAGCATAAAAGACTGACACGATGATGCGATGTGAAGGTCGAATGGGCCGAAGCGTGTGCAATGAATGCTTCAAACTGCCTCAGTTAGCTTTGTGTTGCATTTATGATAAGGTGAACTATGAATGGTTTCAAGAATCAAAGACGTTCTTTTAGTATTGTGCATTAAATTGTGCTAATGTAACAGCCAAACATAAATCCTTTATATTCTTTACTTTATAGTTGTGTGAGTTTGCACTGAAGCCTGGAGTATTCTAAAGATTTATGTCCCCTTATGGCCACTGCCGAATAGTCCATTTATTTTAATATCAGGGCAATAATTGGAAGATAACACGTAAACAACTGCATTACATCATGAAGAAAATGTCTGGTTTCATGAGCACATAGAAAACAATATGCTATAAGATTAAACTGAGTGAAACGCCAAGTCATTTTCAGGAGTTAAGAACAAAACTGTGGAATATAAATCCACACAAAAAACACACAGTTTTATTAAGTTGAATTCACAAGATTATTTATTTGAAAGCATTACATAGTTAATGACTAGTAGTAATGACTTATGTCTAGTTCACCTATAGGAGATTATGCAACTATATTACTATTATCTTAATATGGATGTTAATCCTTTTTTCAGTTGTATTAAAAGAAAAAATGACATGCCTTATTTGCAAGTCAAACTGTGTCAAGACAAAAACTTGACTTAATGAAAGATAATCAAGAGAAAACTCATAGATGAAACCTGCAATTGTATTTTTTAGCCCCTTTCACAGACAAGGATGTCAGAAAGAGCTTCACAGCAAAAAAATTAATCCAGAAAAAACCCACAATAGCAATAAAACTGCTATAATTAAAATGCTTGACCAAATAGAAAGGTTTTGATTTGGCTTTTTAAAGTATCAACAGAGTCTAGTGAACTCAGGGAGAGTGGAAGATTGTTCCCAGAGTTCTCGAAGGATCGGTCTCCTCTGGTCCGGAACCGAGTGACCCATCAGCAGTTCCTGATCCAAAGAGTGCGAGAGGGTCGGGTCAGATCACTGGTAAAGGGCCCTGCAAGGCTTCAAAATGTAGCACCAAATTTTAAATTGAATCAGCCCTTTTCTATCATTTTCATTTAAAACACAGTGCTTTGCAGATGGAGAACCTGGTGTTATTGCAATATACTTGTTTTGTTGTGTTATCAATTATTGCATTAGCTAATATCCCAATATCACTTTTGCGATGCAGCCATAATTAAAAATAGTTGGTTACTTCAGTTGGTGTTTGTTTTAGTTTTGCATTATGCTTCAGGCTGACCGTGTAGAAGAGTTTCTCAAACTCAGAGCTTTTAGTCAATTTAATTCAAATGTTGTCCTTGTTCAAAACTACTACACTATTTGTGTGGACCTATTTTAGACCTGGTTTAGACCTAGAATAAACTGTAGTCAGAAGGTCAAATATTAGGGGTACTTGGTGTGAAAAGTTTGAGAACCATTTGGGAACTTGTATTTTTTTTTGTATTATGACGTATTTTGAAGTAATTTTCATCATACTAGACGTTTTTGCACATAACCGTATTAAGTCCCTATAAACCCCAAGTCTCTATCAAATCAGAGGAAGCACTCAGCCCCCCTTTCCCCCTTTCTCACATTCACACTGCAACAATGACTATAAACTGTGCACCACTCACTAAAACTGTGACGCACAAAAAGATCTAATAAGCAATTCAACTGACAATTTAACATACACATAATCACAGTTTAATGACTACTTACTAATTAAAGACTGTATTTTTTGAACTACTGTGTCCAGGTTATTTCTTTTGTGGCTCTAAAACGTCTGAAAATGAATTAAACATATTTCCCAATAAAGGTACAGCTACAACATTAACTCATCAAAAAGGATCCTGGGCCGTACCAGCTTCCCCTGAGCAAAAAGTCCCCAAAGTGTGGGCCCAGTCCCTAGTTCCTACGCCGTGAATCAACTAGGGACTAGAAATACAGTGCAGAAACCCCCTACTCTCCTTCCTTTTGTTAGAAATGAAGAACTTATTTTGTGACAGAATGAGAGCGGCTGTCATCTGAGTTTACGATCGCTCCTCAGCGCTCACAAATCTCTATGATGGCCGCGTGTGTCAGAGTCGAAGAGCGAACGTGTCCAGGAGAACCCTCTGTTCTCACGCAATTGGACAAAAAAGATCGCTTTGCGGAGGTTTTATATGTCATTTCCCCCTCGACTTCTTCCACATCAGACACAATGGCCCTCATCACCAACACTCGGCACATATCCAAATCTTTCTCGCCCCCAATGCAACATGCACTTGCGTCCGTCTCCTGCTCAATTTCAATCTCCTTCTTCCACTGCCACTCGTGATCCTCTTCTCATTCACAATATTATGTTTATGCAGTCCGCTTTCCATTTCCTTATCTCTCTGATCCATTGCCGTGTTGCAGCTCCCATACTTCTATCTCACGGTGCGATGATTGCGCCCGTGCGTTTATAGAAGATTGAACGGCTGTTACCGGGTTGGCCATCTCACCTAAAAAGATGTGCAGAAAATGTGGCTCTTCTGTGTTCGTCCTTGTTGTATTGTTTAAAGATTCTGTGGCAATAAATAGAAGTGCAATTTGTATAAAATGATGAGAGACTGTGGCGTGAAATATAAACAGTTACGGGTAAAAATGCATCAATTCTTCGCAGTTTGTCAAATAGAAAAAAAGCAAATAAGAACGAAGGGACACGTATACATTGCCGTTTTGTGATAATCGAACATTTGAACAAACCAAAGTTACTGGTAATGGTTCTAGTTATGAACTGTGAACACAGGAAGCAGTAATATTCACAGTCGCCTTTACTTCTGACTTATGAGTAATACAATTTTGGAGCAGCAATACTCTTAAAAAGTTGCTAAAAAGTATATTTGATGGTAACTTATTTAGCTATGAGCAAGTCTACAGTGACAACAGTGACAGTTTTTGTTTGATTATATTCACTTGCAGACTCTTTATTCTAACTTAGCAATAAAGGATGCAACAAGATACAGACTGTAAAACACAAGCAAAAAGTGTCAAATGTCAAAAAACAAAAAAAAACAAAACTGTAAATATCCTCTTGCTAGATGCCTTCAGTCGCCATATTTCAAATTCATATTTTGGTTAATAATGTATGAAAAAAACTCTCAATGTTCAGTAGAAATAAATGTTTGACTAGTCGATTAATCAAAAAGTAATATCTGATTAGTCAACCACTATAATAATAGTTACAGCCCTATTTGAAATGATTCATATTCCTTTCTTCCACACATTTTTCACTGCTTGAGTAAAATTATTTTGAGACAACATACGTCCTTAACTCTGACTCCTAAGCCTATTGTTGACTCTTAATAGCATGTAGATGGATACATATAATATCCCTTTCCCTCTCGTAGCAGAATTATGTATTGTGCAATCAAACCTTGTGCAATCAAATTTTGACCTTGTATAAAAGTGCTCAGGTGGGACAAAACTGCATAAACCAAGGGACCAAACCACAGGGAGGGGTGAGGGAAGAGAGGCCAGAGGCGCTCAGGTGACCGCGGGGCGGATATTGTGTGTCTTATCTGTCAGCGCAGGTCTGGGTTTATTACACTCAGAGCGCATCTCCAGTGTGGAAAAGAACAAACGCCAAACCGCTGAGACGTGCTCACTCAGTTGATACTAAAAACAAATCCCCCCCCAAACAAAAAACAAAACAACGATGAGCCTTTTTTATCTGCTGTAACAAGGCCCATTTATAGTTTGAAAGAAGATGAATCACTTGAAGAGTCAGTAAACAAGGCAAAGAGTTTCCCAACGCCATTAGAAAGATGCAGCCTCCATGAAGATTCTCTGCTGTTTCTGGTGACAATAGATGCAGGAAGTATTTGGCACAGCTATCAATCAACGTATTGTATTGCTCAAACAGTATTCCGCAGTTTAAGAGTTAAATCAACATATTTTGAAAGAAAAACAAACTTCCATAATCTCTTAATGACTTTCAATCACAAAAATGTACTGAGCAAGCAAAATCTTTTGTAAATAGTGCTTTTCTACACTCTTTCTACACAATTTGTACCCAATTGTCAGGCAAATAAAAATAAATAAGAAAGCCGCAGTATCTCAGTTTGACCAGTGACCCAAAGGTTGGCAGTTCAATAACCGCTTCCAGTAATTACATAGGGTCGAATGATCTTGAAATAGTCTTAATTAAGAAAAGGTCAGAGTGAGTTCACAATAATTTCATCATGTTTAGCCCCACAAACTATTTTATCATTTGGCATCACTGTTAATTACTAACTCTAAAACAAATTGTGCTTTGGTTGAGATTCCAATTTTCTTTTTGCACTTTGTTTCTATTAATCAAAGCTTTATTTTCTTTCCAAGTTTAAGCTTTATGGTTGCCAGTTGGCTTAGGTGATAGCAGCTGTGAAAATATGGGATTTAATCTCCCTTTTCCCCCTCTATAGTTTTTTATCTGTTCAGTTTACATTTGGTCTCAGTCGTGACACGTCCAGATTACTTTTTTTTAAAACCTTTGTTACTTTGACGAGACCAGTCGAATTATGGGAAAAGTAAAGCTCAAATTTATTTCAAACATTTAAAGTAAATTCCTTGTTTTTCACTCAGATTTAGAAACGTATTAGAGGAATCATCCAGATAAGTAAAAAAAAGTAATGTATTTTTTTTATTAACCTTTATTTAACCAGGAAAACAACTTGGGACCTGGGTTGTCACTTTTATACAATTCTCTTTCAAGAAAATGCCTTTCTCAATACATAAAAGCCATATCATTCTCATTTATTTCATATCTGCTTTTATGATACACTGCGGATATTTGTGGAGGGATTCGTCTTAGCTAACAAGGCTTTTCCTTCTGGACTTGTTCTCCTTGTTATTCAGTATGGAAGACATGCCAAGGATAATACTGTAGGCCTATGCTGAGGAAAGTGACAATATGTTGTTCAAAAAAGGGTGTAACAACAACACCACAATGCACTTATAGTAGCTTAGGCCTTAGTTGCTTTATTACTTGGTTTAAGGATCCGCCGCACTTAGATTATTGATTTATACAATATAAATAAAATAAATTATTATATTTTTTTTTTTATAAAGTACCGCCGACAAAGCAAAATAGCATTAGATTAAATGTAAAAAGCGGTCTGTGACGGAGCGGGTCTGTCCCTGGGCGCGGCCCCGGGGAGAGCGCGCGCGCCCGTCTCTCTGTCTGCTGCGCGCTTTTATATCGCAAATACACATTTTAAACCAGTTTACCACATTTTCTTCTGCGCGTTTTGCCGTGACTGGGTGGGTGGGGGAGGGTGCACACTTAAGCGTCAGTTCTGTCTGTCTAAAACACACTAAATCTACAGTTACACTCACCTGCACGCCGCGTCTCCCCCCCCTCCTCCCGTGGTGCGTTTTGGGCAAACTCGGAAGAAAACATCTTTTGAAATTGAAATTACATTTATATTCCGTCCGCCTGTGCAATATATTTCATCTAAAAATCCGTAAACCAAGTAATAAAATAACTGCGGCCTTACCTTGAATGTATGAACGCAAGTCCAAGTTAATATTGATAATAAAACATCTGACATTGCCTACCTCCACTACTCTGTGCATGACATTTAGTTTTGTCCACTTTTTGATTTGTTTGGGGAGTTTTTTGTCTGCACTTCTCTTTTTGACAGAGAGGGACGAGAGCACAGCCACAGAGCTTGTGTGAGGGGCTGCGGTGATGTGTGCGTCAGGGAGGATGCTGGCAGGTGTCTTGTCAGTTCTCTAGTCTGAAGACAGCCGTGTGTTGACAGGAAGCATAGCCCGAGGAGGTGGTCCACAGAGGAGAGGAACGAGAACGGTATACAGCGCTCATCTGATATTCTAGGAGCCACTATCGCAGCAGAAGCCACAATTTGTTTGCAATTGTGTAAAGGTTTCATTTCTGAGAAGAGCCATCGTTCCAAATGCATAGCCCTCCACCAAGGAATTTGATTTAGCAATGAGACATCTACCCTTTAGCATGTCTATAATAACAATGAATGAATCAAATTAAATATAACTTTATGCCACACAACGTTTTTATCTTTGATGTAGAAGTGTAGAAGTAAACTGCAGTCATTTCATTTTTTTGTCTATTCCGTTTCTTGTCTCCAGAAAGAACTGTCAATCATAAAGTCACAGTGGAGTTTAGAGTGACTAAGCTTCCATGTTGCATTCGTCTGACTCACAGAACGACCCCTTTAATAAGCACAGAAGATCGGTCAGCGTAAAAACAAACCATGATGTCAAAATGAAGTCAAGCAGCGACTGTCAAACTTTCTTTCACATCACAAAGCCACACGCGAGAAGCACAGAACAACCGTGGAGCAGATGGTTCTGTAACACACGCACGCACACACACACACACACACACACACACACACACAGACACACAGACACACACACAGACACACACACACACAAACAAACAACAAACACACGCCCACAGGAGAAGGAGAGGTTCATATGACAGAACAAGAGGAGACAAACACACACATACACGCACACACACTCACACTCACACACGCACGCACACACACACACACACACTCACACACACACTCACACTCAAACACACACGCGCACACACACACACGCGCACACACACACTCACACACGCGCACACACACACTCACACACGCAAACACACACACACACACTCAAACACACACGCGCACACACACACACACACGCACACACACACGCACACACACACACACACACTCAAACACACACGCACACACACACACACGCACACACACACTCACACACGCACACACACACACACACACTCAAACACACACGCACACACACACGCACACAAACATGGACAAACTATTGAGGGACATTACACCGGAGCCATGTTCTCAAGGAGTAGCTCTCCACTGTCCCAGCTAACACATAATTCATCACTCGAGTTAATAAAGATCTGATGAATTCTGTCTTTTAATATTATCTTTGGCAAAGGGTTGAAGTATCAAGATATTTCATCAAATACCAAGCATTTGGAGAATTTCCTCTGAAGCACTGGGCACTGACACAGAGCCTTGCGGAAACAGGACGGCACATTTTGTCCTCTTTTAAATATGTGTGTATGTGTTACCGAACAATTCCAGATTAACTCATTTATCTTGTCATGGATGGATGTATTCCGAGTCAGCACTTTCTCTGCCTAAATTACCTCTCCGGGGCATTTAGACTAAGTATTGTGCACTTTTAAATAAAATGTCCCTGGAAATGTATAGTCAGAGATGGGGCCGGGGGGGTAGTATCAAAGTGAAATAGTGAAAGACATTAGATTAGCGTGGTGGGTATTGGATGGCTTCTCTGGCATAGGGCTTGCAGTAAACAAAGATATTATTTAGATTTGGTTACTGAGCTTCGTGTTCAAAACAACTTTTTTATTTTACATTTTATATTACGTTGGTCTCAATTCTGCAAGAGAGCGAGCTAAGACTATTTCTGCATAGCAATGGGACTGTTAGGTGTAACTTTACAGGTCCAAATCAACAGAATTGGTGATGATTGGAGGAATTTAAGACAAAGCAGGGGATAAATTGTAAACTGCTTACTAAATAATATGTGTGTGTAACTATTTTGAGCATTTTTTGTTGCTAAAAAAAAAGTTGCTAAAAATATACTGTATATACAAATACCTAAAATGTATCTCTAGAAGAACGCCAAACTTCACAGATCATTTTGTGTAGTTTTAACAGTTTTATTCAAAGCCCTGGAGCAGTAGTTAATATCACCATATATAATGAAAGGGGCTGGACCTGGAAGTGATACACATAGACTAAGAGAATAAGCAAACAAACAATTGTGTACTCACGTAACCTTACCACAATTAAACAGCTATATTTCAATATGGGTATTTTTTAGTTACATTTACTTTTAGATGTACATTGCCCTTTCCTATGTCCTGCAGTGCTCATTCATTCCTCAATAAAGCTTCCAACAGCCTAATCTGAGCACAACCAATCACATTCATACTGTAGTTGTATAGTGGGTTGTTTTGGCACAATGTTTTAAACAGTAGACATTTTAACACAAAATACCAACACTAGTCTACACAACCATACTACTTGGTATCGATTAGTATCTGATTTTCGATACTTTGTGCCACTTGAGTGGGATGGTGTCTCACCTGCAGTAGTGAGGCAGAACTCCTCGTCGCTGTTGTCCTGACAGTTGTCCTGGCCGTTACACAGGAAGCTGCGGTCCACACAGCGCCCATTTCGGCATTTGAAGCGGGCGTCCGTGCAGACCAGAGGGTTTCCTGCTGTGGGGCGGCAGCACAAGAAAGAGAGTTCAGCCAATAAGTCCTGCTTGATGGTTTATTCTACTATATTCTGATAAAATACGAACTATCAAACTATTATTTTATAGTCTGTTCATAACCAATAACTGAAGGATTTGTTAAGTGTAGATATTCAATACCATATATTACACTATAAAACCAGAAGTCGGTGTTCAAATCTGTCTACTTCATATCCCTCACAAACCATTGTTGTGTTTATTTTTTAAGTTTTTCAAAAGGCAAAGAGAAGCCAATCAGAGCACTGCTTTTGGCTCTCACTTCCAGCTTTACTTGAAATAAAATACTTCATAATTAGCCAAGACAAGGTGTAAATGCTGTTTTTACAAGATTAAGAAAATGTAATTTACAACAACCAAAGTTATTGCTTATTATACCTTCTGAAATTACTCGGTTAAACCTTTTTTTTTGTTTTTCAAATGCAAATTTAATTTCAAAGCAGATTGTTGCAAAGGAGCTTCGTGAAAAAGAAAAAAAATATTATAAGTTAGCCCAGCTGAGACTCTTCTTTGTATTTGTTTGAGCATTGAAAGTACCTCGAGAGACAATCTGGACGATTCTATATACACAGTGATATGAATATGCGGTAAAGCCTCCTTATAAATGTCCAGATTAGATTTGTGAACACAAGGCCCTGCAGGGGAGGGCCAGAGTGTTTGACAGGGAAAGTGATTTGCTCAGACCTGAGGCTGAACAAGGACAAGGTGACGCCAGGACAAGCTAACACAGATTATGAAGCAAGCCTACAGTCAGTCCATTTACAAATAGCAAAGTGATCAGTAAATGGCACGGAAAGGCACAACAAGCTATCACACTGACCTAATCATTTCAAGGGGCAGGCTTCACATATTTGGATTACTTTCCTTAAACGTCTTGAGCTGTACTCCCAAACATTACAACACACTACTTTTTGTGTAAAGATCAAATCATTATTGATACGAACATCTAGCTCCATTTATTCAACATTGAGAGCAAGCATCTTTACATAGTAGACATTAATAATAACAATCGACACTTTTAGATATTACTGAACACTTTGGCCATATTATTATTTTTACCACACTATGCCATGCCAGGCTTTTTACACTAGACTACACTGTTGGAATTAGAGGTGGGCAATATATCAAATTGTGTTAAAATGCTACAAAAAGAGCTGGTTAAATATGTAAATGAACAATGTATTATGTATAATTTCATATAAGGGTATATGGTGATATTTCTGCACGTTTACAGACATTGCACATTCAAAAGCATTTTCATTTTAATTTAATCTCTTTTGGCTTAATATAATATCATCTGCAAAAAAATAAAACAAATACAGTCATGTAAATATAGCTGTGTAAAGATTATAGTGAAAGTTTAACACACAGCGCCCCAGCTACCCCAATCTTTTTAATCTAATCTTGCTTAACAAAAATACTAGATATGTGTTGTGCATAGTTACTTACAGACAATATTAGCACAAGGGCAATCTGTTTTGTTTTCATCCCGCAAATAGCCAACATTTAATACTAAATTATGGGTGACACTTGGACTAATCCACGTGGGTATGAGTATGAGATGAATGGCTGCAGTGTAAGCGTTTACCCCAGCGGGACAGTACATTACAGAGCAGCCCCTGCCCTCTTGTGACCGGGCAGCAGACTGATATGGGACGTCCTGCTCGAGACTTACTGCAGTTCTCCTCATCGCTGCCGTCCGGACAGTCACTGAAGCCGTTACAGCGGAAACGCCCGATGATGCAGTGTCCGCCCGTGGAGCAGGCGAAGAAAGTGGGGGCGCATTTCGACTTGACCTTGGCTGTGGAAATATGAGAAAGGAAAACAAGTTTAATAAGTTGGACCAGAGACTATGCCAACCAGCACTTTTTCATTGCAGTATGTCCCGGTATATGATAGAATTGTCCTTGAGAGGCATCAAAGGCAGGGATTCTTTGTCAATAAGTACAAAGTCACAGCTTTTATAAACAAGAGCAAGACTAGAAAATATTAAATGTATTTTATACCTCAAACTTTAATGGTTTTATTCTCAGTGTCTCAATTTTGTTAAAGCCTATATATAAGTATAACTTTTATGTGGATGGATATATTTTCTGAAGTGATTGGTGCAATTCAGGATTTGCATGTAAGTCAATCTTTAATACATCTAAATCCAAATTTATGGCTGATTTGTGTATTTAAAAAAACCAACACACAAAATAGGGAAAATAAGTGTACAATATGTTCTCCTTATGGTCAGAAAATAAATAAAATATATGTGACGAATATTTCTTTTGAAAATGTTGGTTTTATACAATTTGTTGTATTGAACTTGTATAAATGATGTGGTTATGCAGCACATCTATTAGCACAGACTAAGGAATAACCATAACACTTTGTGAATGGTGGTCTTTGAGGTCCTCTTTTATCTTGGATCCAATTTGGCCAAAATCTGTTACGTGTAACGTCTGTGTTTTCGGAACAAAGCAGCCTGTAGATGAAAGCACTCCTCACCCAGTGGTGCGTGTCTAAACAGTGAAATCACCAATGTATTCTGCAAAACATTTAATTATTCAACCCCTGGTGTTCTCCTGGCCTTATCTCAACTACTACATGAAGCAAATAAGATCCCAGACTCCCAGCTGCTGATAGGAAAGAGAACAGGCAACGACAAAGACAAAGACTGTGAATTGTATGTATGGAACAATTGATCAGACTGAGGTAGGTTTGCGAGGTCTTATCTGACAGAACAGGCCCCAGAAGGAGTGACGAAGGCTGTCCAGTGCCGATGCTCAAGCCCTTTCTGATCAAAATAAGCCCTGGTTTGAACCTGGCTACATTGATCGTCTCTGACCGGCACAGAAAAACAAGATTACAGGTACATGCAGGATGCAAGGATGTCCTAGGTTTACCTCTCTGCTGTGAAGTTACAAAGCCTGTTGGAAAGACATTCAAAAGCTTCTGCAGAAACCAAGTCTATTTCTAGCTGTTGAGGTGATGGGATTATGAATAATATAGTACATTGGTTGTATTTGTGTTATTACAGCTACAAATGGACGTAATGTTTTTTGTTCAGTATCGGATTATAAAGTTTGGATGAAAAATATTAAGTACAAACACAGCACAAGGGTCTTATTTTGGCTGGTAAGGCTGTCAATATTAAATGATTCAAGCAAAGTACCTTATCAAAAGCCTGGGTCAGATCAAACCCAGACTGGACCTCTCCAGACTCAGTACACACCACTCTGGACCAGTCAAAACCAGCCCAAACCTAGTCCAGACCTCACAGAACCAGTCCAAACCTAGTCTGGACCTCACAGAACCAGCCCAAACCTAGTCCAGACTTCACAGAACCAGTCCAAACCAAGACCAGACCTCAAAGAACCAGCCCAAACCAAGTCCAGACCTCACAGAACCAGCCCAAACCAAGTCCAGACCTCACAGAACCAGTCTAAACCAAGTCCAGACCTCACAGAACCAGTCTAAACCAAGTCCAGACCTCACAGAACCAGCCCAAACCTAGTCCAGACCTCACAGAACCAGTCTAAACCAAGTCCAGACCTCACAGAACCAGCCCAAACCTAGTCCAGACCTCACAGAACCAGCCCAAACCTAGTCCAGACCTCACAGAACCAGCCCAAACCAAGTCCAGACCTCACAGAACCAGCCCAAACCTAGTCCAGACCTCACAGAACCAGCTCAAACCAAGACCAGACCTCACAGAACCAGCCCAAACCTAGTCCAGACCTCACAGAACCAGCCCAAACCTAGTCCAGACCTCACAGAACCAGCCCAAACCAAGTCCAGACCTCACAGAACCAGCCCAAACCAAGACCAGACCTCACAGAACCAGCCCAAACCAAGTCCAGACCTCACAGAACCAGCCCAAACCTAGCCATCACCTGTCTAAACTCAAATTGTTTAAAAAATAAATGGTTCAGAAAATGGCTGCTGTTCCAAACTGTTCAAAGGTCAAACCAAAGGTCAATCCAGACCAGAGATCACTGAATTTCACAAACAAATAATACATATATGCCAATTATTTTGGTTTCTTTTTATTCTAAGGACCTCATAGAAATTACAAAAATGAAAAAATGTCTGCCTAATATGTCATGGTTCAGGTCTTTTAAGGGTTAAGTGAGGCATGGAAAGATACACCAGCTAAAGGGTTCAAGTGATGAAAACTACAGTATTGTTACAGTGCATCCACATTCAGGACAATGAAACTGGCAAAACCTTCGCTTCTGATCACACCCACTCAACAACAACGCACACGTCGAGTCGCCAACACACTTGAGTGAGAAAAGCGTCATAGCACTTACTAGAAAAAACTCACACGTCTTTCAAACAACGTGCTTCGACACAGAATGTTAAATGCCTCTGAAATGAAGATTGAAATTTACCACGGGAACTTGAAATGCTAAGCATCTACACTATGTATTGTATAATTATCCACACATTCTTATCTTGAAATTAATTTGCATTAGAACGTGTGGAGCTTGGTGTCTACTTTTCCTAATTATTTACACTATACTGTACTGGTTCAGAAGGTCTTACGGTTTTAAGGTTAGGGGCAAAAAACAAAAGGAAAATAAATAGCTGGAAGCCACTCATGCAAAAATATATCCAAGACGTCTCTAAACAATCCACCAAACAAAGAGAGAAATGGCACAGTGCCATCTCAAATGCCAGGGGCGTGCTTTCTCTTTTCTACAATATATTGTGGTAGACTGATTTATGAGTTCTTTCAAGCCGCTGCGATTATATGTTGCAAGTGGGGAGGGCTCAGCACAACAAAACCACGAGACAAGATGTAATGTAATCCGGGAGGAAGCTGGGGCTAGTACCCGATCTGTGATGTCTGCAGCCAACGAGAGCCTTTGTTTACCTGGACAGCAGAGCCTTCTGACTGTCCAAAGCTCATTTTGCGTGGAACTATCTCATTTATTACAGTCCAGGGAGTGTAGCTCAAAGCCTCAGCAATGCTTCAAAGGAAGATTGTGTGGGGTAAAGACAAACCAAACAAAGGATTTTATGATGCAAAGCTCGGAATTGCCTGACTGTTGCAACATTGCTGGAAGTTAGCGTTCGGATTTTCTTCCCAGCATGAAGTCAATAGTGATGTTTTAGGCAAAAACAGAACAACCAACAAACATCTTTCTACAAATTTTAAAAGAGGAAGACTAAGAAAAAAAGAGACGTAAAAATACATTGGTGGGAGAAGCATTTTATACATAAATCTTCTTGACACAATGAAACTCTAAAATATTGAAGTCATATGAGTCTTTATTGGCTTATCTGAAGCAATTGAAACGATAAATAAAAACCATTGCGTTCTTGTGTTTGGCAAACCACAATATTCCATCTTCTTGCGAGACCCGAGCTCTCAATCAATTAACTCAAATTCCACAATATATTTACACTTGTTTTAGAACTCCCCATACAAACATTTACCTCAATCTTACAAATTGTCTTGGTGACCCCTAAAACAAATATCAGAGAAGCGTTTTTACAAAGAAGTCGTTTCCCTCTCCTCCACTTCTTCATGAAAGTTGACCCTAAATGCCCGTCTTCATTTTGGGGACACAAACAGAGCCGCTATCACTCTGACTCCAGTCTCCAGCTCATTACCACTTACCGCCGGCAGGATTTGTGTAGCACTGTGTTTGTGTTCAAAATGAGCTCAGAAGTCACATGAAGGACAGGCTCACAAAGGGAGGTGGGAGAAGTACTCGAGGATGCATGTTTATAGCCCCAGTTGCACTTCCCGCAATACGAAGACAAAATATGACTTAGGACGGACGTCGGGGGCCTTGTAAACTGAAGTAACTCTTAGTCATTCCTTCCATTTCTGCAGCGTCAGTTGCCACAGAGTTTGAGGCGTTTGCAAAATGTTCTTTGTTTTTTTTTCATTCAGTCTCTGTAGAACTTGTTTACCAAAAAAACAAACATCAAGGCAGGATGAGGTCGAGTTCAGCTGTGAGGTGCAAACGGCAAACAGATGAAAGTAAATGTCGGTGTAAATGCTGATTTTTGCAGGTAACGCCATCTCCAGCGAGGACAAAAATAGAAACATTAAAATGTACCAGGTCAGATCATAGAGGAAGAGTTTTAAGATGTGATATTGGTTTGACTTTTTAACTACCTCATGGGTCCAAATGGTAATAAAATGGCATGAATAGCAATATGTTGCCACAAGCTTAATACATTCACACAAGCTGGACCATTGTCTTTCATGAGGATTTAATACTTTTGCAATAATCATTAAAGCAAAGCAGAGGAAAAACTCTTCACAGTGAGCTCATCTTAGCAGATAGCGGCTTTTTTACAAGTTTTTACAAAAAGTGACACGAATTTGATTATTTAAATGTGTTTTTGTTTCTTTGTCTGTTCTCTATTAAAGTTTTTTGTTGTTTGTTTGATGGTTGTTGTTTTTTTTTTTCTTCAATGCAATGAGAGATTACAAGATCCACACCAAAACTAAGTAAAATAAATTTGAAAAGGTTAATCTAATGTTGTTTTAAAATCATCAAAATTAACAAAGCAAACATTTCTCAGTGTCAGATTATCTCCTACAAAGAACCTAACTCTATACTATGGCATTAACCGTATCTATCTCCCTGAAGACAAGCAAGTGATACAGGTCAGCTCTGTGGAGAGGCGACACCGCTAGCAGAAAAATGCATGTTTTTAAAATGTTTTATAATATATATTTTTGCTTTATTGGACAGGACTGCTGAGCGTGGAATGAGGATGAGAGAGAAGGGAGGACATACAGTAAACTGTTGAGCCTGGCATAATGTGCTGCCACCTTAACCACTAGACCCTGTCGAAGTTTAGTCTATACAGACTGCGGGAGGCGAAGATCGTTCTCAAGTTCTTTATTTGATGGAAACATGGAAAAACAGGCAAAACAGTAGCGTGTTTTTCGTCTTGCAGCTGAGATTCGACTCCCCACAAGATTTAGCTGTGTTTTTATATCGCTGTTGCTTGGGTCTGATAAACATGGCCTGACCTTCGCTATGACGTCCGCTTTAAGATTGTTTAGACTAGTCCACAGATGATTAGAAAATACACAGAATAGTTAAAATACACAGAATAGTTCATTGTGACCCATATGCAGCAAGATCGTCTTGACTCATGATAAATAGGACACAGACTTGACAATAATTTGATCAATATCCACAACCCCCGGCAGCACTAGAATGCATGTTTTAGCAAAAAAAAAAAAACATGTAATTAAAAAAAAAGTAAGATAAATAAGTTTAATCCCATCCGGTGGAGTAGTCTATGCATTGCAACGACATCTCCATGGAGACAAGCAGGTGGCAGACAAGTCACCAGAAAAGTTACATAATGCCAAATTTAGGATCCGAAGTACAGCACCCGCATCTCACTTTTAGATGATTCAATGCACACAATGCATTTCTGCTCTTCCTCCTCTTTTGTGTTTCTTCAGAATTCATGTCAGGCTCACTCCACCAGCACTCCTCTTGTAAATGTACTGTACTCTATTGCCCTTCTCATCACTTCTACCCCCTTTTCTCCTCCTTCGCACTTCCCCCGGAGAGCAGAATAACTTGTTCAGTAGGAAGCGCTGGCTCGTGATGTGCATGCATGATTGACAGGACAGAGGAGCCAGACAAGGACTATTGAAGGTAGAGAAGACGACTAACAAGGAGGAAAACAAGGGCAGAGTACCTTGGAACAAGAATAGAGGCCAAAGAGGAGAGAGGGAGAAAAAGGGTCCAGACGACTGAGGACTTCAAAGGTTCCTTCGACCTTGCTGAGCGGCCCTGACAGGAGGAAATCAATAGATAATGGAGTTGTAGTGTAAGCAACAAGGGCAAGGGTACTTTCAGAGAGGAGGGCGGACTAGGAGAGGAGGCCATCTCTGTGTGACACCTTGAAAGGATCTTTTACGGTTCAGAATGAAGCTGTTTTAAACTAGTTTTTCAGCCATGACGTCTGGAGGTTTGACCTTAGAGTTCGGTTGACAGGTCTTTCTAATTACTTTGTTTGTTGGGATAACACGTGTGGTAAATGTTTATTGTATTTTTACATCAGTCAAGTTCCAGTTTGCGAAAAAATTTAGATCCAACCTTAGAAAATAATAGGAACTAACTAGCACTTTTTGAAAAGGAATCTCTTTCTATTTCATCAATACACAAAATTCCATACAAAATTCAGGCACAATTTACATCAATCGAGGACTTGGGCAACAGGAAATTATAAACTTCCCCCAAACTAGAGATAACTAAAGATATTTCAATAAAATCAAAAGTCATCTGCACTTCAAAGCACTTTAGCGATAGAGCTCCCCCTGCAGCTTCATTGTGGAAATACACTGTCCCAAAAGCGTATCTTTTTTCTTTTTCTTTTTCTTGAAATAAGTCAGTATAATCACATGCAGAAATATTAACATTGCCAAATATATCATTAAGAAAAGAGCTCGGATTTCCCATGAGAGTTGTTTTTGGGTCGACAGTGTTGCAGGGCTGATTTTCTGCCTAGAAACATCAGGGAGAGACACTTGAAACACCCTAAAAAATCATATTCAGCCATCACAATGACTCACACATAAGGTCAAATGTTACTGAGTTCTTCTTTAAGTGGTTTTGATCCATGGGTCTGTGAGTAAAAGTGAGCAAATAACAATTCAACAAACAATTTGACTGATGAAACGTTCTTAAAATGGCACCTATTCTACATATAACTTAAACCCATGGATAAACAGCCTTCCAAACCAACCACAATCAATTACACAACCACACTCATACAGGATGGATGGTGTGCCTTACACAAAAACACAACCACAGTATCCAATGTCTGTCACACATACTGGGCAGTGGTGGGCAAATGTCTTTTTTCAAAAATGTCCAAATGATTTTACTTTGAAAAGTCAGTGTACCCCTCATGTACTGCCATGCTTTGTTTCAGAATTATCTTCTGACTTCCCAATAAAATAAGGAATGTGCCGAAAAAGAGCCATAATGTGTCGTACAATTACCCCCACAGCAATATTCATCCCAAAAAGGCAATGCACTGCAAAGAAAAAAGAAGCCATATTTGAACTGGCAGTGACCCCAAAGTACCATCATAAAGTGACAAAACAGAATGTCTTGGCACAGAATATTTTGTAGCTATAATTTGAGACTTAATCTTTCACTAGAGGGGTGACTAGCAACATATCTGTAGGAGAGGAAGATCTGGAACAAAAGATACATTTTGCAGCAGCTTTGATTCATTAATTATACACATCGCAAGGGCATGTATTTGGTAATCAGACATCAGAAAACACTTCTGAATGCCAGCCGATCTCTAATCCCCATGTTTTACACCACAAGAATATTATGAAAATGCAAAATAAATAATTGAAAGCTTATACAAATGATCAGCGTCTATCTGTCCTGCTTTTGGTTTATTACTGGTAAAGATGTCTAGAAGATCTCCACGTTACAGTCAGGTGCACTTTATTGTCCCCGTTATGAAAATAGACATAGTTTATCATTCTTTATTCACACCAGATATATGAAATTTAAGTGAAAAAAGTGTGTGCACGCCCCTGGGTTCATCGCTCTGCTGCATATGCTCTTGTGGTCAGATAACTGGTCTCTACTCCGCTCACATGGGTACACAGAGCTCAGTCTAAGCCCCTGAGGTGGACGGTTGTTAAAAAGTGAAGCTGTGTCCTGGTTTATACTGTAAATCAACAACTAGTCGGACTCAGGGGGTTTTCGGCCCCTGTCTGTTGCCGTGAAATAAAATAAATCTAGACTTAAAATTGTGATTGTCACCAAACACACACTAACTCTGAGGAAATAACAATTCAAAACATTTTCACAAATTCATTCTATTTGTGTAAAGAAGGCATCAAATGGCTCAACAGAGAAACAACTGTAAACACAGGGTTCTGGACATTGGACTGCTTGTTAGAAGAAAACAGAAAATATGTGTGATTGCTAAATAGTAAATACACTGTAGCTCTTTGTGTGACCACTGCCTCAGAGTGTTTAATTCTGTTAATGAGTCACATCATTCAAATCAGATTTAAATATCTATTGTTTGTAAGTGAAGGGACTTGCGTATGAAACCCACGTCATCATAGCAGGATAAATATGTCTCATTGTATTTGCTGTTGTGTTGTTGTTAGGGCTGCACACTGGCTCTGCTCCTTCACTCTCTCTGTAGTGCAGAGCAGTGGCCTGCCCTGGAGAGGTCACAGAGGCTAATCCTGGCTCTGAGGCCCACACACTCTCTCTGCTTTCTCCTCTGCCACAAACAAACACTGACCGCTAGAATTAGACGGACCACTTAGAATGCTTCTGAAAACTCAAATGTTTATAAGGATTACAGTAGAGAAAAAACCTACTGTAGACATTCAGTCACCTCAGACACACTCACTGGTGGGAAGCTGCTTTACTATAGCTGACCAGTGATGTTTACCTTCTCTTCTTAGGTTATCGACCACTAATTATGACACAAAAAAGATCACTCAGGATGAAGTCGGTGGCCCAAGTCTGTGACAGGGAATCGCAAATTCCAGTACAGGAAATATAGTATAAAAAACCAACAATAGCAAAATAGTGACTTAAACCAACAGAAACACTATTGTAACTGACAGTCTGTCTGATGAAAACTGGACTTTAAGGATAAAAATTATGTATTCATATAGTTATTAGCCTTTAAACATGCTCTTGAGTACCATTAGTTTGGCATTTCATGTTGAAGAAAACATTTTTTTTATAACAAAACAAGATTTCACTTTGAGCTCTGCTGCTCCCCCTGGACTGACTGAGTTTTGGCTTCATCCACCGGCTTCAGAGGGAAGTACACAGCTTCTCACTCATGGCTTCTCACTTCTGGGTCTCAGCACCAGTGTTGGGAAGCATTACTTTTAAAAGAAACTCGTTAAATTACCTCGTTACTTCCCTGGAAAACTAATGAGTTAAGTTACTGTACGAAAGTTTAAAAAAGTAAACGCATTAGAGTACTATTGCATTACCAAAAAAATATTGTATAACCTATATAGTTGGCCCACAATCCCTTTTGCTGAACACAGTAACATAATAATTAAAATATCAAATAAACAAGCAAAGTACATTTGTTTGACTGAGCTTTATTATCTTTTATGTTGAGAGCTTACAATGCCATAATAAGCACGTGTAGGCCGGTCCTCAATCAATGAAAAACATTGCTAAAACAAAACGAGTGGATTAGCAAGAGAACACGCTTGTTTTAGCGCTGCAGTTTATCTAAATCAAACTCCCCACATCACTGTCACCCCACATTTACTCATCAGCTACAAAATAGTGGTTATAACAAAAGAGAAGGACTTTTTCAAAACGTTAACTGAAAGTTTATTTCTCTTCTTCTTCTCCCCGTGTCTGTGTAGGTTTCTTCCGGGACCACTTAAAACATGTGTATGAATGAGAGTGTGTTGTGAGAGACGGATGAAAATTAGCACACACTTAATCCGGTGTGTTCATATCATGTGTGCACTGCTCCGACCAAATAAATACAGATTCATTTTGGTTTGAGGACAGGACTCCAGTCACTAGTGATGCGCATGCTCACAACACGCTGAAAGTGTTTGCAGCCGCGGCTCTCTCTCTGCTCTGTGGCTGGGAAACAAACCTGGCTCTGGGACTGTGGTGCGGAGATGAGACCTAAACAATACTAATGTGTTACTGATATGAAAAAATAACTAATAATAGATTACATAGGTCTACAAAATTAACGCGATGCATTCCCTGTGACTCTAAAAAGCACACAGTTGTACTGATCGTAGTTAGACAGGAGAAATTCACAGAACTAGTCTGGCAATGATTTATGGACTTAAAAAACCCGGAGGGGAGTGGACTTTATGACCATGATTCATCAAACTAGTGTAAATGAAGCTAAATGCTACTCCAGGTTTGTTTTTGATGAGGGAATGATGTTGTGAACATGGTTAAAAGCTCCAAAAAGTGATTGTCCTTTAAGTATTGTACATTTAGAAATCCAAAAAGGTAAGGTCTTCTTACATCACTATTGGCCCTCGTTTCTATAAAATTGCTGACCATAATGCCGTCTGACCTCTTCATATGAGGACCTCACCCACGATACCACAGACAAAAACAAATCTTATCTAATACAGAGAGATGATTTAATAAACAGTAGTCTGGCCTCTCACAGCTGGACACTAACACTATAAAGTCTATATCTGTAATGCAATAATAACCACAGTGGAGATATTACCAGGCATTTCCAGCTTAGGCTGCAATATATGAACAGACTTTATATAAACTCAGCCTGACCTCTGACACGTTGGTCTCCACGCAGGATTCCAATCTCCTGAAACTTCCTGTACAAGGGATAAGCCAAGGTTGGATACAAGGAGGCTTCATTCATATTGTAGACATATATATACATATACGAGACCACCCGCAGAGGATGAGAAGTGATTTTAAATGTTTTTTGTATAATAACACATTCTCATATATCTATACATATACATACCTAGCTTTGTATAAGCCATTAAACCCAAATTTTGTAGCCAATGTCATAAAGTAAAATCTGTGTAACAAGTACAGATGCAATATCTAGTAATGGGAGGTTACATCAGGTAAGGAAGCTGTAATTGCAACATATTAACAGGTTTGCTCACAGGCCCAGTGGGTGCCAGCATCATAAACTGTGTTTCTTCATCACACGACAGTTCAGGTCAACTCTGTGCTGCAGGGGAGCGCAAACAAACAAATAAACAAACAAACAAACAGCAGGGAGAGAAAGAGGGAAACCTGTCATTGTGAGGTGAATAGACTTAACCATCTGAGACCAAGAGATTTAGTCACAGAAGATAAACTTAAAAAGCAACAAATGAGGTTTTCATTCATTCATTTTTCTACTGCTCGATCCCGTTAGGGGTCGTGGGTGACTGGAACCTATCCCAGTGACTTTGGGCCTTAGGCGGGGTACAACCTGGACTAGCTCGTCGCAGGGTGATAGAGTGAAATTAAAAGTCAGCAAGGTAAAATTGTTTGTAGGCTTAAGCTTGAGTAAATTGAACTAGACGCAAATATAAATCATATACAAGGATTAAAAAACACATCTAAGCTTCTGTGAATTTGTTATCTTTTGTTTGGGGCCTCAGAAACCCACTTCGTAAAAGAAAAATCTCATTACATGAACGTGGGGGAGTTATCAGCACATACGACCTTTACCTCAGGCTGTGCATACAATTTCAGTGCCTACGCTGGCTCTGCACTGGCCACAGAATTAACTTTAACCTAATGCTCACAGCACGGATTCTACAAAGTGAAAAATAGCCAATAGACCACAGTTAAAAAATAGGGAAGGAGCTCAATTTAACTACGAGAACCTCTGAAATAAATACATGCTGTTGGAATATATAAAAAAATATGGATTATTATGGAATTGTTGCTTTGGAGGTATGCAAAATTAGAACATCGACTACGACTAAAAGGATCTGTTTTGGAGCAGAGTTCAGACTTTGGAGACAAAACCTTTAGCTTTTTTTGTGTTAAATGCTATAGACAACTCTGTATTATTCATGTTATTAACGCATGCAATTAATATTGAAGGCCATTTTTTTTTTTTTTTTTTTAAGACAAAATCAAATACAAAATCGTGAGATCTTATTTTTCGTAATATTGCCTCAACATATATAAAATGTTTTTGTACTTAAACCCTTATGCCCTTCTTTTTTGACAGCAGTGCAGCAATGCTGATAATGAGCTCTTGTTTCAATTCCGGCATGTAACTTTTATAAAATCCAAGCCCTTAGTAAAAAAAATATGTCTATGACTAGTGCGGATATTCCCTTGCTTAATGTTTATTTGAATACACAATGAATAAAACAATAAGTCACTGAAATACCTTCAACCTTCACAAAACAAACCCCTTATTTCATTCCCAGTCCTGTTCACACACTCACCGGGGCAGCATGCAAAACCATCATTACCACCCAATTTACCGCAACCTACGCCACAATAAATAGAATAACTTTTTAATTATACTACTCAACTGTACAATTTCAGAAGCGTCGTTTTTGTCGACAATAGACGAGTGGCTAATGAGAGCGGTGCCTTCCTTTTCCCAGAATGCATTGTTCCTAGTCTGTCTGTCCCCGTGGCGGCCATAATGAAGCCAGACAGTCGACAGGGGCTCTGTGAAGTGATATCGACTCACGACTAACCCCCTATTACTGCAATAATAAGACCCACTTACAGCAGAGTACATGTTGACAATATACACGAAAAGCCTTTTGACAGTAAGATTGCATATGCCACTGCGGATATATAGCCCCCATTTTGAAAAACAGGTATCTCCTTGACGCTGACGTGTCGTTGTACTGACAGGCGAAAAGCTTGGTTAGCTCTAAAGAAGACGGCGATGATGCAATAACCATGCAATGTCCCCTCATTTTTTAACCAGCGAATGTGATGTTGAATTATGCATTGCTCCAGGGCAAAACGGGTGGGGGCAAGAAATAGGCACTATTGTGTTGGTCTTGTAGAGGTCTTTCATTTGCTTTTACATAACATTTTCCCCTCACTCCTCACGCTCAAAGGAGGCATAGCTGCCATGGGGCTTACTGACAGAGACGTGCAAGCAAAGCTGTGCCCACGGTCTCTCTGACCACCATAAAGCATCCACTCACACACTGTCATCATCTCAATAGACTAGCCCTCCAAGCAATCATATCCCGTTTCCCTCATTCCGGAAGCATTTGCACTGGAATTCAGAACTATCTGGGCCTCAAAACTCCTGCCATGGACACAATAATTGGATACCTTTAGAGCATCCTTCTGGCAGCAGGGAGATGGGTCATCACAGCAAAGTAGATGACACAAACTGACCCAATAATTCGAGACTGGACTGATATAGTAACAGATGTTAGAAATATGGAAAAAATGACATTCAGACTTAATGAAGATGAACCTTTTTGAGACTTTGGACAAAATGGAACTTGTAACTTGTGATTTTATTGGCTATCTTGTATGTTGTTGTTGTTGTTGTTGTTGTTGTGCATGTCACAGGAGGAAAGCTGAATAACAAATGCAGGAGGATGAACTTCTCTGTGGCCTAGTCATAAATAAATAGAAAAATGTGCATGTCAAAGTACCATAAAATAACTATGATTAATAGTTCTAGTAGTGTGTCCTACAGCTAAGGTGATAACGATTAATTCTGGTTACTTCAGGTTTGTAAAATTAGGGCAGATGAAATGGAATGGGCAACGCGGCAGCAAAATCATTTCACAAGATATATGATTTTAATGGGTGTTTGCTTTTGTTAGATGGTCTCAAAAGTCACTGTAAACTGTTTTATTTGTTTTATTGATTATGACTTCCAGTCGAGTGTAGGCGTGGAGAACAGATGATTTATGATCAAACGTGACATGACTATATGGCTATGACTACAGCCATATGGTCACAAGTGTTCTATATAATCTACAGAACGTGGATCATTTACTAAACAGCAGCTTCACGTTGCACATTCTCGTTTTCTTGCAAATTATCAATAGAGTATTTGTCAAATAGTTTTTCCTTGCCAAAAAAAGCAGGGAAGAAAATGGGCGGGGATATTGGCTGAGACTTATCTTAGGGAAAAATGAAACCCTTTCAATCCTGGGGCAGCGCTGTCATAATTAAAAACAATCTTCCATGAAGCAAATAAGAAACCCGAGCCCAAAGATCATCAGGGAACAGAGAGAGGATAGAACGTTATGAACATCAGACCGATTTATCAGCTTTTGATATTTTCATCCAGTCCCACCAAGTCCATCTGCATTAGCAACACCATCCTCATGTGGAGGCGAGGTGGAGGAAGCGGCTGGGGAGCGGGAGGAGCAGCAGTCCGAAAAGATCAAAGTGGCTTAAACCGTGGATCAAGTCTCCACTATTTCCCTAGCCTCGCAGTAGAATTACAAATAGGCTTCTAGTACTGTGTCCACAAGTAATGGGACGCTTCCTTTGATGGTATTAAGCTCGACCCTGGTGCTAAAGTGTGCCCGGGGGTCTAGGAAATTAACAGCAGAGATTGGATTCTAAAAAGGATGCGATAAGCCGGAATGAAAACGGTTAACTCACGACAGCCTTTCTCGTCGCTCTTGTCGAAGCAGTCGGGAAGTCCGTCGCACTGCCAGCCTCCGGGGACGCACTTGCCATCGCCGCACATGAAGTTCCCAGGGATGTTGCACTCGGTGGTGAAGTTGTTCCCCGGGAGCAGCTGGGCCTCTGTGGGATGGAGGAGAGAATGTGATTTAAGTGAGGTAGAGGCAAAATACGTTAGAGTAAAATACCCATGTTTTTCGGAGTATAAGTCGCACTGGAGTATAAATCGTATCAGCAAAAAAATGCATAATAGAGAAGAAAAAAACATATATAAGTCGCACTGGAGTATAAGTCGCACCAGCAAAAAAATGCATAATAGAGAAGAAAAAAACATATATAAGTTGCACTGGAGTATGAAACAAGGTTGCAAATGTGAAAATAACAAATAATATCACATATAAGTCGCTCCGGAGTATAAGTATAAATATAAGTATAAGTCGCACCCCGGCCCAAACTATGGAAAATAGTCCGGAAAATACGGTAATTACACTTTTAATACATTTAAACAGGAAAAACGTGGATCAGGTATAGTATATTAATGCCCCACCACGTAAGATTCAGGCATAGACATTCATAAACTCAATCAAATGTTTCTTCACAAATGAATGGTGAAGCCAATCCGCATTTTAAAGTATATCACAGTTTATGGTATTTATGTAATTCATCTGGTCTCTTCACCAGTAAAATATAAAAGAGGATGCTTTGTGCTCACTGGATTCTTACTAGAAGCGCAGAAGTTCAGAAATCATATTAAAGTTAGTTAACCTTTAGCTCAGATGCCAGATTTACACGCTGATTATCAACTGAAATAAAATGCCAAAAGGTTTCCACATGAAACAATTACTTATAACAAGGCTTTAACCTCGCGTAATGGTCAAGGTACCAGCCATCACACTCTGGATTTCTGTTTTCACTAATAATACTCCATCAATATATATTTTCGTATAAAATATTCATGTTTTATTTTATATATAATTGTTTTACATCATCATGCAACAATTAGAAGCTCCTGGTTCAGACACTTCTCTAACATCACACTAACACACATTTTACACCTGTGCCACGGATGCAAACTGGTGAAAGTGTCTTGCCCGATGACAAAGGGTCACAAAAGCAGGTTCATACAGGTCCATATAGATTGAACCATCAGTTAAACAAAGACATCATTACATATACTGTACATAACACTTTTCTTTCCTAACAAAAATACAACACCAACAGCAAGAATCTTCCTCTCTAGTATCTAACGTGCATACACTTTTCTGCCTCCTATAGAAACCAGACTAATTCCAGACTTCTCGATGTTATCTGGCCAGGCTACGTGCAGCGCTATCTCTTTCCCCCTAAATACAGAAATATCAGAGGTGCTGAAGCCTGTATCATTCTCGGCAAATAAACAGCGCGCGGGCACGAATACAGATACAAAGAGGTTCATTGAGCGTTAACTGTACTGCGGGCACTAGTGTCAAGTTAAGTCTGATATTGCACTACAACAGAAGATAAGGGTACAACCGCCATATAAACTCACAAACCCGCCCAAAAATGGACTATTCGGTATTTATGTCTTGATTCGCAGGTATTTGTACAATGCATGAGGCCTGGAATAGCCTGGGTAATGGGTCAGAATGTGAAGCATGGACCAGGAGCTGAGGTTTGACACGGTGCAGTGAGAAGTTTTTATTGTAAAGAGAACACTAGAGGGCAATAAGGAAAAGGCAGGTGGTGGAACACTGTGCTGGCAGAAGAGTATCCAGAGAGCGACTCAAGGTAAAGACTCCACGGTCGAGTTAAAAGTGGTGGAGGTGAAGCTGCCACAATAACAGACTGAATAACAACATCAATATGTCAGGAAAAGAGAACTGCTGTTAAAAAGACATGTATACAAGGTTAGCATACTAGGATTTAAAGACATAAAAAAGAACAAGAATAATTCACTTTTATATGTTTTTATACTGCTTTTATATATGATAAAAGTGGCTTTACATTAGAGGTGGGAGATGTATCAAAACATGTATAATATTGCAATTGTTCTAGGGAATAAAGTGAAATTAGAAGATTGTTTATAATCAAAACTATTTAAAATGACTGAAAAAATGATTGAAAAAAAAAAATTAACAGAAACATTTAGTGTTGTATGAAACGTGATATTTTCTGACAGTTGTGGTAAAATGTATGATTGTGTGCGACACTTGAACCTCAACCCACACATTTACAGGCACATTTGGGCAAATTCCTGATGCATCGTTTACAATTTTGGCCACCACCAATCTCTCATTCACTCTGCGACACAGGCTGGTGAAAGCTCTCATGCATCAGTTTGTGCTGAGCCACTGTCACACCATATTCAGCATCAGGCAACAATAGTTTGCATTTTACTCTTATGTTAAACACGTCAAGTAGTTACTGCATCTGGTTTTATATGTGACATGAGAACAGAGGAAGAAGAAGAAGAAAAGGGGAAAAAATGCTTTACTTTTCACAATTATTTTTCAGCAATGGATCATCTTCTCACCTCTTCTCCCGCCACGGCACATAATTGCACTCTTACCTTTTTTTGAGCAGGATTTTAATATGTACAAGAGCAGAGCGGTGCACCTGACACAGATATCGCCTGTTCTTACATCACGCTGCCTTTCCACTGTGGCGAGGTGAACACACCTTGTTGAAGTTCTCTTTAGTGAACGTCACAAGCTTTTATTCTCAAGCCTGGTGCAAGCCTCTTTTGTGTTTTGCACTGTGGAATGCTTCTAGTAATTTATGGAGAAAACAAAGCAACGAATATTTTGGTGTGAGGGTTCAAGGCTCAAAGATCAAAATAACAAAAAAAGCCTTGCAGTCGCCTTTAGCACCCATGGAAATTTATGGTCAAAGCCTCTTGATACAAAAACAGCATTTGATGTTTGAGGAACAAACAGGCTTAAGCCACGCTCACACTCCTCCCACTGCTCTGGCCTTCCTCGTCCTCGTCTTGTTTGTGCATTCTGACAAAGAAACCTCTCAAACACCACGTTCACACAGTACACAAGGGCAAACAGAGCTGGCAGCAGATATATACCGTACTTTTCCGAAAAGTAAGTACTTTTTTCCCCACGTTTTGAACCCTCCGGTCATTATAACGGTTGCGTCTAAATTATAGTATTACTGTTCAAGTGATACATGTTTTCTAAAGTTTAAGCTTCAAAACGCAGTGTGTTTTATTACAATCGGACTCATATTCACAGATAAATGACTTTAATGAGGAAGTGAATGTGGACGAGGCAGAATAGAAGACATGTGATATTCCGGTCTGTGGTTTAGAACCTGCTGCGGTGAAATGAGACTTTCTTGACCAGACCTGACTCACAGGTTAGTGGACATTTATACGGTTCATTAAAAGTGGATGAATGTGTCTCCTGCTTAATGAAAGTATTCACACTCAATAGTGGAAATGTAAGCCACGGCTGCCTCTAAAATAATTAAGTAAGATAATTCCAGTAGCTGGGAAATTGTGAAACGTAGCAACACAAAAAACACAAAAAACAAAGCCATTTACTTAAGTCTGAAGTAAATGGCTTTGTTATTTGTGGTTTTTGTGTTTATTATTATTAAACATCTTAATTTGTGACATCTTAAGTCTTAAGATGTCACAAATTAAGACGTTCAATAATTGCACATCAATACATCATGTGCAACTGTCCAACTTTGCATCTTGACATCGTGAAAATGTATCCAAAATACAGCAATACATTTTAATTCATAAAATCCATTCATAAAAAGCTGAAATTTTCACCTCTTCAAAAGCAATTATCATATTTCTTTGCTTGTACACCACTCCTCATTTAGCAAACCTCATTGACTACTATGTATTGCTCTGCTCCTTTAGAGCGGCCATAGCTTCTGACATAAAGTTACATCGCCTTTGCTTCAGCGGAGAAAGCGCTCCGTCAGAAATGACTTTAAGACGCTGGTGGAGGCATCAGGTTAATTGCAGAGTTGCTTTGAGAACCGAGATTACTGGTTTTGTGTGTGTGTGCGTTTGACAGACGGCCAAAGAGACACACGCAAAATGGCTGACCGAGCTCTCATCTTCTCCCGTGAGTTTTTGACACTGCCAACCGCAAATCTTCCCTCTCAACAAGTCTGTGAGTGAGAGAGGCTCCGCAGTGCAGTCGCGGGGCTCCGATACCTAACGACCGGGCCCACTTCATTACCCGAGTAGATGCAGCTTCGCCGCTTATTACCGGCTGCATTGTGAGCTTGTTAACTCAATAATACCTCCGGCGCAGAGCTCGTTGGGCATCGCGCCACTCCCAAGGTGACCCCGAGTACTTTAATGAAGATGACGGTATCCGCGCTCGTCCATTCATCGGGTTTGGACGCAGAGGACAGAACAACGGCCGTGGTGGAGGCGGCAGGAGATAAGCAGGACGACTCTGGACGCCTGCATGGCTCACTGGGAGGAGGGAGAGGGGCAATTACTGCGGGTAAATATTGACTCGGGCGTCCTTGTGTGTCTGGTCCAATACAATCCCCTGTCTTTACCTTGTGTCCACTGTAGCTCTTGAATTATGCAGGGTCTAAATTGGGATTACCGGTACATGAATGGTCAGAGAAGGTTAATTTGACAGGGAAACTTGTTTGGGTATGTCAAGCTGGATGCAGGTTTAAAACTGCGTCAAGAATGATATCTATTATTATCATTATCGATTTTACAATTATTGGCGACTGTTTGCACTTTGACCAAACAACATCTACAGGAATACATTACTCACTAGCGCTAGGAAAGCTAATTTTCAGAACAAAAAATTTATGATATTTTACTGATGGAACTGAAATTACTAATTGCTGCAGACTGTTAACACAATTATTATTATTTTCATTCTGACAATAACGATTAAATTGTGACCTGAATAATGGCGGTCACTCCGAGTCTAAAAATTTCAAAATTTTGATCTTTTTTTGCCTTCAAAGTAAAAAAAATAAGAATTTGTCCACCGTCCGACCCACTTGAAAAATGTTGACTTGGGTTACAGCAAACAGACAATTTATTTGGGGGAGCCTTACATGTTGCTAAAGGTTTCTAATACAAAATAAAATCTACAACAAGGAGGGGTCACAATATATGAATTGAAGTTTAAACTAATTGAACATTTTTATTTGATTTGGGAGAATGCGTTCCCCTTTCTCTTTTTTGTAACTTCTGATTTATAAATAAGTTTAAACTTGAACTCAGATTGGATTTGATTTAGTACAAGATGTAAGCTTTGTACTCTTGAGATTGTGCTTGGTGAACTTGGTAAACTGGAACATATTGGTCAATTGAAAAGTAATGCATGTTTTAATCCATTCAGTTTCAATTGCCTTAAGCCATTCATTTTAATAGTGCCATTACCATGCAAGATGTAGACTTACTTTTATTACGCACATGTTTAAGTAGCTACAGTGAGAATATAGGAGGCTCTTCCCCTACCTTAATTAGAATTTCAAAAAATAAAAAAATAACTCCCAGCATAATCACAAGCCTAATTTCCCAGCGGTTTTGAATAATACTAAGGAATTTAATTGTGTAAATGTGTGGTGTGCAATACTTTCTCCAGGCATAATCAGCCTGTGCTCTCTCAGTGTCTTTCTATTTATAAAAAGACACTGATATAGACTAATATATTTACTAATATATTATTTAAGAGGCTATTTTACAGGCACGTTGTAACGAATACCGCTAAATTTATTCATTTTTTGTGCCAATATTGTATGATTTCTGCCGTCAATAAGAGGGAAGAAATGGGTGATGCATCTCCGGTATTCATTAGTTATGTGTATACCCCATGCATAAACATTTCATAACAGCAGCTGGGAGAAATCGATGCCACCACAGTAATCTTCTAAATAAGATATAAAGTATAGGCCAGTGTAAATGAAAAGCATTATGATTAGATCTGCCATTAATGTTTCAGTTATTGGATTCTGTTCAAAGTTTGCGTTCACATAAGGTTAGTTAGTATATACTTTTGTATAAATTTACTATTTGTATTTTCAAAACCACATTGGAAAACAGGAGCTTATTTTATTTTATTTTATTTATTATTTGTTTTTGTTTGTTGTTGTTTTTGTTGTTGTTGTTTCCCCCCGCCCCTCTTCTGGTGTAATAAGTGTTGTTGAGTTTGTGTATGTTTTATGTTCTGATGAAAAATAAAATAGTAAAAAAAGGAAAAACAGGAGCAAAAAAATAGTGTTGTTGTTGTCATTATTATCCTTATCTGTATTATTATTACTATTTGACCAGATTATCAATTTTCTATGCAGAATAAGACTAGTAATAAGACTAATAAGTAATAAGACTAGTAATGAGACTAATAAGACTAGTAATAATAAGACTAATAAGACTAGTAATAAGACTAATAAGACTAGTAATAATAAGACTAATAAGACTAGTAATAAGACTAATACGACTAGTAATAATAAGACTAATAAGACTAGTAATAAGACTAGTTATAAGACTAGTAATAAGACTAGTAATAAGACTAGTAATAAGACTAATAAGACTAGTAATAATAAGACTAATAAGACTAGTAATAAGACTAATACGACTAGTAATAATAAGACTAATAAGACTAGTAATAAGACTAGTTATAAGACTAGTAATAAGACTAGTAATAAGACTAGTAATAAGACTAATAAGACTAGTAATAATAAGACTAATAAGACTAGTAATAAGACTAATACGACTAGTAATAATAAGACTAATAAGACTAGTAATAAGACTAGTTATAAGACTAGTAATAAGACTAGTAATAAGACTAGTAATAAGACTAGTAATAAGACTAATAATACTAGTAATAATAAGACTAATAAGACTAGTAATAAGACTAATAAGACTAGTAATAATAAGACTAATAAGACTAGTAATAAGACTAATACGACTAGTAATAATAAGACTAATAAGACTAGTAATAAGACTAGTTATAAGACTAGTAATACGACTAGTAATAAGACTAGTAATAAGACTAGTAATAAGACTAATAAGACTAGTAATAATAAGACTAATAAGACTAGTAATAAGACTAATAAGACTAGTAATAATAAGACTAATAAGACTAGTAATAAGACTAATAAGTAATAAGACTAGTAATGAGACTAATAAGACTAGTAATAATAAGACTAATAAGACTAGTAATAAGACTAATAAGACTAGTAATAATAAGACTAATAAGACTAGTAATAAGACTAATACGACTAGTAATAATAAGACTAATAAGACTAGTAATAAGACTAGTTATAAGACTAGTAATAAGACTAGTAATAAGACTAGTAATAAGACTAATAAGACTAGTAATAATAAGACTAATAAGACTAGTAATAAGACTAATACGACTAGTAATAATAAGACTAATAAGACTAGTAATAAGACTAGTTATAAGACTAGTAATAAGACTAGTAATAAGACTAATAAGACTAGTAATAATAAGACTAATAAGACTAGTAATAAGACTAATACGACTAGTAATAATAAGACTAATACGACTAGTAATAAGACTAATACGACTAGTAATAATAAGACTAATAAGACTAGTAATAAGACTAGTTATAAGACTAGTAATACGACTAGTAATAAGACTAGTAATAAGACTAGTAATAAGACTAATAAGACTAGTAATAATAAGACTAATAAGACTAGTAATAAGACTAATAAGACTAGTAATAATAAGACTAATAAGACTAGTAATAAGACTAATAAGACTAGTAATAATAAGACTAATGAGACTAGTAATAAGACTAATAAGACTAGTAATAATAAGACTAATACGACTAGTAATACGACTAATAAGTAATAAGACTAGTAATAAGACTAGTAATGAGACTAAAAAGACTAGTAATAATAAGACTAATAAGACTAGTAATAATAAGACTAATGAGACTAGTAATAAGACTAATAAGACTAGTAATAATAAGACTAATACGACTAGTAATAAGACTAATAAGTAATAAGACTAGTAATAAGACTAGTAATAAGACTAATAAGACTAGTAATAATAAGACTAATAAGACTAGTAATAAGACTAATAAGACTAGTAATAATAAGACTAATATGACTAGTAATAAGACTAATAAGTAATAAGACTAGTAATAAGACTAGTAATAAGACTAATAAGACTAGTAATAATAAGACTAATAAGACTAGTAATAAGACTAATAAGACTAGTAATAATAAGACTAATACGACTAGTAACAAGACTAGTAATAAGACTAGTAATAAGACTAATAAGACTAGTAATAATAAGACTAATAAGACTAGTAATAAGACTAATAAGACTAGTAATAATAAGACTAATAAGACTAGTAATAAGACTAATAAGACTAGTAATAATAAGACTAATAAGACTAGTAATAAGACTAATAAGAATAGTTGTTGAAATGATGGTATTTCAAGTCTTTGCCATTTTGAAATTCTGTTCTTTTCCCTTTAAATCTTGTGAATTCAGTGCTCAAACTGCCTTGAATACAACAGAGGACCTTTAAGAGCTTCAGAAAAGAAACACAAAAAAAAAGCTTGACAGAAACTTTTTGCTGTGAGATTCCTCTGCCCTCTAAGTTCTGTTCATATGAGCTAAGAAAGGTCAGAGCGAGAACTGTGTGCGATGACTACTGGCTCGGCTATTCCTGCCTCAACACCGCTCTATTTCAACAGCCTTAAATACCTGACTCACATTGATTAACCCTGGGTGAGAGGTGGAGATGTGGACGGAGGAGGCCCTGGGAAATGGATGGGACTTTGGGACACACTTTGAGAGCTGAGGAAGTGGAGCAAATATCGAGGGAAAGAGAGGTAAGATAAAAAAGAGATGGCAAAAATTGATTCCAGCAAAAGAAAAAATAGATATATATTAACCTTCTTGGGAGAAAAAACATTACAATGGAAGGAATGGGTCAATATTTTGAGGGGCACATTTTGTTTTCATATCACAGTGATTACGGAGAAATGAATCAAAAGCCTTTAGGAATACAGCACAATATTCAATTAAAGTGTTGTGTCGTGCATGTCATCTTGAATTATTAACCATTTAGAATGTCAACACATGATAAAACATGGTGAGAACGTGACAACACTGGTAACATGGGCCCATTTAAAACACATGAACTGGTAAATGGTCAATAAAAGAGCAAAAGGATATTTGATGGGATATTTAAGACACAAACCCCAGCCACGTTAGAACGTTGATCTAATTAAAACAATATTACTTGTGTTTTCACAGTTTGTACACAAAAAGTAAATAAAAGTACATATATAGGCTATGGTAAAGGTACTTTATTTGGGCTTTGTTCGGGTTGTCAAAAGTATAAAAAGTCAGATAATAATCGATAGTAAAACAAGAAAAATGTGACCTTTCCCGAACAGTTTTAAAATCATATTTGTAATTGTCTTTGTGGTATCAAAATAGTAAATAAAGAATAGTGTCAAAATCTTTAAGAAATGAATTTTGGTATGTTGGCAATAGTCTATATAACAACATTTTAAGTGGTTTTCGTAGAGAGGAGGCTTGAGATCCTGAAACACCTATCAATAAAATATGGTCCTGCATTGAGCATTATTTAAGAGGCAGACGTGATCCATGTTTGATGCCGTGTCCCATTGGGCATCTGAATTCATGTCAGTGTAAAGCCGTGAGGAGCCAGGAGAGGCTCACATTCTGTAGCATTCTCAGTGTGATGAAATACACTCATACAATATTTACTTCCAGGTGTTAATTATTGACTAGATTTGTTTGAACAAATGAATGACTCAAATTCACTCCATGCCCTTGTCTTTCTGTATAAAATAATTAGTTGACTAGTACAAAATCTAAGACACCATCAACCACTTAATCCAAGGTTTGGTTAAGGAATACTTTATCAATCCCTCGTAAGGGAAAGTCATTCTTTGCATTTGACCCACAATTCAATGCTGCTGGGGCAACCTGAATTTGGTTTTCTTGCAATCATCCCATGTCCCACACAACCTAGGTTTCCCCTAAAGAAGTAGTTCCAAAAGTGAGGGTCGGGACCCCCAGGGGCTCGCTAGATTACTTGGAAGATGACCACTATATTTAATTTAATTCATTATTTTTATTGAATACAGTATATGTTAGTGAAACTGTGTCAAGATTAGGTAAAAACTATTATACTTTATTTGTTTTACAATTTACTATTAAACGTTATAATTATCACAGATGAAAATTTAAAAAAGCACGGAATGTTCCACATCGGGTGAATTGTGATTTTGTTGTTGTCCTAAAGCTCCTGTCCATGATGACCTATGACACTCTCTCACCGCCCCTGTTAGCTCAACAGCACTGATGAACAAACTGGTGAAACAGTCCGTGAAAGTACAAAATCAGATGTATTGGTCATGAATATGAGGAACAAATCTGAACTAAACTGGGCCACACCAATCTGTCCAACAGCAGAAAAAATTCTTAATTAGGCCCAGGTCCAAAGCTTTTTCCTGCCAGAGCAAAGCATTCAACATGACTTCAGAGCCTTCACGACGCCATTCAGCTAAACTGCCTCCTATTAATTAAAAATGAAACCGTGTTAGTCGGTGATAAAATGCAGACTTACATTCCTGCCAATGTAAACACAAGGAAGCGTTTGGGTTGGAGGGGGAGAGGCGAGAATCAATATGGCAGCCTCGCGCAGCTAAACCACTTTTCATCTGCTACAAACACAAATATTTCAATTACACACTACTCTTAATGCTCTAAAAGCGTGTTCTGGGGCTCAGCGGGGTGCAAGGGTGATTTGGCTTCCTCATTCACACCATTTTTAATCCCTGATGCTCCTGGTTGCCAGCTTCTCGGTGTACATAAGCACATACTGGAGGGATAAAACGACACGCAGCTATAAGAGTATCAAGACGACACGCAGGCAGGGGCAGAATATACAGACCAGCCGAGCAAGAAGGCCCCTAATGGGCAGCGATACAGCGAAGGGCACTCATGCATAGAAGGAGACAGCTTGGCTCGAATACTGTGACACTAGCCACATTTAAGACTACATTCACAGGTGAGCATTCCCGCGCTCTCTAATGGCCACATCTACGCTATTTGCCGGCAAAAGGTCGACACGCTAGACGGCAATTGTGCGTGCGTCTTGATAATGAGACGCCACAGCAGAGAACGTTTCGGAGTGCAGACAATATTTGCTCAGTTCCAAAAGTTGAATTTATTTCGCTGCGAGTTGTTGTGTGAGGGGAATTTATATGTAGGTCGTTTTTTTTTTTAGTGCTGCTGTGCATTCCTAAAATAAAGCTACTCCGAAGGGTAAAGAGCCGTGGGACTGATGTGCGTCAATCTTCCTCTAAAAGCACAGAACAAATACAAAGGAGGCGAGTGGCAGGAATGACGCTACAATAAAGAAAGTCTTAGTATAAAACGGCTTTAACGTGACACGTCAGTTGCATAATGTGAGATTTACAGATCATTATAGTGTTTGGATACAAGCAATTCATGTACCAGTTTCTATTTAAATACAATCACACAAATACTAATAAGATAAGATAAGATATTCCTTTATTGTCCACACATGGGGAAATGTCATTGTTGCAACGCAGGTAGATACAGAGGAAAAGGACAGATAACTTCTAGGAAGTTTAAAAAACACTCTTAATAGAAGAACTCTTATCAACAAAAACTCCTATAGACAAAACCTCTCATTTCCTAATAAATACAGATAGAAAATAAAATAAAACACAATAAAATAAAATAAAAACAGCTAGACAAGATAATACTAATAATAATAATGGTAAAATAAACACTCTATTTTCATCAGTATTGATTATCTCTTTTATATTTGGATCAATATTTGTTCGTTGTTTTAATGACAATACTGTGCTAACATAAGTAGTTTTACTATTAACTACTATTCTTTCATCCGCTATCCTTTTGGACACGGTCTTTCATTCACACTTACTCACAATGGTGGGAAAAATACAGTACAAGTAAAAGTACAAATACAGCAAATAAAAGTACAAATACAGCAAGTAAAAGTACAAGTACAGGTATAAGTTTTGAAGTTCCTGTTTGAATATTTACTTTTAGAGTCAAATTAATTAATTCACACAGATTTTTTGGAGCAATTAAAGCGTTAAATGTGGTGATTTTGGTAAAGAATTCTGCAGATTTTTGGTCCTTTTAATTAAATTTGCAAATGTTTCTAGGGAAATTTGTAAATAGATTTTAGTTTGCTCGTTGTTGGGACTTGAACTCAACTCAACCTTTTGGCAGAATATCACAATGAACAATGCCCTCAAACCAAATATATATAGTATACTTTCTACTTTTCAGTGTAGCTCAAAAAATGTAGTGTAGAGCGTATAGATGCTCGCTCTGAAATGTAGTGAAGTAAAAGTTAAAAATAAGTAAGATTTCACTGTCAAAATTACTCAAATAAAGTACAGATGGCTAAAATGTTTACTGTACTTTTACTTTTGTACTTTGTTACTTTCCACCTCTACTTACTCATCCATACATTGTACACCAGTGTTGTGCCTGAACATTCTGGTGTCTGTGAACGGCACGTTCGTTCTTTTTATTTTCGTTCAATAAAGTGTCAGATTTCTAGAGACTTCCAGGCGAAAAACACCGTTATGTTGCCCAAAAAGAGCCTCTGTCTGGCACGTGTGAGCGCTCTGAAGTTGTAGAGGCCGATAGTGCAGACAGATTTCACGTGTCGCACCCAGGGCCGGCCCAGCCTATAAGCGAACTAAGCAGCCGCATAGGGCCCCGAGGCGTTAATAGGGCCCCCAATCTGGCAACCCGTTTTATGTGAAGTGCAAGCGCAGCGTGCGCCACTAGTGTAGTAGCGCTGCTGGCGCGGCAGCGCACACAGCGGTAACATTTAACGCACAAACCGCGTTTATTTGTAATGACAATCTGGCAACCAAGACACCAAACCTGCGCTGATTGGGCAACTTGCGCGAGCAGAACGAGAGCTAAACATAAACACAACACAACGTGGTCCCGGCGTGGTCCTCATGTCCAGAGGAATATATCCCCCCGATGCCGAAAAACAAAAGAAGAAACTTCTTGACGATGTAAAGAAACTTACTTTAGCCGGCTGGACCACATTAAAATGCACCAGAAGATCCAAAAAGGTCTGAAAATCTCCCCCCTGTTGATTAATTTAAACTAATGTGCTAATGTGGCTGTAGACCCTTAACGCCCACAAATACACCCAAAAATATATCTGGGACGTGTGTTATTTGTACAGGGAGTAGAGGTGATGTCAGCGGAATACCAAGTTGCATTGTGGGATTTAAGTTATCAATATTTGAGCTTGTGAGGTGCTGAGAATAAACTAACTGGCAAACAGATGCCCTGGAGTTTTGGTGCGCTTTGTTTGCGTTGAAGAAAGTTCCCATATGTGAATTGTTTACTGACAATGGCAATAAAACTGATTCTGATGACGTGGTGAGGGGCCCCCAAAAATGTTTTCGCTTAGGGCCCCCTGAAGGCTTGGGCCGGCCCTGGTCGCACCGCACTGCGCATGCGCATCAAAACAAAAAGCAGCATTGACGTGACAGCAACAGAGCAGCAGGAGTCGCCCTACGACCAGTTACGTGAGTTTTATGATAAGGTCGGTGAGGATGGGAACATCCAACAATCCAACATTTATGTGCAAACTTTGCCCAGCAAGTTTTCCTTCATGTTTTTGAGAATATACTGTGGGCCTGAAAGCTGCAACTGCTGCTAGTGTGAGCTGAATGGACAGCAACACATGAGGCAAGTCTGTCCCTTCAGTGTGAATGTGAATCCTGGGGAAGGATTCAAAATTGGATATGAAGATGAAATCTGACACATATTTTCAGCAATAAAATAATTGCTGCCTGTGGTTGTATTTGGGCTGTGGAAATAATTTCAAACAATTATTGCTTGATATTGAAATAACTGAACTAGTTCATTTTTTGGAGCTATGAACTATGAACTGAACTAGTTCATTTTAAAATGTGTGAACTATGAACTGAACTAGTTCATGTAGAAAGTGAACTTTCCCAACACTGTAGTACACAGACATGAAGACGAGGCTGGTGAAGTTAATGCTTTACCAGTGAATAGTATTCATTGTTTGCCAGAGATTGCGTCAAATACAATTATTCATTTTAATTCAATTTGAATTCATATTAGAAATGTCAACATGATTCAAATTCAAATATATTATCAACTAAAGTTAAAACAACAAACTTTGCCTCACAGGAAGAAGTCAACCAGTGTGCTGTTTTCTCGAGTGGAAATATTTTAAAACTACAACAAAATACTATTGTATTCCCTCTCCTCGAATTATCTGATGCGATGTTATGAGTAGTATACCTTTTCCAAAACAGTGAATCCTCAGGTGTGGTGTTAAAGTTATGCGGGCTAGAGCTACTGATACACATCACATTTTAGTATGTGCGATTGCTCCCTGCTGCTGCTGATGCCACTGTACCAGATTCACCGCGCTTAGATTTTCCTCTCTTTTGTCTGATACAGCGGCATGGCGAGCCTTTGAAATGGAAATGCGAGTTACCCCTCATGCATTTTTGTTCCGCCGAAGCACAATGCATATGCACACAGTCACACAGCGGTATGAACAGAGAGGAGAAAGGCGTTTGGGGCAAAGTTAAACAAATGCCAGAAAACCTTCTCCCTGGCTTCAGACTGATCCAATACTCTGACTGTTACAGACTCACCGTGTTGCGTTCTCTAAATAGAACAAAGAAAATGGTGGAGGCGGCGCACTCCAGTCCTAATAAGAAATCAATACAGTGTGAATGAAAACTTAATGAAAGTATGCACCGTTAGAATCAATTTCTTTGGCATCACAACTCATCAAAACTCTTTAGGAGGATCTCAACTCTGAATTGTTTTTATTAAGATTTTGTAGTCATTATAAAGCACTTTGCATCTCCCGTTATATAAAGTTCCTTTACATAGTACATATTGTCTAGACTTTAATATAAAGGGCACTTTTTTCTTTTTTGGTTTAATTCTTTTTTGTTTATTTATTTTGGTATATGCTCAGGTTGGTCATCAATATTTGGTAGATAAATTTTGCACCCAAAAGTGAAAATAAAGCAAGATTTATCCTACGTGACGACCGACACCAATCTCACTGAGGTACACTCCCATACTAGGAAATGATGCTGAATGTACAAAATAGGTTAACTTCATTACACATTAGCATTCTACATTGTTAAATGTCTGTTTTTCCACTGCTGTTGTGATTTTGGGCGTTACAAAAATAAATTGAATTGAAAAATTGAAATTACTGCCTGTATTTTTAACTAACATGTAATCATTGAAAACGTGAACAAAGACAGCAAACAGACTTGTCTCTAAATTATAGTTTTTGTTGAAACTTTCTGCTGCTGTTGAGTCACTTCTCCTCTGCACATGCTCAGTTTGGGGCACAACCGCCACATCCAAGCCACACAGGTTTGAGCTCAGATCCATGTGTTTGAGGCTGTGTTGTCCTCAGAGCAAGTGCAGACGTCTAAAAGAAGCTTCTGTCCGCTCTGGTTCTAAAAGCTCATGTTAGAGAGCAGAACATGAACGTGCCTCTGAACACGGCCACAGTCTGAGCAGTTGTGGGGAACTAAAAATCATGATTCCCGTGCAGTATTTCCCAGCGGCCTGTAGAGGCCACTAAAACACTGTAACTTCCAGCCAAGCTTAAGCAGCAGAATATTTTGGACCAATTTAAATAAAGTTGTGACACACGGTAATTTTATATTTTATTGGTCAATCACTGCTTGCCTTGATTGCCCTGACCGCACATCACTGATACATAGCACATACACGTTTACTTAGTAAGTTAAGCTTGGTGAAGTTGCTTTTCAAGGTTCAGATCCAGGCTACATTGACACAAAATGCACTTAATATCAGCCATTTCTTCATTTGCCTTTGTGAATTCATATATATATATATATATTAGCTATTCACTGCACTTCAGCATCAACATCAACATCAACAACAACAACAACAACAACAAAATATACTAATAAAAAACTTTTAGCTCAACATTTAAAAATCAGTTTTGCCCAAGAACAACAAGTTGAAGTGATGTTGGCACAATAACATTCTCTAAACAAAAGCTGCAAAAGGACACTCTGACTGTAGGTCCGACTGTGTGCGCCGTGGGAACAGGAGACAAAAGAATACAGAGGGATTAGGAACCACCCAAGCGAAATCTCCAGGAAAGCTTAAGGCTGAAGAAAGAGAAAGAGGAGAGGAGAATTTGTCTTGAAAGGGAAAATATATGGCACAATCTTTATCTTTATCCACAAGTCTTTAAAAATATCAGTACAGAATTCACCACATCCTCACCTCAGCAACAGTAAAAACTAAAAAACTCTTTTATCCATATTAGAATCAGAGTAACTTTTATTCATCCCCAAGTTAAGAAAACCTAAATGAAATATTAGTATCACAGTAAGAATAGAACACAATAAAACTATAATACCTATCCTAATCCATTTATTACCATACTAGGAACACAGCCATACATTAATTCATGCACGAACTATCCCAATTTATTTTTTATGTCTTTATTCATTTGTATTATCTTCTTTTTAAAATACAAATAACAATGTCTTGCAATATTGAGTGTGAGCACATAAAAAGAGATTTTAAACCAATTGTGTCCTCCAAAGTTTGAACTGCTTTTAGGCTTGACCTCTTGATAAAAAGGACCAAAGATTATTGGTAATTTGAAACAATTTTAGTAAAAAGCGTTGCCCTTTCACAGCACAACCACTTCTGATTCCCATTTCAGAAAAGTATTACAAACCCCTTTGTTATTTGAGTCTTTTTTAAAAATTATTTACCTGGTACCTGGTCACAAACAAATTAAAAAAATGCTAAATTCTGCTGATGCTATTCAGAAAAACAATGCAGTATCATGCAAATTTGTATTTTTTTTTATTTAAACTGTCATTTAATCATTTATTTTGCCTGTCAGTGTGCATGAACTTTAGTTTTTTATGGCGCCTTTAGCTTCCGGCATTATTTCTGACAGTGAGGGAATGCTGTGATTTTCCATTCCCAAAACAAGCGATGTATTTCCCCGAGACCTTTAAATAATCCGGGCATGCACAAAGACAGAGAGAATGAAGAATGGCGCACTGCATTGGCTTTGTGGTGGAGAAGTGAAAAGTGCAGCATGAAGCCGCCTGGGACCCGGAGTTGTATAGAAAATACAAACAAACTGCTGGAATTCACTGTATTCGCACTTTCATTTGCTTCTCACTTTGGCTCCTGTGAGCTTTACTTCCCCCCACGGCCATACGCACTGGCATAACTGCAACAGAAAGTACTTCTCAGCTTTGGAAAAGTTCACAAAACAACCAATACTGATATGAATAATAAATATGAAAGGGGTTTTAATGGAGAGTTCATTTGTTTTCATGCCTTTCTCCATTGAGTCTTTTAAATGGATGTGCTGTATTATTGATGTATAGAAGTGGAAGGGACACAAGAGAATTGCAGTTATTAATACTTGCTCCAGAAAGCACTGATAGATCACCGGCTTTCTGGGGATGTATAGTCGTCTACTCAAAGGGACTTTTTTCTCATTTACTGGTAACGACCACGACACTTTTGAGGAAGCATACATCTTTTACATGTCATATAACTGATGTAAATAAGAGTGTTTACTTTACCATTATTATTAGTAGTATTTGTCTTATGCCAGCTATTTTTATTATTATTATTTTATTTTATTTTATCTGTATTTTTATTTTCTTCCCTCCATTCCCTGTGAGAGGTCCTGTTTACAGGAGTTTTGTTAATAAGAGTTTTTGTTTTTGTTCATAAGAATTATTCTATTAAGAGTGTTTTTTTTTAAACTTCCTATAAGTTATCTGTCCTTTCCTCCCGTATCTACTGCCTTGTAACACCAACATTTCCCCATGTGTGGACAATAAAGGCATATCTTATCTTATCTTATCTTAATATGGGCAATACAGCTCATTATCAATAATATTGTGAATGTTGTTTTGAAGATTATGCAAAATTGGAATTTCATATTGTTATATTCCTAAAATGTATTTATTTTTTGTTAATATATAATAATGCAGGATAACAGCAGCTACAAACTGCCCTTTATGTTTCACTTCTATGGTTTCTTTAGGGCACCTTATACCGCTGTAAACTGTAAACACTGTAAGCACTGTTAACATTGTGTATATTGTTAAAGAACAACAGCTTTGTAGTGAAGTTTTATGGTTTTAATACTGTGTTTTTGGATCTAGAGGGCTATCAAGGTTAAAGGGCAGAGAAGGTAGGCTGGGAGATATTGACAAAAATCCCAATGAGTATTCCGATAACAATTATGTCACTCCAACACAAAATGGTCAAAACATGTCTTTAAACGTATTGATTAAGGTTTAATTATGAGACAAATAATAAGTAAAATGTATCAGAAAAAATGCTAAAATATCAACCTCCTTTTTATCCTTAATTAACTCTTTTTGTAGCATATTTAACTACAATTGATATTCAAAGTTTGCAAATTTTCTAAACAGCATTCACAATATTGTCTACATTTTGGGTTTGTTATTGCATGTGATTTACGTTTCCCCACAAGAACAACAAAAAATGCTTTTATTTAAACTGGGCCTCTACTACTACAATTAATATCAAGACAAAATACTTTATTTGTCATTCATTCATTCATTTTCTACCGCTTGTTTCTGTTTGGGGTCGCAGGTGACTGGAGGCTGTCCCAGTGACTTTGGGCCTAAGGCGGGGCACACCCTGGACAGAGGCCAGCTCGTCACACAGAGACAGAGACACACACAGATCATTCACTCTCACATTCACTCTCTAGGGCCAATTTAGAGTGGCCAGTTTTCCCTAACACGTGCATGTCTTTGGACGGTCATTTGTTATTATACAACTAAACATGGTACATGCACCCCATCCCCACTAAAACCCCATTGAGTCCAGAAATTGGACCCATGGATATTTTTGCTGTAAGAAAAGAGCACTGCCATCCTTTTTTAATACTTCTACTACGCCTGCTCCATTTTAGTTGTATTACTGCTGTATCTTTCACATAGGTTTCTGGACATGGTATTGAAAGTAGTTATTGGACATGGTCTTTTGTCAAAAGTAAATAACTCTAACTCGAGTAAAATAATGTCCTTCCTCCTTGGGAACGTAGCTTTCAGTTTAGTTGTAAAACACAAATAATTCACACATATTCATTTGGGGACTTTTGGAAGGTGACATGAAATATAAATGAATACCAGCAGCAGAAACGGGTGGTAAACAGTGTGTGAGGTAGAGCTTTAGAGGTGCTCTTTCTGGTTGCAACATATACAAATATTGAATGAAAATACTGTATAAAGAATGACACAAACACGCAGCTCGTAAGTGCAGAACTGATTGTTTCATTAGCCGCTGCCATACTGCACTTTTCATTTAGGAGCTTCGTTGTACTGCACTGATTGGGTTTCATTGAAACAGTGGGTGGTCAAAGGACGATAAACCACCAGTTAAAGCTTATGGAGAGTTTATATTATGTTGAATAATTTGGCTGTACATGCCAAAAAAGAAAGAAAAAGTTCACGATAGTAATTAAATTTTTAACATGGAGAAGATAAGTTGTATTTTTGGTATAACAATAACCAATGTTACAGAATCTGATATGCTAGAAGTTATATGATAGCCATTATATTCATAGAGATGGACATCCCTATATATATATATATATATATATATATATATATATATATATATATATATATATATATATACTGCACTTTTCTGGACTCGGATGTCTGATGTTTTGGTGGTCACTGCCGTGCTCCGATGACCACGGGCACCACTTTCTCCTTCACCTTCACCATTTCCGTAACCATAATCGGATACACTCCAGCAGAAAATTAACTTATTTTGGAGCTATCTTAAGCACAGCTTGGTTTTCAATTGTTCGACTAATCCTCTCTGAGTTGACAGTGTCGTTTTTGACAGCCTCCCAGGCTATTAACATCACCTTGGGATTACCTTCAGAGATAGAAGAGGAGCTGGAGGGGTCAAGAACAGGAGGTGGAGAGGAAGGAGCTGCCAGCACCATCAGGGTCCCCTAAGCTAAAGGCTTTATTATTACCACCCGGGCTCAACTATTGATGATTCACATGCCACAACATGACATGTAATCCACTGCACTAAATGTATCACCCACATCAGAAAGCACATCAGTAAAGTACAAAGCCTGAAAACATCAATAGCCACAACAAATAAGATATAATATAATATTGATTAACAACCAGGGGGTCTGGGGGTTCTCCAAACATGCAAAAACAAGTCATGTTTCCTGCTTTTTGGGGCATTTTTAACATGTTTTCTGTAGCTGGATGAAGATGAAAATTATGGCTTTTGGCGGTAGTATTTTGCACTAAACCTCAGGTCCACAACAATGGCCTAGTCTATTTAACCTATGCACCTCAGCCTAATTTGTAAAATGGCAATATTTCAATTAAATAAAGAACACTGCTCACTTGCACAATGCAACTTTTCTGGTGGGGGTCCACTAGCTGCTTGTCTCCATGGAGATATCATATGCCATACAGAACATTCCAGGATCAGCTCTGAGGAGGCACCTTTAAAATAAGAACCTTCCATGATAAAATATAATAGGTACTGCTGATGCTCCAGTCAATTACAGCTGAATGTTTCTTTCATAACTTTTGAAAGCAAAATGTATTCATTTCATTGATCACAATCTAAAGCATGTCTTCCTTTTCTTCTGCTGCTGTTCTGTCCAATTTTCCTCCTCATTCTAATAACCAACACTAAAGTTCTGATATAAATATAGGCCTGATATAGTCATATATCAACAAGTCTGTAAAGTCTGCACGCTGGCGTAATCGATCGCTAATTAGACTCACGGCAAATTAATCCTCTGTATTTAACGACAGAAACGCGTTGCAGCTTCAATCCTGTATTCAAACAATCTCTGAACAGATTGAGACGAAGTAACTCTGTGTGTCTGGAATCAAGCCGTGTCTCTGCTTCATCCTCTGCCCTGCACATTGACCAAAAGCACAGCAGCTCTGCTCCTTCTGCTGTGGCGCGCTGTGCACATGCAGAGCAGAGGAGAGACCAATGCTCAGAGTTTTAACACCGAAACCCTTATTCCATAAAGAACTATCCGGGTTTCTCATTTCCATTTCATTTCACATTCATGCTCACAGTTGGATGAAATCATTAATGAGTACCACATGCAAAGAAGATAAGAATTAATTTAGTGTCTGGCTCAAAGACAGTAGAAATGGATGTAGACGGGGACAAGTCAAGTCCAGTGTGATTATAGTCGTTTATTGAAACTAAAGCGTAAGTTGTGTGAGACAGAAAATGCAAACGAGTGGCAGAGCTTCCTTATGCACGTGGATATACAAGTTCGAACACCCAATGCTTACCAAGCATTACAAAACTTACCGGTAACTCAAATGAGACCTTGGATGAAATGAGAGAGCCAATAAATCCGGGGGAGACAAATAAATAGACAGTGGGATGGATAGGTACGTAGGTGTAAGCACTGATCCCTGCCGAATCATCTTGCATAGACGCCTCTGCTGTCAGGCAAACAGATATCTCATTAATGCCCCAGTCCGCACGTTGGCCCATCACGGCACCAAACGAAATGTCAACACTCCCCGGCGCCTCTTTCATCACTGGCTGTCGCACAACACGCCGGTAAACAGCACCCGCCCCTCACCCGCAAGCGCAACTCAGCCAGAACCTTCGCTGTGTAAATTGGCATTTCCACCGAAGCATCCAGATTGGGAGAAATACTGCTGGAGGAAGGATATGCAAAGGTTGACCTTACGTTCCGCCTGCCTCGGAAGTCAGACCATTTTGAGCGGCAACATGCGTGAAAAAGCACGGCAAAAGTCTTTTAAGTTTATGGTAAAGTGAGTTTCTAGATTTAACCGGACACGGAAAACATAAATGGCTGGACGATGTTGTTAAAACGACTAACAATACGGGGAATGAAAACAATACTTGAAAGGTGGAAATGGATTATTAATTATTCTAAGCTCAGCAGCCTCATTATGCAGCTGGGAAGAAAAGATTGTGGGAGACAGATGAGGAAGCGGAGAGAAACGGCACCCTTAAAAAGTGCCCACAGGGAGCAAGAGCCAGGGATAAATGACTGGTGATGGAAACGTACCACAAAAAGGAGACTTGGTAGGCCTTCAAGTCTGTGAATCAGCAAGTAACGAGCTCTTAATTGCAGAACTGAGATCATTGAGGTTGAAAAGCGGTAGAATAACACAAGAGCAAAGTGAGCCAAAAAATAATTACAAAAGCTGTTTTTTCAGGACTATAAGAGGCATAGTTTTCATAGTTTTGGCCGGGGTGTGATATTATTTGTTATTTTCACCCTGGCAACCACAAGAGGGCGCTCTAGGCTCTGAGTGACACTTCCTCTTCCTCTGGAGTTTGCAGAGTTGTTTAGAAGTGACACCGAGGAAGAAGAATTCAATGGATTTAGTGATTTGGGGTAAAACTGATGCTTTGGTAAACTTGTTAGCATGTTCTTTATGCTATAGTTATCTGAATAACTGTTCATATGTTACGTTAACATACCAGACACTTACCACAGTTCGTTGTCTGTGCGTCATGTAGCTTAAGGTGTTAGCGTTAGCATACGTACACCTATTCACCATGTTCTCTAATCTGTTATTATTTTAAAGTGCATTTCAAGATTAAATGTCTGTTCTTGGTCTTAGATTATATCAAATACATTTCCTCCAAAAAATGCGACTCATATTTTGTTTTTCCTTCTCTATTATGCACTTATGACGTGCTTTTTTATACTGATAGACTACAAATGAGCAAAAGACTGCCAATGGCCTTTATGCTTTTACGTCTCGTTGTAGAATATAATATCTATCTACACAAGTGCAAGGAAATGAGCACCTATGGGTCTTGCTTTTTTTTCTAAATAGGCAACCGAAGTGTGAAGAGTTGTCAAAGTGGTGACCGGTGTTGTAAGTAAAGGTCATCCCAATAAGATTCCAGACAGCGCAGTGTCGGAAAGGCCAGCCGAGACGTGACAGGAGGAGGCAAGTGATGATGAGAAAGGGCACGAGATGAGGAGAAGAGTTTATTTGGACAAGTGATCACTAAAAGACAGGACAATCTACAAGGTAATGAATTAAAGAGTGATGGGAGTGATGGATGCATTTGTTGACGCTAGGACGGAGCTATGCAAATGGTTTATCCCCAAATTAAACGCTAATTTATCATTATTGACCCAATTTGATAAGATTAAGAACAACATTTAATATATTAGACTGATAATATTAATTATTTTTATAGTATAATCTTTAATTAACCAGGTAAAGCCCATTGAGAACCTCTTTTTCAAGGATGACCTAAGGGGAAAAAATAGCAGCTTACAAATCATAAAAACATTTGGACATTTAAGAAACAAATTAAAACTAAATTAAAAGCACAGCGAAAACTGCTCAGTGAGACCAGCACACACAACCAATTAAATCCTCACTCCAAAAAAGTACATCTAATCGTACCGTGCTTTTTATGTGGCGTTTTATGTGCATTCAGAAAGTTTGATTTCATAAAACTGGTCACATACAATTGGAACAGTAAGGCGTTAGAATGAAATAAAATAAAGGGTTTCACATTTGAATTGTTATGTGAATAATTATTATATAACAAAAAATTCCTATTGTGAAAGCCCTAAATCAGACACCATATGCGTTCAGATTTTAGTTATAATTTTACAATTTGTCGGTGACTTACAAGCAAACACACACAGACTCCATAAGCCTGGAGTCTACTCTAAAGATTGTAGCAGTGATGGGTCACTGCTTTCATGCTAATAATCTTTCAAGATGCTCTTTAATGGCGATTCTGGTTCACTTACAGGCCTCTTTAAAAAGCCTTAAACCACATTGTCATGGCGATGGGTGAGAAAAGCCATATTGTAAGCCTCCTAGTGAATATAAATGCTATATTCTTTTGCTCTTTGGTGGTTGGATGACTGAACATTCTCATTCTGCACCGATGATTAGCACCATCTAGCTCATTTCTCCTCACTTCTGAAGCAGGAGTAATATAGGTTGTAACAGTAGACAGGGCGATGGTGGGTGGAGGCAGGGGGCGGCTCGTCTGACAGAGACACAGTGCTCCGAGTGCAACGCGCGGCACCAGTAAAGACACCAACCCAAATGAGAACAAATGGCCCGCAGTGACGGAGCGCCCACTTTGCCCTGCTTTTTCCAAGTTTTCTTTCCTTCTCACAGCAGCTTTATATTTGCTTTCATGTGAGGTTGTGGCGACTTAATTGGGTTTGGTTCAGGATGCTTAGAGCTACTGATAAGGGCTGACCTATGAAAGAGTCGACGCCACACAACTCCACAATGTTCCCTGTGGAGAATGCAAGCAAGTTCATTAACTCGGAAAAACAATACTTTAAATAAGATTATAGTGAAGCGATCTGACATGACTTGATTTATTAGCGATGGTGGGTGAAATTAACTGACCATAACAACATAACAAGTATTCCCATGACTGAATATACTAAATATTCAGACCTAAAAGTGTTTTTCAAAATAAAAATGAAGCAGACAGACATGTTAGACGGCCGCATGACCACATAGAACTGTCTAGATACTGATATAGTAGTTGCTGATGAGATGCAACTACTGTATTACAATACTTTGAGATAGACAAAACAATGTATATTCTGATTTTCTTGCAGTCAGGTCACAATTTTTCTTTTTTATTCATGTACAGTGCCATAAGTTAGAAATGTTTGAGCACAGAGCAGCACGAAACAGAGAAATAGAGAATCATGATATGGAGATTCATGCAAAATAGCAGATCGTCACAGGAATGAGGTCACAATTTGATTGTTTTCAACATTTGAGAACAGATGATGGGCATTATAATTGTAAACAATGTGAATATTTTTCTGGATTATTAAGTTTCACTTTTTTTTTTTTTCTACTTTAAACCAAGCCCTACGTATGCAAAGTGTAAAAAACTATCCCAGCATTCCCTTAGAATCTTAAATATCCTACAACTCTGCTTCTTCTGGCAATTTGCAATAAATATCCTCTGAATGACTGCGTGCCAGGTGGTGTATACCCTGGCACATATGTCTTGTATCGCTCCATGTCATTTCCTTTCTACCTGAACAGGTGTAGTCATCATTTTGCCAACATTTATGAGTTTGTTTACACGCGCTTGCATTGTGCTGAATTCCTCCATCAAGGTGTCTAACTGCAGTGAAGAATGAATTAATGTTTAAAGAGGAGGTCGGTCAAGGAGGAAACCATTATAATTCATCATAATCACGAGCGCCGCTGTTCCTTCAGGACAGATGAGCTCCTGACCCATAGCGAACACTGGAGATGAGAATCAGAGCAGGGTAAAATGTGATGTTTACTAGCTTCAATGACTTCTCTCTCATACCTTTTAACTCTATCGCTGGAGGGAGATGGATCAGCAACTAAGGAAAAAGTTATTCAAGGGAAACTTTTGATTAAAATGTCTAAAAAAAACAAGATCAGAAAAAATCCATCTGACTAATGCTCAAGCAACTCTTTTTGATAGAAGTGAAGGCATTTGTTCAGCTACGCATGTAATGTAAGAATAACCTACAAATATTGATAGTGCATTTGGAGTTTATGTAGCTTGTGATGACGCTTGAGAACAGAACACATCCTGTAATGTAGTTCTTAGCCACAAACAATTAAAAGAAAATGAAGCGCATTAGCAGAGTAATTACTGTCCTTCCATACTTGGTTACTTTAAAGCAGAACTAAATGACATTTACATCTTATTAAATGTCTTTGTAAGTCCTTGTGATGGTTGAATATGTCTTTTTGGGGTGTTTGAAGTGTCCGTTGTCACCCCCTGCTGTTTCTGGGCGGAAAACCAGCCTGACATTGACCCGAAGACAACTCGGCTGAGAAACCCTGGCTCTTTTCTTTTTTTAAATAAATAAAATATATGTATAAGTGTCTATTTTCTGACAATGTATTTCCACAAGGCAGCTGCAGGGGGAGTTACTTATTTCTGCAAATTTCGTATTGATCCTGCCTCCAAAATATCAAATCTGCAGAGACTTAACTAAGATCTGGTCCAGGCTACAACGCAATGGACTATTTTTGGTTTGAGAGATTTGCACATGACAATCTTCAGAGTACTGTAGGTCAGTTTGAAGAGTGTGTATCATCAATACATGACTCTAAGGAGTTTTTGAAAAGGTGAACATGTTTCTCGTAGTATTCAGAGACTTGGAAAAATGCTAAGAAGGCCACTGAAAAGCATGAGTTCGCCAATTACCAACCAAAACGGCTAAAAGTATCACCACTCTGAAACATTTTCCGAGTCAATAGCATATATTCAACTGCCATCAAATAAATATGAAACGCTCTTTGATCAGAAGCACAGTAACGCTCTGTCGGGACATCAAAAAGCCTCTGTCATTATACGGCTCTCTGGAGTGCACAGCCTTTTGAGGGGCATTCATAGGAAATCCCAGCAATCCTTTATTAAGTATTTGGAGTTATTAAGGGTCCACAACGGCCACGCTGACATATCGCTCAAGGCATAGAAGAAAATACTAAAATCTGGCCCTGCAGCTTCTCATTAGAGTGGGCCACACAGAGACGGACTCAATTACCATCTCTGACACTCTAGGCCCAAGCGAGACTAATGGTTCTGGCCTATAATGACCCGGGCGAGATCTGAATTTCCTGCCCTTTCACACTCTCCCCAATGGGCTGATTTACACTGCCATTTGCACTCTGGTGTTACAACAATGAGAGGCTTAAAATCTATGCTTCATATATTGCTTTTTTTCATTGTAAAGATCACTTTCTGGTGTGACTTGGTTGAGGTTGAAGCGAGTTTAGCCGAAAAAGCAGCAGTAATGTAATTAACAGGGCTTTTATACGCTTGATTTGGGTTGGTTTGAACTGCCTTTTGAAACAGCAGGAAGCAGCAGGCGATTAGTTCCTGTGAAGACGAGCACCTTGCCAAGAGAGGATTAAAAATGGAGAGTATACGGCGCACAAACACATGGCATACTAACATGCATGGAAATAATGGCGCAATAGGGAGTTTGAGTCGGGACGTATTCTACCGATTGTGAAGAGTAAAGCCCTGCGCACTCACTTGAACTTCTTTTGCGGTGGAGAATTGAACAGATTTGTCTAAAGGACGTTGTTGTATTTACCTGCATATGAAGTGGCAATGGTGTGTAGCTTTCTATTTCTCATAGGCCATGGTGCAATACGTGTAGCCAAAATGTGTCATAAATACATCAAAATATTCCGTATAACAGTGGCCAGTCCCAGAGTGAAAAAAAAAGCTAAAGTTTGACATTGGTAATGATTTAAATGAGTGACAACAACAAAAAACAAGGCCCTATCCTATTTTCTAAGTGTACATGATGGCATGAAAATGGTGTTGAATATTACACCTAGAGCATGAATGCCCCAGCATCCAATGGCTTGGCAAATTACGTTGCAACTAGGGTCCCATAGCCTCCATTTCCCTTAAAACAGCCTGAGATATTCACGGCCACCATCTTGACCCTTTTAACAGCTGCTGAACACAAGCTAATCCTTTAGATTTACCTGACTTTAATGAGGTGCATTTCAGGTGTCATAATGGGGGACTCGCTATAAATAGATCGGAAGTCAATGCTTTTAGATTAATTGTGACAAATAGGCAATTATTTCATATCGACCAAACATAGACTGGTTCTATTTGTGTGAGGGAGAAGCATTGAGTGTATAATTGCAAACAATTTCTCTGATAGAAATTTCAAGAGAGGTTTATAAATCAAATGGACTTAATGACTACAGGCATGTGGCACTGACGTCTGTAGTCATGAAGTGATTTGAGCACCTGATCTTGCCCCACCTCAGTCCTTCACCTCCTCCCTGATGGACCCCCTGCAGAGCAAAAAGGTCTGTAAACGACGCAATCAACCTGGCACTCCACTTCATCTTGCAGCATCTGGATTCCCCGGGAACCAACGTCAAAATCCTGTTTGTGGACTTCAGCTCCGCATCCTCCCTGCTCTGCTCCAGGACAAGCTCTCCCAGCTCGATGTGTCTGACTCCACCTGCAGGTGGATCACTGACTTCCTGACGGATCAGCCGCAGTGCCTGCGGCTGGGGAAGAATGTTTCAGACACACAGACTATCAGCACAAGTACTTTCTCCTCTGCTCTTCTCCTTGCACACAAACAGCTTCACCTCCAGCCACCAATCAATTATCACACCTTGACTCCCCCATCACCATCGTGGAATCGTTCCGCTACCTCGGCACCACCATCACCAGGACCTCAAGTGGGAGTCCACCATCAGCTCCGCCATCAAGAAGGCCCAGCAGAGGATGTACTTCCTGTGGCAGCTGAGGAAAGCCAATCTGACAGAGCAGATGATGGTGCAGTTCTACACGGCCATCATCGAGTCCATCCTGACCTCCTCCATCACCGTGTGGTACGCTTGAGCCACAGCCAGGGACAAACAGAGACTACAGCACATTGTGCGCTCTGCTGAGAAGGTGACAATCACAGCTAACGCTTCTCATCTTGGACACAGACTTTTTGAGCCACTCCCCTCAGAACCAGAACCTCCCGACACAAGAACCATTTCTTTCCCTCTGCCGTTCGACTCATGAACACTTGCCACACCTGCCACTTTAACAATCATCCAACCCATACAATTACGCACTGTTCACTTTCTGCAATATTTCTGACCATCTGTACATTTTTGTGTAAATATATGTGTACATACCGTTTATTTTTCATGTTTTACCTTAATATATATATATATATATATATATATATATATATATAGCAGGTTATGACAGGTTATGACAGGTGATGACAGGTTATGACAGGTTATGACAGGTGACTGGTATTGTGGGCTCAGTGCCAGTTGGACAATAGCAGAAGTCTATACAGCAGAGTCTACATAGAGTGCCTAACCCAGTGACTTTGGGCCTTAGGCAGGGCACTCCCTGGACAGTGGCCAGCTCGCCGCAGGGTTAACAGAGACAGAACCTCACAGACAAACATTCACTCTCACATTCATTCAGAATTTTGCCAAATTTGCCTAACACAAGAGAGAACTTTGTGCGTGACATTGGTCTGGCCGGGGAATCGAACCCACAATCTCCTTCTTGGACCGCTCTGCCACTGTACATACTTCGATATAATGTGTGTAGCATAATACTTAATCTATCTTGGAGACTGTTCTATTTTTCCCTTCTATATTGTGACAAATACCTGATGCTATTCTAACTAGTCACAAAAGGCTGGTAAAATAACAGATCATAACTTTTGCTATAATTCTAGAGAACAGTAAAATATAACTTCTAAATGTGGACCATGATAGACCAATGTCATAGATTATTGACTGGAATAATTTAGTTATCCGTAATGTTTATGTCGATCCAAATTAGTAAAGCTAAATTGTTGTTTAGTTGTCCATTAATTGTCTTCATTTTAATCCCAGGATAAATATAATAAGGGACAATGGAAAACAAGTTCTGCTTCAAATGATATAAGAACGACTTCCATATTCATCATTTCCATAAAGTGAATCTAATCCCAGCTCAAATAAAAGCACAATAACTGTGGGAGTGATTGCAATCAAAACCACATCTATTCAAAGCCGCCATTACAGTTATGATTAGATGTTTGGAAAAACACTTCAAATTATAACTGCCATAGCCAGAGGAACAATACAGTCGATTCAATGGAAGGAGAACTGCTGGTTCTGTACAATTACCAATGATTAGAAAAAAGGGAGACAGACCAGCTGCTATGGCATCATGGGCAGAATACTTGGGTAACTGATAATTTATCTAGATTCCCCCAGCATTTTTCATCATTTGAAAGGTTATTTTGGATGCCCTCCTGTTGTACCAGCGACACATCCTGAGCAGTCATGGGTCAAAGTAACACTGTTTATTCATGATGGCAGACAAAGGTGTCCATTAAAGTGCCAACTACACTGTCTTATGCTTTAATTTATCTATATTTAAGTTATCTTGTCATACGAATTGGGGAGAGAGGGGGGAGAGAAATTCAAATCGGAAATTGCCAATCGAACCCACGACACAACACCCATACCTGCTAATCCCTCTGAAAACTGTTTTAATTGTATTTTTTATCACCATTGTTCCGCCTCATACAAATTGAATGTTGTATTTGATCTTATTTTAAACATAAAGACAACATTTTAATCATCCCCTGTTTTACACACAATATTACACACTCAGCATCGACACCTCGACCATCACCCCCTCTACCCTGGTACGCAATCTCGGTGTCATCATGGACCCCACCCTCTCCTTCACTCCCCATGTCAGCCACATCGTCAAGACCTCATACTTCCACCTCCGCCGCATCGCCAAAATCCGACACTGCCTCACCCTCCCCGCTGCTGAATCCCTCATCCATGCCTTCATCTCCTCCCGCCTTGACTACTGCAACTCCCTCCTCACTGGCATCTCCTCCCATTCCCTCCACAGACTCCAAATGGTCCAAAACTCCGCTGCCCGCCTCCTCACCCACACCCGGTCCCGTGATCACATCACTCCCGTTCTCCGCTCTCTCCATTGGCTCCCCATCAAGCAGCGCATAAACTTTAAAATACTCCTCCTCACCTTCAAAGCTCTTCACCACCTTGCCCCCCCCTACCTGTCTGACCTCCTCATCCCCCACCGCTCCTCCCGAGCTCTCCGATCCTCCTCCTCTCTCACCCTGACTGCACCAACATCCCGACTCAAAACTTTTGGCGACAGAGCGTTCTCCCGAACAGCACCCCGACTCTGGAACTCCCTCCCCCAACCTGTCCGCCACTCTCCCTCACTCACAACATTCAAATCCCGCCTAAAAACATACCTCTTCACCCAAGCCTATGACCTCCCCTACCCCTAGCCTCCTCTACCTCATTGCCTACTCTTCTACCCCCTGTTACATCCCCATCTTTTTCTCTCTACTTCTTCTGTCTTGTTCATTTTATCTGTATATTAATGTGTATTGTACTTGTTGTCCCCCCCTGTCTGTAAATACCCCCCCCTTTTTTATTATGTTCAGCATCTTTGGGTCACTGAAAAGCGCTATATAAATAAAAGTTATTATTATTATTATTATATTGACATACTGCATGCATGTCCAAACTACGGCCCGGGGGCCAAATGCGGCCCTCAGACATTTTTATTGGCCCTCCGGCTTCCTGCTAAGTTGGTCCAAACAGTACTTTTTACTGTAAAATTGGGGAAAAAATTCTTGATGTTTGCATTTTGATGTTATACCAACCTAATATTCATGTTCCGAGTCTTATTAAAAGTTGTGGAGGCGCATTGAAACTATGTCAAATGCAAAATTTCCATTGATTCACTTTGTCCTTCAACAAATTTGACAAAGTTGGGTTGTTTGGTGGCCCCCTGCTCTGTGTAAGTTTCAAAATGCGGCCCTCTGTGAAAAAAGTGTGGACACCCCTGACATTCTGTATTTATTTCCCCTAAAGTCAGCACATGCTTAATAACAAATTAGCTGTGAACAAATTGAAAAGACACACGCTGATGATTGACAATTAGAACTGAATCTAGATTAATTCAAAAGCCCCACTACAATTAAACCACTACTTTCTTTGCCTTTTCCATGCCCTCTGAAAACATTTAACCCCAATCCAAGATACGAGAGACTTGGAACTGGATTACATGTCAAATTGGAGATATCGAAGTTTTGACAGCAGGTAGCAGAGGGAATGTCTGTCGCTGTCCACACGGGCCGGGACAGTGGCTGGAAGTCACCGTACAGCAAACGACTAGGGCTAACGGGCGAATGTCGCGCAGCCAACTGTCAGTGTGCCAGAGCCCGTTTCCACTCCTGACAGCAGACCGCCTCACGGGGGATCAGTGCACTCTCAAGAGGAGGCAGCGTGGACAGGCCTGCAGGCCCAAGGTGACTGGACACAAGAAAAAGAAAGTGCTTTGTTCGGTAATCTATAACAGTACGCCCTTCACGGATCAACGGTCTGTTTTTGGGGGGTTTACAGAGGCTCTAAAATCTATAAATAGTAGCGTCTAATTGCTTCTCTTAGTGAGGGAGCACCTGTGAGAATACATGCTCAGGCAGAGGGAAATTTGAGGCAACATTACAGTTCACTTCAGCTGGAACAGAAATGCAGTCGGTACAAATTAGGATGATAGCGTCCCGCCCATAATTTGTGTAATACCTGGTCTAAAATGAGCGAGTACGCATTAGGCATGTCAAGACAATTGCACAATATCGTGAGAATTTGATTTCAGTTCAATCCATAGTCCAGAAAAGTCAAACTACATGTAATCTGACACATGTTTATATAACAATAGCATTGATTTTTGATACAGAAAGTTTGTAATGCATTAGATTTGTGTAAGAAAGCGAATAAAGGATTTCAAAGCTGTGTGCAATCGTGAATAATCGGAAAATTGAGACGTTTCTTCTTATAATAATCGTAACATAAACATTTCATTTTGTGAGATTTTCCAAGCTTTCATCTCCAGTGCAGTTTCATACATTTGCTGGTGTTGTACGCTGAATGCCTGCAGCTGTAAAAGTCAGAGAAATTCTGAAGACGAATCGCAGAATTGGAGTCGAGTGTTTTTGTGCTTATTTCAGTTCAAATCGGAATTGTAAGTCGGTCATTCTGTTTTCCCTGCATGCATGTACACGTTGTGCCTGTTACTTTTGCTCATGGGGATTACCAGAAAGTCACTAACAAGCACCTTTTGTACTGGCTTGTGATTTCCCTTTTGCGCAAAAGTGGAAATGCTAAAACAACATCAAACCGAGCTGTGAATCGCACACGATACGTAGAAAGTACAACCTAAGAACGACAAATGTGCATCTATCCTGTATATTACTGTGTTGTCTCTATGATTGCAAGTCCATCTCAGAGTTCAAACATCTTAAACGATGAAGACTTGGACCGCTATTGCCTGACAAATTGATTGATAACATTTTCTATTAATCCTTCTTTCTCTGCAGCAACCTGAGGCTCCTATACAGTCAACAACAACTACGCAATTAACATTCAAGGTGTCCATTTGCCTTTTTTATTTGACTGGCATGCTATTATTATATGCATTAGTATCCTTATGGCCCGTCGAACACCACTGGGAAGAAAACTCGAGGCGGTGGCATGACGTGGAGTGTTTAGGGCTGATTATTTAAATCAATTAATGGAATCAGTCATGCAAGTTACTGCGTGACTCTGTTATTGTGCCAATTACCAACGATAGACATCTGCGAAGAAACAGTATCTGCTAACAGTGGATAAGAAGGAACAAACCACAGAGAAATCCACCCACTTTTTCACATGTTTGTTGTTTTTTTGTCCTTAATAAAGATTGTGTTTTATGCTTTTTGTGGCAAGAGCACAGTTAGAAATGTAAGGTTAACAAGAAATCTATTCTGGTCATTTCTAGGCGCACTTTTATTACTTTTTGGTCTCTAATTCTACAGCTGTCAAAAGTGAGCGCTGCAGGAGGAGAGCACAGGGGACAGCTGTTTGTGGGTCCCAAAGAGACTGCTGCTGGGGTGTGGAAGTGCAGGCTGAAATTGTGTATCCTGAATATACCAAATAACCAAAAGAAAATGGTCCACTGCAACTTCAAACTTTGAAAGAAAGTTGACTTTATATCAGAACTAAATAAAATAAAATGTGTAATATTCCTCATATCAGCCAACTGAGAATGTAGAAGGTTTTAAAGAGTATTTATGGTCAAAATCTGAAATGTTTCTCTGCATCAAGTAATAATTCAGTTTGCTTCTCCGACTGAATTTTGCTTGAGTTGACCTTTGACTGCTGTGTGGCCTAAACAAGCATTTATTTAGCTTTAGTATTGACAACCAATGCAAAAAGAGATATTTGCAACACAAACTTAGTATCTTTGTAAGTAAGGTTGTTTGATAACGGCAGAAATTATAGTCTAATATAATAATAATGATCTCATAATCTAGCAAATATGCTGTCCAATATAACCTGTAAAAATATATATATAATAATGTAGTAATGTTTTGTAACACTTTGTTTAAAAAGTGCTCCAGGTTTTCAGGGACAGAACAATCCCGTATGTCATTGTGAACAGAAGGTAATTCATTGTTTTTTTGATCTTGACAAAATGTTTATGATTAAATAGAGTAATAATTGAAAATCGCAATTGTTGTTTTGATTAATTGCACAACCACATTTGCAAGTAAACTGTTACTCACAATACCACCCTCCTCTGTGGATAAAATGAATCATGCAAGGCTAAAGTCTGATCCTAGCAGCCAAGGACATGCTAAATCAATAGAAAGCAACCAGCAGGGATTAACAAATCCTCTGCAACGCTACATGGGAAATTAGCATGATCAAGTTAAAATCAATACGAATGAGCAATCTTCGAACTTTTTCAGTGCAGCATAATCCTCCCAATTTGTCTTTCTCGCTGTCGATGTAGCCTGGGCTTCGTGAATCATTCAGCTTCATGAGTAAAAGATCACACAGGTTCAGTGAAAAGTAACTGAAAGACTACAACCAACAAAAGCAGACGTAGCAGGGCTTCCACCGACACACAAAGAAAAAATGATTGAAAATATTTAGGGGTTGCACACAATCTTCCTCAGAGCGCAACAGTCTATTGTTGCGGGCTGGCTTTTGTAGATGGACTGAAAACCCAATCATATATATATATATATCCTGCTGCCGAAGTCCAGTGAAGTCCAGTGAAACATCTACTTATTCTGATGCAGAAATGATTTTTTTAGTGATGAGATGAGCCACTGTTCCCTGCACTTTCGAAGGGAGAGAGCTGTGCAGATGAGGGGAAACTTGCCTCTCCAGTGAAATTTCCCCTCTGCTGAAAAAAAAAGCATTATGGGATTATCCTAATATAGAGTAATGCATTGACATTGCTTCATTTCCATACAGAATTGTTAAATATGGCATCAGTGCAGCGTGTTTTTGGGGCTGTGGGTCATTCACAGCAAAGTTTGTGGTAGAGTGAATGAAGTAAAACAATACATACTTATATAACTTCTGAGACACCTCTGCAGCATGAGCTCTTGGGTCGTGAGATGTACCAATTCGAAAAAGTGGGTCACCAGAAAAGCTTTTTGGAGAACCACTGGTCTAGTAGTACCTTTTTATACCACAAAATAAAAAAATGAAATATGCTTTTTCCCAACATTGTATACAACATGAACCAATGCAACTGAGGTAAACAACAAACGGACAAAAGTTTATCCAGGCAAAAAAAAAAGTGATGAATATTTGCTTTAAAATCCATCCATCTTCTTCGGATCGCTTTACCACATCCCAGACACTTCTTCCAGCTCTACCAGGGGGTTCTCGAGGCGTTCCCAGGCCAGCCGAGAGACATAGTCCCTCCAGCGTGTCCTGGGTTTCCTCGGGGCCCCTTCCTGTTGTTTAAAATCATTAACCATTTTACAATACACCATCAGGTGGTCTCACACTGTTATAAAAGTGATGCACTGCATGTTTTTCACTTAACCAAATCCAGATGAGTACTTCTCCCCTATTGTGTATTCTGTTTAGCTTATGGAACTATACGAATACGGTTAAGTTGTTGATTTGTGCTTGGGGTAGTGTTTTGCTTCAATGATGAATGGCTGAAACTGAAACCTTGCCTTGTGCTGGGATAGAGTAGTTCAAGCTGCAGCATTGCCGGCCTGAAACGTGACTCCAGTCATGTGGCTTTGTTTAACAACTCTGGGAACTCAACTTTGGCCCCTCCATCCCCACGCCTCTCTCTAAGTACAGCTCAGTCCTAGAAGCATGTCAACTATGTCGCCCAAACCAAAGGATCATGCCTATCCCTCTTTCGTGATCACACTTTCATTGTAGATGTGATAAACACAGACCGCACTGAGCTACACTGAGCCAGAGAATAGACAACCGACAAATACATTGCAAAATAGCAGCCATTGTCATTGTTACTGGAAAGAATGCCCAAAATAACTGACCAATCCCATTGTCTGGCAACATGTGTGGTCTATGGCCTCTAGCAACAAAAACGCTGGGTTTTAGTGTGTCCGTTTTGGTCAATGAAGTCATGTAATATCACAATACAGCTTCATTCTTCTGGTTTTAACTTGGGTCTTTAAAGTCAAGAAAAACACAACGTTTAGAAATAATAAATGCATCCAAATTGTCTGGATAGTGGCATTTTTCTGTATTTTGCATTAGTAGCCCATGGGCCGGTTATTGTAATTACTATATTGATTTATTGTTCAATAAAATGAAAGATGAAACAACATTTTTAGCTCAATACTCATTGTGTGTCCCTTTAGAGGGTTGAATAAGTAACTTAGATGGCTCTTTACAAATAATAATTACCTCAGATGTTTCTAACAGCTCAGGTTTTCAACAAAATTGTACAATTATAAAAGCATTGACAAGGAATAAATGTATAACTAAGAGTCATTGTGTCTATGAAATAAAATTAATTCAGCATAATTGTTTATCGCACAACATTTGCTATCATGACAGATAGCCTCACACCAGTTTTATATTGGTAAAATATCTTTCCATTTAACCATAAAGTCTTGCAACGTAGTAGTCAGTAACTCACTATAACAATCCAACAAACCAATATCACACAGAAAAATGGATTTGTCAGAAGTAAAATGCATTAATATAAACTAGCCAATCAAAAACGGAATTCCATTATGAAATAGAAGATTCAAAGATTCCTTCACGAGTGAGGGAAGGATGGAGAGATTAACAGGCGGATCTGTTGCGGTGAAGAAGAAGAGGATGAGTCGAAAGACAAAGCTCGATTTACCGGTCAATCTACGTTCCTGCCCTCACCTATGGTCATGAGCTTTGGGTAACGACCGAAAGGACAGGATCGCGGATACAAGCGCTCAAAATGAGTTTCCTCCGCAGGGGGGACTGGGTGCTCCCTGAGAGATAGGGTGAGGAGCTTAGTCACACGGGAGGAGCTCGGTGTAGAGCCGCTGCTCCTCCATGTTGAGCCAGCTGAGGTGGCTCGGGCATCTGTTCCGGATGGCTCCTGGGCGCCTCCCTGGGGAGGTGTTTGGGGAAAGACCCAGGACACGCTGTAGGGTTAGTGTCTCTCGGCTGGCCTGGGATCTACCCAGAGGAGTTGGAGGACGTGTCTAGGGAGAGGGAAGTCTGGGAGTCCCTGCTTAGACTGCTGCCCCCGCGACCAGGCCCCGGATAAGCGGAAGAAAATGGATGGATGGAAAGCCTGGAGATTGTTTTTTTTAAATTAAAATACATCACAATAAATTTGAATATATTGTTCAAGACTACCCACTACTCACAATGTTATATGCATTTTCAACTATGGCCAGCTTCACCACCACTCAACATACTAACGGCCACATTTAGCGTGTGAGCATTGCATAAGGTTCTATTGCATGGGAGAGATGTATATACAGGAGGAATGATCCATCCACTTTATACTGTAATGATATTTACATTGCACTCTGACAGAAGCAGAGGGCGAATGATTAAACATGGCCATAGGATGGAAAGAATGGGGATTTCTCACTGTGTTTATTCAGATTTAATTATTACTGATTTAGTTTTGCAAAAAGAAAGTGATAAACAATATATATAATAATGAAATAATGCTTATAAATACCACAACTCAGGGTGCAGCGAGACCCAAATCCTGAGATTGTGAGTCAGGCAGCATTTTGATCTCACTATCGCACAAGAGTATTTTTCTCAACTCTGCAATAAAAATAAAAAAAAGAAGCTACTTCCATATAAAACGTTAAAATGTATATTTTGTGTCATGTTTTTCTTGTTGTGGTTGAAATCCCTACTTTGCATTTTCCTTTTCACACAATTTCAAAAGCTTGCCTGGAAACAGCTTATTATTTTAGCCGGAAAGAGACTCTTCCAGTTATTCCAATAGACATACATTCATTTGGTCCCAATATAGTCAAATAGAGTTGGCATTTATCATTGTTTTCGTTCTTAACAAGCAATCATCCTCCCCAGCAAAAGGGAGAAGCAACCAATCCATAGTCAATTCATCTTTCTGACATTTTTCTTCAATTTATTAATATCAATAAATTCCCAGAGGCTGCTAGCTGAGTAGACTGGCTAAACAGCAACAATATATATCTTCAGGCAGCAGAGAAGAATGTAATGGCCGTACCGCAACGATCCATTGTCAGCAGATAGTGTGGGTAAATCTCACATTACACAACAATCTCTTATGTAGCATTGTGGGCGAACACAGCGCTCCAGGGCTGCAAGGCCGACCTGTTTGATTAAATAGTCTGTATTCTACATACAAGTGGTTTTCAATTGATTTCATATGTCACTTTTACAATGTTTGTCCTTGTGGGCAATCCCACACAGCCATAGGAAGCACGGACATGACAAAATATGTTTTCCTGGTCCTTGAGGTGTTGCACTCTCTTCTTTATTCATATTTAAAATCTCATGCACAATATTAGACTCACAAGTGCACACAATAACATACTGCACAAAACATTTCAAATGTGTAAAACGAATTAAATATGTTATGTTATTATAGTGGTCCATAAATTGGGAGCATAATTTATTGAGCTTTATCATTCATATTTATGGATGGGATGTAGTTTGGTGTTTTGAATGTACAAAAATTGACTAATAATCATTCTAGCCTGTGGTGTGGGTGATGTCAATATCTCTGCAAGTTTATTGAAAATATCTCAAGATTCTCCACAATGGACCTCAGCTCAGATTGCCCCAGTGGCTTTGAAGCATGAGTTAGATGTAGAAAACACATTTCGATATGCTGTGGGCCTTATAATATGTAAACCATGTATCTCGTCTCACCCATGTCACATTGTACCGAATATGGTCTCTGACATTCTTCAAATGTCAACATTGAGATAATCATATAATAGCTGGGGGTTTAAGTCGATAAATGCATGAGGCATTTATTAATTTAAGTACTAAAATGTCAAATTGAAATCCAAACCAGACCAGGTGTTAGTCGTGTCCTTTATGTATGTGCACAGGAATACTAATCCTACAGATGCTGCAGAGTCTATACACGAGGCTCGTTAGCAGTAGAAGTTACATGAGAGAAACACTATAAGTATGTAATGTCTCAATCGCTTCACATACTGTATTTACAGAGCACTGACAGCAGCAGATGGTGCATGCTAAAGAACACCATAGAGACCAAAAGGAGGCTCTGTTGTGTAAAGTTAGAGGCGGCAACAAACAATTAAGCATGTTTTATCTCCGGACTGCAACAGTAAATTACAGGTTTGAAGGACATTTGAAAACAGGATGATATAAGTGCATCTTTCATGAAATAAGCTATTCTACACAAGAAGGTTCCAGGCAGAGACTAAATAAGATTAATACTTTAAGATAAAACATCATATAGTCACTGAACCAAAATGCTCGAGTAATATCCATGTTTGTTCAAAATATTTATGTACAATTTAAGATGAAAATGTGAACAATTGTTACCTAATACTGAAAGCGTATTGATTTTTCACTCTTATGACCTGACCATGAGTCCGTGGACAGATGACGTTGACGTTTGGTGCTTTTATCCTCCATCGTTGGCGGTCTTTGGATGTGAGCTGGTTCACAAACGTGGCTGTTTTGTGTTGACCCCGTCAGACCTTGAACTAGGACAACTATGTGCCAACTCAAGTAATATTTATTTACAAGCACAGTCAATAAACTGTCTATAAAAGTCTACAAATCTAATTATGCCACTTTAAATACATAATGATATATTTAATTGAATCACTTAATATGTGCATATAAACAGTTCTTTCCTTACCATCACATTACCATTCAATATTCTTGCCAAAATCACCTTGGATCACGAAAACAACACTCTTTTCTATTATTCAAATTCTCAAAAATGTCTTCCTGGGATTGCTCTTGTAGGCAAATAAACATAACGTCCTAATGCTTAACTTAGCCTTAAGTAACTAGCAAATAACATTAGACTACAACAAATCATAGCTTACTCAAACAAAAAAGTCCTACCAATTCCCTGCCCTGTGCAAACACTATCCTCCTCCAAGGGGCCCCGAGTAGCAGCTGCCACAGCGGGGCCACAACCAGAGAGAGAGAGACGGGCGCAAAAAAGAAAAAGAAAAAGATTGACTTGTCAACATTGGCCTGTCAACAAGCCCTTGGTAATAGCTCAGCCTGGAGGAGACCATAACCCGATCTCGACTGGCCCTAAAACGCTCACACGCGGGATGGATAAAGCGCAGAGACTGTGTTTGCGCTTCTGTTCCAAAGATAATGACGCCTGCAATAGATCAAACCCACGTTCACTGACCCAGGCTGGACAACAGGCGTCTTTCCCGTGACATTACAGCCGAATAGCATTGCGCAAACTCAAAAAAAATAAAAAAAAAACACACAAAAGTTGCCTTTACAGACACTTCAAACGCGTTCCGTGGGGCCCCCTCCCTCCTGGAGCCCATCTGGAACGCACCACTCGAGCGTGTCCGCGCCGTGACAACACCATTACATTGTGTGCGTGGCCGTTAACGCAAAACTTACCCGCGCTTCTCGAGCTCGAACCAAGCAGAAGATACCAAATCCACATCATACGTCCCGTGTCTCGTTCCTCCCCGGCCGGCCTGCCCCGTCTGCGCACCCGCCGCGGGGCAACACAAAAAAAACACACACACACACACAAAAAAACTACGTACAAGTCAAAAGAAACTTATCCGATCTTGTTACGCGCTTTAGAAGTTGGTGTCCGAGTAGCAGATCCCCGCGAGGTCAGGGGGAACGAGGCAGGCATTCGTAAAGTCCAGTTTGCGGTCCGGTTCCGGCGCGGGACAGGGGTAGGAGCGCAAGGGGCTTCGGGCGGGGGCAGGCTGCGGCTGCTGCTGCTGCTGCTGCGGCTGCTGCGCTCTGGAGCTCCGGGAGAGGCGGAGTCGGGGAGCGGGAGAGGTCGGACTGTCCCGGGACAAGAAGCGCTCCCGCGGCAGGGGAACCGCTACAGAGCCGTGGTCGCGGTCTTATGTTTTTACTGGATGGACTACGCACCGCACATGGGGGATTAATGTAGTTTAGAGTTGGTGAAATTGTTAAAAAATTGTTAAAAAAAAAAAAAAAAGACGACTGGTCAATGTAGAACAAGCTTGATCTCCAGGTTTTTTTCATTTGTCTTTTTTGGGGGGGACAACAAATGTGTCTTTGTCTTCCCCCCCGGTCTCTTAATGGAACCCAAATACACAAAAGTGCTCGCAGATATAGTACAGTATATTGTGAAGGTTATTTTAAAGATATGCAAAATATATATACAGTGTTACATAGTAAAAAGGAAAATCTACAAAAAGCTGATTCAAACTCTATTTGGGGAAAGCATACATACATTTTAAAGTGATGTTTATGCACTTGTGATTCATTTATGATAATGTGTCCATGTTGTCAAGTTTATTTGTAGCGCACTATTTGTACATAAAGTAATTCAAAGTGCTTTACATTAGAGGAAAAGACGCATTCAAATCACAAAACAGATAAAAATATAAACAATCATTATAAAAAATACTGATGATGTGAACAGTGCAAATATATTTAGTCAAATGCACAGCCAAAAAGAACGGTCTTTAGTCTAGATTTGAACATTGTCAGAGTAGAAGCCTGTCTCACATCTTCAGGAAGACTTCAGCAGCATGAAACTGAATTCCCCATGTTTAGTCCTGACTCTGGCACCAGCAGGAGGCCGGTCCATGTTTAGTCCTGACTCTGGCACCAGCAGGAGGCCGGTCCATGTTTAGTCCTGACTCTGGCACCAGCAGGAGGCCGGTCCATGTTTAGTCCTGACTCTGGCACCAGCAGGAGGCCGGTCCATGTTTAGTCCTGACTCTGGCACCAGCAGGAGGCCGGTCCATGTTTAGTCCTGACTCTGGCACCAGCAGGAGGCCGGTCCATGTTTAGTCCTGACTCTGGCACCAGCAGGAGGCCGGTCCATGTTTAGTCCTGACTCTGGCACCAGCAGGAGGCCGGTCCATGTTTAGTCCTGACTCTGGCACCAGCAGGAGGCCGGTCCATGTTTAGTCCTGACTCTGGCACCAGCAGGAGGCCGGTCCATGTTTAGTCCTGACTCTGGCACCAGCAGGAGGCCGTTCTATGTTTAGTCCTGACTCTGGCACCAGCAGGAGGCCGGTCCATGTTTAGTCCTGACTCTGGCACCAGCAGGAGGCCGGTCCATGTTTAGTCCTGACTCTGGCACCAGCAGGAGGCCGGTCCATGTTTAGTCCTGACTCTGGCACCAGCAGGAGGCCGTTCTATGTTTAGTCCTGACTCTGGCACCAGCAGGAGGCCGGTCCATGTTTAGTCCTGACTCTGGCACCAGCAGGAGGCCTGTCCATGTTTAGTCCTGACTCTGGCACCAGCAGGAGGCCGGTCCATGTTTAGTCCTGACTCTGGCACCAGCAGGAGGCCGGTCCATGTTTAGTCCTGACTCTGGCACCAGCAGGAGGCCGGTCCATGTTTAGTCCTGACTCTGGCACCAGCAGGAGGCCGGTCCATGTTTAGTCCTGACTCTGGCACCAGCAGGAGGCCGGTCCATGTTTAGTCCTGACTCTGGCACCAGCAGGAGGCCGGTCCATGTTTAGTCCTGACTCTGGCACCAGCAGGAGGCCGTTCTATGTTTAGTCCTGACTCTGGCACCAGCAGGAGGCCGGTCCATGTTTAGTCCTGACTCTGGCACCAGCAGGAGGCCGGTCCATGTTTAGTCCTGACTCTGGCACCAGCAGGAGGCCAGTCCATGTTTAGTCCTGACTCTGGCACCAGCAGGAGGCCGTTCTATGTTTAGTCCTGACTCTGGCACCAGCAGGAGGCCGGTCCATGTTTAGTCCTGACTCTGGCACCAGCAGGAGGCCTGTCCATGTTTAGTCCTGACTCTGGCACCAGCAGGAGGCCGGTCCATGTTTAGTCCTGACTCTGGCACCAGCAGGAGGCCGGTCCATGTTTAGTCCTGACTCCGGCACCAGCAGGAGGCCGGTCCATGTTTAGTCCTGACTCTGGCACCAGCAGGAGGCCGGTCCATGTTTAGTCCTGACTCTGGCACCAGCAGGAGGCCGGTCCATGTTTAGTCCTGACTCTGGCACCAGCAGGAGGCCGGTCCATGTTTTGTCCTGACTCTGGGCACCAGCAGGAGGCCGGTCCCTGAGGTCCTCAGAGTCTGAGATGGTTCATATTGCACTGACCATGTTTGTGTGAATGTTTTAGACACATTTGAATACATTTCTGATGGATTGACATAATATTGTCTGGATACCATTATGGGGATATTTTTGTCAATATTACGCGCCCCTAAGTGGTAGTCATAGAGATGTCTAGCTCCAGCACAACCTACTTAAAGTCTCGTGATCCAGTCAGTCAGAAGAATTAATCAGAATTAATCTGTAATTATACTTTATTATTTATTTATTAGAGATATGATAATGTGTTTTTGGTTGAAATGGTTGGAATCAATCAGGCGTTTAACCTAATACCTAACTGAAACCTTTTATCTGCATTAACTATATTTTGTTCTTTTCTTTTGCTCTGCTTTGTTATGGTAATCTATCTATTAGATGCTATCAGTGTGTTTACCATTAGCAGGGTAATTAGCAGTAGCAGCACATTGTTAGGTATGGGACCTCCTGCCGTTCACGCAGATGGTGCGTGAAAAGAACACAATCCATTTGACTTTAGCAGTGAAAAACTTCTGTCATCAATATTAATACAATTGTGCATTTGTTGTGCAGGGAAAAGATGTCTGCCATCCTCTTGTGTGTTTTGGGAGAGAAACGCATAACACAAGAACCTATGCTGGGAGAGCAGATGGCACATGGGGGAAAGATTTAGAGTTATCTCTTAGCAGATGGTTTACTTTGATGAGAGTTGAAGATGTAATTAGTAGAAATTCCATTAAAAGTGAAATGCAGGCACAGACAGTGGAATCCATCTTGTTTAGACTTACTGAATACTGTTTGAATTTGCTCACCATTTTGCCTGGTTTGGCACCCATTTTGCTAATGATTGGAATACTCAAAGAATGTTATTGTTCATTCTAATGCCCACAAAGAGAGAACATTGTTATATGACTTTTCACTTGTACAAATGTAGCCTATATCTACACATTACTAGCATCAGGAGGAGTACGACATGATGCAGACGATAGAAAAAGTGTAATATCCGTATTCAGAAGGACTTTTCTTTCAACAATAATAGCGGTGTCCATATTTAGTTGGGGGGAAAAGGGAACTATATTTTCACACTTGTTTGTTTTTTCCACATTTAAGCCGAAAGCAAAGCAGCATGTGGACTGACACAGGGTCTCACCTGTCAAGCCGCTCTTTACTTTATCACGGGGCTGCAGCTGTGCACAAACAGACAAACTCGCTTTAAACAACCTTTCGTTCAGATAGCACCACGAACCTGAAGGCGCCTGTGCCGCCATTCTCTTCCAGATGACTTTGTGTACATCGCCTTATTGAACCCAAAAGTCCCACGCACACATCCTCTGGGGGCAAAGGTCATGGTGTTTGTAGACTTGAAGACTTGTACTCAAATCCCCCCTCTATTTCTTATTTTCTACTTTTTGTATTCTTTCTGTCAGACAATATGACTCGTGATGTTAAATGGTGCGTTTTGTTCTTGGAGTGCTTAATAGCCTTTGAAATGACAGACATCGCCCTATAAAGCCTGAATACAATCAACAGTAATAAAACAGAACGCGCCTGCTGAGGAGTAAGCACATTTGTCAGTCAGTGTTAAATGGGTTTCTCTGCCTCTGCAGAGCTATCGTTAACATTTTTACAAATTTCACAGCAAGATGCATGATTCTGCTGGGTCTGTTTTAGCTTGTCTGAAAAAGCCTAAAAGTACCTGTTCCTCATGATTTAAGAAAGTGGTATGGTAATGCCCATCAATTAAACTAAGCTATCTTTAAACAAGCATTGACGTAATTAGCCATTGGCCCACAAATGGACTCATTAGAGGACATTAAACTCTAATATGAAGGTTGTTATTGACTTAATCACAGGAGAAACCCAATTAGTGGCCCATTTTGGAAAATGACTCAGAGGTAGAAAGGCAGAGCTGATATTTGATTGGAGGAGGGAAAGGGAGGGCCAAGGCAAACCTGGGGTGACTTTGCCACGGGCTATTCTGGTGTTGGACAGTGAGAACTTCAGATATCTACTTTACATTGAAAAGTGCATGTATGTATGTATGTATGTATGTATGTATGTATCTATGTGTGTGTGTATGTATGTATGTATGTATGTATGTATGTATCTATGTGTGTGTGTATGTATGTATGTATGTATGTATGTATGTGTGTATGTGTGTATGTATGTATGTATGTATGTATGTATGTATGTATGTGTGTGTGTGTGTGTGTGTGTGTGTGTGTGTGTGTGTGTGTGTGTGTGTGTATGTGTGTGTGTGTGTGTGCACGTGTATATATACATATATATATATATATATATATATATATATATATATATATATATATATATATATATATATATTCTGTGATAACATTTTTTATACTTTTTAGCAAAAATCAGTATATATAAATATAGTTATCTTAACTGCGTTTTAGTTCAATGAGCCAACCACTTTAACTTAAAATCAAGGCAAATATTGTCCCGAAAACACATTGACCATTAAGTCCAAAGTCTGTTTCAAACGGCATGTGATGGTTACGTTGGGTTTTTCATAGTTGGTGATTAATTAATCTTGCAGTCATGAAGGCTTTACAACACTATCACAAAAGGAACAGCAAAATGATTTAGGTCCATTTTTAAAGATGACAATATGATATACTATAATAATATAAAATAAAATAAAATAATAATAATATAGTTTAAGCAGTTTGTGATATTGACATATTGTAAAACAAAATACAGTATCAAAATTCACTAAACAATACTGAGTCTACCTACAAGAAAATAAATATTAATGTTACCAAAACATTAATCTTCAATATTTTGTCACATCCCTTGTAAATTTCCCAATTCAGAAGTAAGTCACTTTAGTTCGTTAAAAATGAATACATCTTTGTATCTTTGGTAAGGTGTAGAGTATTTTAGGGTGAAGACTTTCTAGAGACCTATAATTCAAATGATGGACCTAAGTATACAATCATCCTGACCCCACTCAGAGAGGCATGTAATGGGGGAGCGGTGTAATCCACACCAACAGCTCGGGGATGACATGTCCTTGTCACGTTAGACTGCTGTTGAGGTACGTCTGAAATGCCAAGGCCCAGAGGACTGCTGATGGTAGTTTGTCTCTCATGTGTGAGTTTCTTGGCGTCCAGCGTACATTTAATAAGCCTGAATGTGAAGGACACGTCCACTAGCCTTTGAGCATGTCAGTCCAAAATAGAAAGAGCAGAAACTCCAGGGACAAATGTGTTAATGAATACAGTCCCGGTGGTTCTGTGGGACACAGCGTTGATGAGGCTGAAGAAGGATTATCAGTTTGAAGACTCACTATTAAAGCCACAGTCAGTAACTTGTCCTGTTTTCAGACTGTTTCACCCACATTTCCTACAGTCCAAGAAGATATTTTGTACAGTAAATCAAAACCAGACAATGTGTTCTTGTTTGTTTGGCTGTGACTGGCAGCCTAAAATAATATGCATGAAATCTTTTATGCACAGCTACATTTAGTCTGGAAAGGTACAGGCAGGGATTATCAGAAAATAGTCAGAGAAATCACAGGAAGTGTATTTTGCTAATGTGAATAAATGTCTATCTCAAATGATGTCTCATACTGTGAATACTGTGATTCAATATGGGGTTTGCTTAATAGTTTCTTGAGAGCTTGACATGTGTTACCTGTCCGACACGCAGAGGGGAGTGGTTTTCAGGTCATTCTCTGCCATGTAAACCTGCAGTGCGTTGGTCAGATACGCTGTAGTTGGTGTGACTGCAAGTAAAATAGTCAAAACACACGCTCAACCCTCCTCGAATTGAGTGTAAATCACACACAATCTGTGGGAACGTCCTGTAACAGTGTTTTCAATGTAATGTTCTTTTGCAGCTCCTACATTAATACAGCATTTCTATACTGTCTCATTGCCAAAACGTTCTTAAATCGAGTCTTTTATTTATTTGTATTTATTTTTGACAAAGACTATATATTAACCCAATGAACAGTGATAATACTAAAATTTAAAGTTTGATTGTGGGCTCACATTTGTTATTTGTTGTCATTTATTATTTTTAAATTAAACATGACTTGCACCACTTTCCAACTGGATTAATTAAGGGTGTAATTGTTTATGCTCAAGGCATCTCTCACTTAAGTGGTTATTGGCCACTATCTAAAATCCCCAATCGATATCTCAGCCTGCTCTGTCTGGGTCTAATTGACAACCTTACCCCGGTGCACACAAACACACACACACACACACACACACGCACGCACACACACACACACACACACACACACACACACACACACACACACACTTTCATTTCACTGTGAATCACTCTGTTAATGCTTTCCCACGTCCCGGCACACCTCAGGCAAAACACTGCTTTTACAAACTAATGTCAAGGCACTGATCGCTTTAATATATTGATTAAACAATTACGACTTTCACAGAACTTGAGGGAGTCTATGGGCAAATTACAATGTTCATATTCAGCGAGTTGAATTATAGTCCAAAAACAGTGAAACAGCAACAGCAAGTTTATGTAGAGAGTCATAAACAGAAGCCTATTTCACAAGACTTTGGCCTGACTAAGCCAGACTGGACTCTGGAGCTATACATTCTGTGGTCACCATTTCATCCTGCATGTCACATGAGGCCAAACTCAATCAGAGTAACACGTTTATTTCAGTCACACAAACAAATGAGTTGATGAAAAAAAAAGACCACACCTTTTGCTGGCCAGGCTATCATCACTTAAAGGTGCCATAACATGCTTTTTTTCACGTTTCGTAGTCTATCCTAAGTGTATAATTGATAATAATAAGGGTTGTGCAACACCCTTAACATAATAGTTAAGAAATATCACCCAGACCTTGGACCCCCTCACCAACCCGGAAATGCAAACGGCTTGGTTTGACATTCGCCCCCACCCTTGCGAAGAGCGATCTGGCTCCCCCGCCCAACGGGTGACGTAGTCTCAGAGCACGTGTGTGCCCCGCCCACCCGTGACGTAGTGTGTCCCCCACAGCTGTCTGCTCCGCGATGTGCCGCTCCGCGCGACTGAGTGAGAAACGATAGAACTTCAGATCAACACTACTTTGAGCCTAAATAAATCTGGTGTTTATTCTACAGCGTGCGCAGAACAGATATATCTATAGATCTATAAATATATATAAAAGTCTTATGTCCATCGCGCTCTTATTTCCGGGTTTTTCGGTATCGGATAGAACTTCTCTCCGTTTATTGTCCCGGTTGCTGCATCAGCTGCCACATCAACCTTCACCATTGTGATAACAGTAAAGAGTGTGATATGAAGTTTTGGGCCTCTTTGAACCGTGTTTCGTCGTAAAGCAGATGTTGTTGTTGTTGTTGTTGTTGTTGTTGTTGTTGTTGTTGTTGTTGTTGTTGTTGTTTTATGGCGGTTGGCATCCAATTGTTGCATTACCGCCAGACTTTATTCCTCAGACTTTTCGTAGTCCTCAGACTGTCGTAGTCCGTAAAAGAACTCCTTCCATTGCTTTGGTGTTACAAAGCCCATGAGGTCATGATATGTCTTTGTGACTAGAATAGTTGTTGTTGTTTCAGAGACCAAACAACAACAACAACAACAACAACAACAACCTGCTTTATTCCAGGGAGATTCTTCTTCATCTTCCTCTCCTTCTTTGACGTTCGGTGCTTCCACCGTACAGCTTTATTCTTTAGGCTTCATTCTATAGGCTTTAATATTTCCACTGACGTCGCTGCTTGGTAGCCGTGCGTCTACGAGACTGGACGAGGACAGGAGACCACCCCCACCCCCATCTCGTCACTCTGATCACTCTGACTCCCCAAAAGCAGACCCCCATCACTCCGACTCCCATTTAGCGCCTTTAGCCTGTTTTCTATATCTGACCAATCAAGCTCCTTTGTTCCAAGGAATCTCCCTGCAGCTTTAGCAATGATCCTGATCCTTTCAGTTCTGCTTTGAGTCTGAGCAGCACAGTTTACAACATCCACCATAAAGAGTACAAAATCCTCTCTATCCACAACCAGGGTATTCTCATTCATTCTGGAACCTGCACACTTGGGACCTCCACTCTTGAAACCTTCACACTTCTTGGGAGCCACGCTGGCCTTTCTCATTTCGCCCTGGCTGGGAGCAGCGCTGGCTCCTCTCTCTGTATTTACTCTAAACTCGTTACTTGAAACTTTCATGACTGCATCTGCATAAGATATACCTTGAGAGACCTTTATTTCCTGCACCTCAGCAGCTCTTTTGCTAAACCTGCATCCCCCATAGGCAGAGCTATGTTCTTCCCCACAGTTACAGCACTTCAGTTTTGCTCCCACGTCACACTTCCCATACTCGTGATCTCCTGCACATTTACCACATCTTTGCCTCCCTCTACAGACCGCTGCAATATGCCCAAAACAGATGGGAGGGGGGTGGAGAGGGGGGAGGGGGGATGATGACGCGTGCCTGTGATTATGACGCGGTCCTGTGAACACCCCCGTCAGTTTGGAGATTCGAGGAAAGGAGGTAGTCTGTAATAGAGCTAAACACTGCGGGAATCAATCAGAAAAACACTCTGGGTACATATATGAAGCACAAATAGCAATGTAAGAAGGTTAAAAGCTCTGAAAAGTCGATTTTGCATGTTATGGGACCTTTAATTTAAATGTGTCTGTGTGCTTGATAGTGGTGGTTAACAGGGAATGACAACCATTTCCGTTACCTGCTCCGACTGCAGAGTCAAGGAATAAAGTGTTTGTAAATTGACTTTGAATGCACTTATTGCTTTGAGTGTTGTATCAGGCATGAAAAATACCAGGAATTTTGGAATTGAAAATAATTCTTATGGCATGGTAAACAAAAATGTCATTGGGAGCTTTGATGGAAGATGCAAATTCTTTCAGCACAAAACAAATATCTAAAAACATTCAAACCTTTTAATGATATTCTGCTCCAAAATCTTCAAGTTGAAAAAAACAACGCGAGCCGCCGCAGCATTCATTTATCACTTCTTCTCTCCAAACAACAGTGCTTCTAGCATTCCCAAATAGCTGTTTAAGCAGGGTCAAGTCTCTCCAACTAAACTGCAATCGTCTTTCACTTAGACATAATTAGTAGATTTACTGCTACGGGGATTCTCATCAAGCATTTTAACCCTCAGATTTTTGTCTTTCTCCAGGGGAGGAGAACCTAAATAGATGTGCACTGCTGATGGAGGCGCCGGGTAAATGATGAAATTATTGTCAATTGAGTTTGGATGGCAGATGATGAGAGAGGAGCACACCAGGGGAGGACTCTGCTCAAAGAGACTGCCCACTGTGACCCTCCACTTATGCCTTTAAACTCAGATTAGTGCAGCCAAGGCTTCTGGGAGATTTGTGGAATTTAGATCAAAAAATCCACAATCAAGTTTGAACTCTGGCAGAATTAAAGGAGACCTTATACATTATTCTAGCCTTTTTTTTTTTTTTATCATTTTAGCCATCTTACATACATTGGTATTTAACTTTTTAGAATTTAGAACATATTTGTATTCCAAATAAATAATCAAATCGTAATTTTCAGGTGAAAGAGAACGTTGAACATTCATTTATTGTGTTGGAGGAGAAGGAGAAACACAAAGTTTAGAAATAGAGAATATTCCCGCACACCTTCTTACTCGTAATATGTCCCGTAATAAGATTCACAATGTTCAAGTATGGCAGGAATATTTTCAATTTATGAATCCTAATTTCTAGAAAATATCTCAATTATTTGGGATTTATTTGCAAAAAAACAAACAAGCAATGTATATTTGATGTTTTTTATTCATTTATCCTGTAACTTAATGACATACTGGGGAACATTATTGGCAAGATAATTATGAATCCATTATTAAAGGTGGAATGGACGATTTTTTTCAGCAAATTTTTTATCATATTTCCTCGTGGCGTGGATAAATCATTAGTCCTGCCACGTATCGATCATAAAACGCACCTATCGCTCACCTGCAGCCGCGTCTGGCTCTTCCCCACGTTTCCGCATGCCTAAGCGCATGAATCTATCATAATATAGTTCCCTCAGTGTAAGGGGCAAAATGAAGACGGAGAAAAACAGTTCGAGCTGACGCAGAAGTGGACAGAAATCTACGGGAGACGAGAGATGCGATGCGCTCCGTTGCGCTAATAAACAAACGCACGTGTGTGTTGTATCAGTCCGCACGGGGGAGTGCGCATGCACACTTCTGCCTGCGTTCTCAAATCGCCGAAAAATCGTCCATACCGCCTTTAATTAATTAAGTAATATTATTATTTTATTTTGTATTTTTATTTTTTATTTTTGTATTTTTTTCCTCCATTCCCTATTAAGATATGAGAGGAGTATTGTTGATAAGAGTTTTTTTTTGGCATGATGTACAGGGACGTTTTAGTATTACAAAATAAAAACAACGCCAGGTCAACATTTCAAGATGATGACAGGCGCCAAATAAGAATAGCTTGGGTCAATATGGGTCACATGGCACATCCACACAATTTTGCAATAGCCATATGATTGTCACGACCACTTTGAGTCACCGTCAAATTGAATTGAACTGATGGATTGATAAGACCACCAAAACGGCACCGTGCCAATCCTTCCTCTAACTGGAGGGATATTTTGGAGACACTAGAAAATTATGTTTTAGCTGAACGGGAAAGGGAAAAGATAGACACAGACAGCCTTGGGACACTGCATGCATTCAAAATTCTACAAGGGGATTATTCAAAAGTTGTAATATCAATGTTGTTGTTGTTGTTGTTGTTTTATGGCGGTTGGCATCCAATTGTTGCATTACCGCCAGACTTTATTCCTCAGACTTTTCGTAGTCCTCAGACTGTCGTAGTCCGTAAAAGTACTCCTTCCATTGCTTTGGTGTTACAAAGCCCATGAGGTCATGATATGTCTTTGTGACTAGAATAGTTGTTGTTGTTGTTGTTGTTTTATGGCGGTTGGCATCCGAGTGTTGCATTACCGCCAGACTTTGTTCCTCAGACGTTTCGTAGTCCTCAGACTCTGTCGTAGTCCGTAAAAGTACTCCTCCCATTGCTTTGGCGTTACAAAGCCCATGAGGTCATGATGTGTTTTTGTGGCTAGAATAGTTGTTGTGTCAGAGACCAACCGGCTTTATTCCAGGGAGACTCTTCTTCACCTTCCTCGCCCTCTTTGACGTTCGGTGCTTTGGAAGTACAAAGCCCATGAGATCATGGGACGTCTTTGTTGTTTTACAAAGCCCATGAGGTCATGGGACATCTTTGTCGTTTTATCCTTTAGAAGTCCTTCTTCCATCACTTTGGCGTTTCTAGGCCCATGAAGTCCAAGCGCGTTAGAACATCCTCTTGCTCCTCATCCTCGGCTCAGTCTCCAACACCCCCCACCTCTATACACGTTTACCCAGCCCTGTGCTACATAAGTAAGCAACCACAGCCTGACACAAACCCTGTGACTGGATCGCCAGAACGTTCCGCAGATTGAACTCCCGCCCATTATTCCGAAACCACAAGGCCAACCCGGCCCTTTCCCTATCATAAGCCTCACAGCAAATCAGCACATGCTCGACAGTCTCTGGCACCCGACAGTGACCACACAGACCGGTCGGATGTTTGCCTATCCTACTCAGTGACCAATTGAGTCCAGTATGGCCAATCCTCATGCGGGCGAAGGCCCTTTCCTCCCACGCGTTCCTGCCCATAGATCCGCAAGTACCCACACTACCCTGTATGTGATAGAGATGCCGTCCAGTAACACAGTGGCTCCAAAATTCCTGCCAAAGGCCGACCACATGACTCTTGATAACGGGCTTGATTTCAGACTTGCCCAACTCAACCGCCACATCAATTGATGGCCGCCGAAGGGAACGTTTAGCCAGTGCATCAGCCATTTCGTTACCATCCACCCCCACATGCGCAGGGACCCAAATGAAGGAAACCCTCACATCCTTCCTGGACAGGGAGAGCATCAGACAGAAGATGCCATTCAACACATCCTGTCTGCAATCCGATTTCCCAGATTTAATGCTTTGCAATGCAGAAAGGCTGTCAGAGGCCACCACAATGCCGCAACACTGCAAAGCAGATTCCGCCCATTCCAATGCCAACCGTATCGCTATGAGTTCCGACGTGAAAACAGAAAGGCGATCTGTCAACCTCTTCTTGACCGCTAGCCCCAGGTCAGGCACAAAATAAGCGGCGCCAGTACGCCCACTCTCAGGATCCCTAGACCCGTCGGTATAAATAAACACATCACCTGAGTGCTTATCGATGAGCGCTTGAACGGCAAACTGCGGTGCCCTCCCAGCGACTCCTCTAAGCTTGCCATGCAAGCTAACATCAACAGGAGCCGGGACAAACTTCCACGGAGCTATAGCAGACAAAGCCACCGACGGGCTCACACGCAGATCACCAACCCCCGCAAGCCGCGCCTTCGCATTTCCTACCTGGCTGAAAACCATACCGCCAGCCTCAGTCTGCCCCCCATCAACCCTGAGAAAGTCCCTCACCGGGTGAGAGTTCGTATGACCTTGCACATTCACCCAGTAAGCCAACAGAAGTTCTAGCCTCCGGAGCCGTAACGGCAATTCCCCCAACTCAACCTGCAGCGCCGAGACAGAGGAGGTCCTAAAAGCCCTACAGCAGATGCGCAAGGCCTGGGCTTTCTCCACATCAAGCTTCTTTAAGTTAGTCTCAGCCGCAGACATGTAGGCTATACAGCCATAATCAATAGCCGCCCTCATGACGGCCCGATAAATACCCAGGAGCGACCTTCTGCTGGCCCCCCAGTCCTGGCCGGATAGACAACGAAGCAAGTTATTCACCCTTTTGCATTTACCACTGACCTCATCAATGTGCCGACGCCAACTAAGCCTCTCGTCAAAGGTGACCCCCAAGAACCTCACCTCCCTGACCTGTTCGAGTACCTGCCCATGCAGTCGAAGGGAGACGTCCCTATGCCCATTGAAGAAACAGATCACTTGAGACTTCCGTACGGACAGTTTAAACTCCCACTTCAGGGTCCACTGCTCCACCTGCTGTCAAATCAAATCAAATCAAATCAATTTATTTTTGTAAGGCCCAAAATCACAACAACAGTTGCCTCTGAGGGCCACAGGGAGAAATGAATCAACAATGTCTGTGGTGGCGATGAAGTCAGACAATGTCTGTGGTGGCGAGGGACGATGTCCCAGGGTCCTCTGTCCTTAGACTCTCCTTCTCGGCCAGGAAAAACTACAAAAAAAACCTCTTTGGGAAAAAAGCGTAGAAACCTGGAGGAGTTCCAGTGAAGGAGAGATCCGACTCTCACAGACGGACAGACGGACACAAGGAGACTGGAGCTGGACCCACTCTTCAGGCAGAAGAGGGACCGTCTGAGTCGAGCTGGACCCACTCTTCAGGCAGATGAGGGACCGTCTGAGTCGAGCTGGACCCACTCTTCAGGCAGAAGAGGGACCGTCTGAGTCGAGCTGGACCCACTCTTCAGGCAGAAGAGGGACCGTCTGAGTCGAGCTGGACCCACTCTTCAGGCAGAAGAGGGACCGTCGGAGGCGAGCTGGACCCACTCTTCAGGCAGATGAGGGACCGTCGGAGGCGAGCTGGACCCACTCTTCAGGCAGATGAGGGACCGACTGAGGCGAACTGGAGCCACTCTTCAGGCAGATGAGGGATCGTCCACACAGGGCAGGGACCACTTCACCAGGGGAGGGGCATCTGGGTCCACAGGTCCTCAGGAGTGAGAGAAAGAAAAGAAGGCGGTGAACAGTTTGCAAGTGGAATCAAAAAATAAATATTGTTTGATAGCATAAGTAGTCAGAAGAAGAAGAGGATAGTGCTCAAGCTGGCATACTTCCCCCAGCATAGTTACTCCTAGGGCAGCGTAGCTGAAGCTGTGGGTTTATCTTTCTGTTCCTAACTACTCTGACCATAAGCGATTTCGAAGAGGAACGTTTTAAGCCTGGACTTAAATGAAGAGACTGTGTCAGCATATTTAACATGGGTCGGGAGCTGATTCCATAACACAGGAGCTTGGTAGCTAAACGCTCTACCTCCTACAGTACTTTTAGAGACTCTTGGCACCACCAGAAGGCCAGCATTCTGAGAGCGAAGAGCTCTGTTTGGATGATATGGTTCTGTAGCATTTTTGAGGTAGGATGGGGCCATGTCATTTATGGCTTTGTAGGTCAAGAGTAGAATTTTGAATTTGATTCTAGACTCGACGGGGAGCCAGTGAAGAGACTTCAGCACTGGCGTAATGTGCTCTCTTCTTTTTGTTCCTGTTAGTAATCTTGCTGCTGCATTTTGAACCAGTTGAAAGCTTTTTATGGAGCTTTTAGGACACGCTGCAAGCAGGGAGTTACAGTAGTCTAATCTAGTCGTTACAAATGCATGGATAAGTTTTTCGGCATCACTTTTAGGCAGGATTCTTCTGATTTTGGCGATGTTGCGCAAATGGAAATAGGCTGTTTTACAAGCTTGATTTATATGAGCTTTAAATGAGAGCTCCTGGTCAAATAAGACTCCAAGGTTTCTTACAGTAGAACTGGAGGCTACACTGACATTGTCCAGTGTGACTATCTGCTCAGATAGAGCGTCTCGTAGATGCTTAGGGCCAAGCACAATGACCTCGGTTTTTTCAGGGTTAAGAAGCAGGTAGTTTAGTGTCATCCAGGTTTTTATCTCCTTCACACAAGTACTAAGTCTGTCTACTTGATCGCTCTGATCAGGTTTCATTGATAAATACAGCTGAGTGTCGTCTGCATAGCAGTGGAAGTTAATGCCATGCTTTCTGATAATGTTGCCTAATGGTAGCATATAAAGAGTAAACAGAATTGGACCGAGTACCGAACCCTGTGGCACACCGTAAATTACTTTAGAGCTTGGTGAGGAGCTCTGGTTTACATTAACAAATTGGAACCTATCAGATAGATAGGATTTAAACCAGCTGAGGGCTGTTCCTCCAACACCTACATCACATTCTAACCTCTGCAGTAGAATGTTGTGGTCGATGGTGTCAAACGCTGCGCTGAGGTCCAACAGAACCAGGATTGAGACCAGTCCATCGTCAGTGGCTAATAACAAATCATTTGTGACTTTAACTAGTGCAGTTTCAGTGCTGTGGTGGGCTCTGAACCCTGACTGGAAAACTTCAAATAAGTTATTGTCCTGCAGGTGGCGACAAAGCTGTTTTACTACAACTTTTTCAAGGATTTTAGAGACGAAGGGAAGATTTGAAATAGGTCTGTAGTTTACCAATAGGTCGGGATCTAGATTAGGCTTTTTCAGAAGAGGTTTAATGACTGCATGTTTGAAGGACTGTGGAACATAGCCACTTTCGAGTGAAGTATTTATTATATTAAGAATAGGGTCTATAATTAGGGGAAGAATGTCTTTGAGGAGTCTGCTTGGAATGGGGTCTAGGACACAAGTTGAGCTTTTAGAGGACATAATGGCTGAAGTTATCTCTGCTTGATCAACAGCTGTGAACCTTTCTAGGTTTACAGGTGGATTTATATGGGACGTTAGATTTACAGCTTGGGCTAGTTCAGGGCTAATAGCGGGGGTAATTTCATCTAATTTATCTCTGATTGTTTTTATTTTATTATTAAAAATAGGAGGAAATCATCAGAGCTAAGTGTAGCTGGGATTGAGGGCTCTACTGCACTGTGACAGTTTGTTAGCCTAGCTACAGTGCTGAAAAGGAATTTAGTGTTACTTTTGTTGACTTCTATTAGATTTGAATAATATCTGGTTTGGGCCTTACGCAGAGCCTGCTTATAGGACAGCAGGCAACTTTTCCATGCTTTTAGGGATTCTTCGGTGTGAGAGCGACAAAATAATCCCTCTAACTTTCTAACTTTTTGTTTATGTGAACGCAGTTCTTGGTTGTACCATGGGGAGGCGCGCTTTGGCCTAATGACCTTCTGTTTTAACGGCGCGACAACGTCAAGAGCAGACTTCAGAGAATTCATGGTCAAGTCGACACATTGATCACTTAAACTGGGACTAAAACTGTTCTCAGCAGGATCACATGACATGTCACTGAATATTGGCTCTATTATTTCTTTGAATTTTGAGATAGATTTTTCAGATATTGTCCTTTTCATTATAACTTTATTTTGTGGGACTGGATGATCTTTAAGAATAAACTGAAAGGTAATTAGGAAATGATCTGACAATATAGGGTTTTGAGGGAGGACAATGAGGTCACTAATCTCTGTTCCATACGTTAGGACAAGATCCAGAGTGTTCTTGTGAGTGTGAGTCGGTTTATTTACATTCTGAGTGAAACCAATGCTGTCTAACAAGGCGCTGAAGGCATTACTGAGAGCGTCATCACTCATGTTCACGTGGATATTAAAGTCTCCAACTATAACTATTTTATCCCAGGCTAACACTAAGTTTGATATAAAGTCAGAAAACTCTGTTAAAAACTCTGAGTAGGGACCAGGAGGTCGGTAGATAACTATGAACAAAACTCCTTTTTGGTTTTTCATATTTGGACATGTGATTGACAGCATAAGGCTTTCAAATGAGTGAAATGCATTGTTAGTTTTAGGGCTCATGAGTAGGCTTGAGTGGGAGATCACTGCCACACCACCACCTCGGCCTGTGCTCCTGGCGGTCTGAAAGTTAACATGGCTGGGTGGGGTGGACTCATTTAGTCTGACGTAGTCGTCTTGTTGAAGCCACGTTTCAGTTAGAGCTAGAAGATCTATGTTATAGTCACTAATTAATTCATTAACTAAGAGCGATTTGGAGGAAATTGCTCTAATGTTTAGCAGTCCACATTTTACGTGTTTATTCATTTGTGTATTTGTGTCATTTGTGATTGTTATTTTCCTTAAGTTATTTGGTCTGACGCCTGAAATATTTTTTCTGAGATGTGACTTTTTGGCATTATTTGTACGAGGGACACGAGGGACACAAGGGACACACACAGTCTCTATCTGTCTTGAATCTGAACACTTCACATGTAACAGAACGGGCGAGAGTTCAGCGACAGAGGAGCGTCTTGAACTGCTGCTCTGCACCTGGGGCTCATCCCTAGATGGTCACTTAACACGACTAAGACTATCGGTCAAATTCCGAACTAATAGGGATGTACCCTCCGAAGTCGGATGGATGCCATCCCTGCGTATGAGCCCGGGCTTTCCCCAAAACGCACTCCAGTTATCAATAAAGACAACGTTGTTTTGAGGGCACCATCTGGATAACCAGTTGTTGAATGCTGAGAGACGGCTGTACAATTCAGCATTGATCCGATTGGGCAGGGGACCAGAAAATATTACAGTGTCCGACATCGACTTCGCTAGGTCACACACCGCGGCTACTTGAACTTTGAGCACCTCTGATTGTCTCCGCCGGGCGTCGTTACCGCCTGCGTGAACCACGACTCGCCGGAAACGGGTCCTACTCTGCTTTAAGATCCTAAGGTTTCCTTCGATGTCACCCATTCTGGCCCCCTGGTAACACCTAACGCTAGCAGCTGGCAGCTTCACGTCTCTAACAATAGAACTCCCGATTACAAGAGTTTCTCTCGTGTGTTCAGCGGGCGTGTGATCGCTGAGGGGAGAAAACCTATTATAGACGTGAAGCTCACGGCGCTCTGAGGTTCGGCGTTTAGCGCCTTGTCCCCTCCGAACTGTCACAAAATGGTCCCTATTCTGTTCCTGGTCTAGTCCCGGCTGCACGGGAGACGCTGAGGGGCTGAGCTCGGCCTTACTGCTACTGCTAATGCTAATGCTACGCCCTGCAGCGCGGTCCGGTAGCCCTCGCGCTAAAACCGAACTATAACTGGACTTAAGCTCCTCTAAACAGCGGATCCGCGCTTCTAACTCCGTAACCCTGGCCTCCAAAACTACCACTACACTGCACTTCACGCACCTATCATCAGAGAAGGAGCCAGGGTTCTGACTCGACATATGACAGCTCAAACAGGTAAAGGTAGATCCAGCCATGACGCTAGCGGCTAGGCTACGCTAGGCTAGTTCAGGCTGGAGCTAGAGAGTGAGGAGGGCTTTTTAATCCACGAAATACTGAAAAGCGAGCGGCTTGAGGCTCCGGATTGTTTGCGGAGAAATCAAACGTTCACTTTCGTGTATATGATGCGTAAATAGTGTGTATAATTCGTGGATTAATCGGTAAAAGGCTCTAAGAACGAACAGCTCTGAAAACGCGACACACTCACCGGAAATGACGTCACCGGAAAATCCTGTCCGGCGAAACTGCCCTTTGCAGTTTCGCCTCGTAAAACCGGAGATTCCTCCCTCTCACCCATAGAGCGCCATCGTCAGCATAAAGGCTCCTCCCAACAGACCCATCCACGTCGTCAAAGATGTCCTTAATCATAACATTGAACAAGATAGGGCTACACACACTCCCCTGCGGGATCCCATTCTCCACCCCATAGACCCCAGAGTAAGCAGCGCCCACTCTGGTTTGGATACGCCGGCCAGACAGAAAGCTCCGGACCCAGTTAAACAGTTTACCCTTCACACCACACTTCCGCAGCTTAATGAGGAGCCCATCCTTCCAAACCATATCGTACGCCTTCTCCACATCAAAGAGCACCGCAATAACCTTTTCTTTCTGAGCCCTGGCCAGCTGGATATCAGATTCCAAACACAACACGGAATCCATGGTGTTCCTGCCCCTACGGAAACCACTCTGGTGCGCGGGAAGCAAACCCTGACTCTCCAAGAAGTAATCCAACCGCTCAGTAACCATGCGCTCCATCGTTTTCCCGAGCTGCGACGTCAAGGCAATCGGCCTATAACTTGAAGGGTCAGACGCTGGCCTACCCGGCTTCAGAACCGGCACCACCGTAGACTGTTTCCACGCAGATGGAACACAACCTGAATCCCAAACACGGTTGAAAAGACCCAGGACTAGCCCAAGCGTGTCATCAGTCAAATGAGAGAGCATGTCATAGCACACCTCATCTTTACCCGGGGCTGTCTGTTTCGCCTTAGAAAGTGCTCTCCTTAGCTCAAACAAACTAAACGGAAGGTCAAGGTCATCTTGAGTCGAAGGCTGGTGCCCAATCAGCTCAGAATTCTGGGCCAAAGTACTCTCCCTGTAGTGCCTTTCCGCAGGTGAGAGATTGTCAGAGCTGTGCACCGACACAAAGGCGCTGGCCAACAGTTCAGCTTTGTCAACGTCGCTGACTGCTTCAACACCATTCAGTATTAGGACCGGGGTCCCATGACGGCGCTCAACCCCATGCATCCGCTTAATCATCCCCCAAACATCCCCGAGACGCGTTTCTCTCCCAATTTTGGAACAATACCGCCTCCAATAGGCACTCTTGGCCGTTCTCACAGTTTTCCGCACAACAGCGCGGGCCCTCTTGTAGTCAATGAGGGCACCCTCAGTGTGGGCAACCCTTAGCCGGCGAAACGCCGCATTTCTCGCCCTAACAGCATGACCACATGCTTCAGTCCACCACGGCACCCGCTTCCTATGTCCACTACCACCACTCTTAGGAATCGTGCCTACCGCTGACTGCGTGATGAGCGAGACAATTGCACTATTGAGATCATCCACCTGAGTCAATCCTCCTTCCTGCAGAACCCTAGAACCATCATCAGCTTTCCTCAGGAAAGCCCCCCAGTTCGCCCTTGCCAACTGCCACCTCTGGATCCTCGTCCCCCTGACCACACAGCTCCCAAAGCCAATCACGGTGCGGACTAGATAGTGATCGCTACCAAAAGAAAGATTACCAAGAACCTCCCAACTACAAACACCAGCTAACTCCTTGGACACAAGTGTAAGATCTATTGCACTTTCCGCACCGGTCCCCATATCATAACGGGTCCCACCCCCATCATTCAGACAAACCAACTCCCTTTGATTGATAAAACCCTCTACCACCTGCCCATACCTATCGGTACCACTACCGCCCCACAAAGCGCTATGCGCATTAAAATCCCCACACCACACGGCCTTTCCCCGAACATCCTTACCGATACTATGTAAGGACTCTAACGTTAACTCACCACACGGATTATAAAGGTTAACCACAGTAACAGCTTCACCACCCAGCCAGACCCTCACCGCCAGGGCCTCCGGCGCTTTACTCACACTGACAACAACGTAATTTAGGTCATCTCGGACAAACACAGCCACACCTCCGCCTCTACCCTGCTCCCTATCATTCCTAACACACACATACCCTTGTATCCCAAAACCCCATCTAGGTCGTAACCAAGTCTCCTGCACGCACATAACGTGAGGCTTGTTCAACAAGGTAGAGACAAAATGCTTAAATTCCTGGCCATTAGCACGAAGACTACGCGCATTCCATTGCAAGACAACCACCGCCATTATGAGCCCCCGGAACCTGACGGCGCATCGGGAGCCCCCCCACTCCCACTGCCAGAATGCATCCTCTATCTCCGTCCACTCGGGGCCCCCAGCTCCAAAGTACTTCCCTGCAGCCTTAGCGATGATCTTAGTCTTTTCGGATCTCTTCTTGGTTTGCCCAGTACAGTTAATCACTTCCACTATAAAGAGGAAGAAATCTTTCCTCTTCACAACCAGTACATCCTCCGCACCCACAGGGCCTCTGCCCGTGGAAGCCACACTCACAGGCATCCCAGTGGGGACCTCCCCCTGGCCGCGGGCAACGCTGCCCCCTCCCCTGTCGCCTAGGACACCAGCAGCACTGGCAGCCCCCACTGCATCCATCGTCACCTGACTACCAGACACCTTCTTGACCGCATCCGCGTAGGATATGCCTTGAGAGGCTCTAACTTTTTGCACCTCAGCAGCCCTCTTGCTGAACACGCATCCCCCGTAGGCAGAGCTATGCTCTCCCCCACAGTTACAGCACTTGAGTTTTGCTCCGTCGTCACACTTCCCATACTCGTGGTCTCCTGCACATTTACCACACTTCTGCTTCCCTCTACAGACCGCTGCAATATGCCCAAAGCGCTGGCACTTGAAGCAACGCAGGGGCGGCAGAACATATGGGCGTACGCCATAGCGCATGTACCCAACGCACACCACACGAGGCAGGATCCCACCTTCAAATCTAATCATTATCGACAGGCTGTCACACCTTACCCCATCCCGGGTCATCTTCAACCGCCTAGCATCCACCACCTTAGCTCCAGTCAAATTCTCCTTTATGTCATCCACAGATGTCGTCGTAGGGACGCCTACTATAACTCCCCTGACCGTGCCTCTTACAGCATCAGACACAAGAATGTCCTTCCCCCCCAGACACTTGGCTTCAATCGCCTTCCTTTGCTGAGCCACGTCCTTGCACACGACCAGCAGTGAGCCATCCCTAAGGACACTCGCATGCTTGACCACTCCCACAGCTACAGTCAGGCTCCTTGTCAACGCCATCGGATCCCACCCCTTAAAGGACGCATTATCCTGCGCGAGCTTTATGAACACCTTACACTCTGAACTCACATCCCCGACATCTGCAACCCCCCCGCCCTGCTCCTCACTGAGAGAGCCCTCCATAGACGAGCAAGAAGACGCCCTACGCTGCACAGGATCAGTGGCTCCAGGGGAGTCCTCCCCGCTGTTCATATCGTCACCGACCAGGTCACGCTTCCTCTTCTTCTTCCCCGTCATACGGACCGAGGCGTTCCTCTATGTTGCCGTAATATCCAAACTGTTGTCGTTGTTGTTTTTTATGGCAGTTGGCATCCAAGTGCACGAGGTATTGTTCGTCGCTCTTCAGACTTCGCTCTTCAATGTTTGGAGCGGAATAAAGGAGAAGCCAGCCAAGAGTGCCATTCCATCTTAGCACTTCCATTCACCTTTGAGTGTTCTCATTTGATGAAATCGTGTGGGTAATAAAAGACAAGAGGAAAGGGGAATGAGGAGACTAATCTGTAGAATGCGATGGCTTGGCTGTGTGTGATAGGACGGTTAGAAAATGACCACGTCGTCTTGCTTTTATGTTCCCACAATTACAAGTACATTTCACCCTGGAAAGAAGTAAACAGAAATATATCTAACATTATAAAAAGAGCTCTAATAAACAGTATACCGTATCTTTCGGATTATAAGCCGCAGTTTTTTTCAGAGTTTTGGCCGGGGTGCGACTTATACTTATATTTACTCTGTCATATGTGCAATTGCTGTTGGAATTCATGTGCAATTCATGTGAAATTCATGTGCAATCTATGTGCTGTCGTGACACATATTCATGTGCAATTACTGTCGTGATCACATGCAATGGTATTTATGTATTTATTTATTTATTTGTCTATGGGAGTTTTTATTTATTTATAGGAGATCTTCTACTGAAAGTGTTTTTCAGACTTCCTATAAGTGATCTGTTCTTCTGTATCTACCTCTGTATCTACCTGCGTTGCACCAATGAAATTTCCCCATGTGGGACAATAAAGGAATATCTTATCTTATCTTATACTTATATACACGCAATAATGTCACGTTCATGTGCATATAACTGATGAAAATAGAGTGTTTATTTCACCATTATTATTAGTATTATCTTATGCTAGCTGTTTTTATTTTATTTTATTTTATCATTATTTTTCCACCCCTTTATTCCTTATTAAGAAATGAGAGGTTCTGTCTGAGTTTTTGTTTATAAGAGTTTTGTTTATAAGAGTTCTTCTATTAAGAGTGTTTTTTAAACTTCCTATAAGTTATCTGTCCTTTTCCTCTGTATCTACCTGCGTTGCAACAATGAAATTTCCCCATGTGTGGACAATAAAGGATTATCTTATTTTATCTTATCTTATATACTTATACTCGGGAGCGACTTGTATGTGATATTATTTTCACGCTTGCAATCGCATTTCATACTCCAGAGCAATATGTTTTTTTCTTCTCTATTATGCCTTTTTTGGCTGGTGCGACTTATACTCCAGTGCGACTTACAGTCCGGAAAATACGGTAGTATCTTTAGCACTCAGACTCATAGGGCATTAGCAGATGAGGAGAGTCTTTCCCCTGGGGCCTGGACACTAGAGGATGATGCAGAGGAGGAAAGAGGGGACCACATGAGGATGAGAGGCTGAAGGGGAGATGAAGAAAAGGTGGGGCGCGGCACAAAATGGAGTTTACGCTTAGGTCCTCTTTACCACATCTTTTTATGTCACCGGGGAACTTTGTCAATACCCAAAGCAGAAATATATACACAGGCAACTCGCGACGATGTAGTGGCTGTAAATTAAGATTCAAAAGGCTCAGAAGAGACATAGCGGGCATGGTTAACCTACAGGTGTCAAGATATCAGATTATTCATCTGTTCAGACATGAAGCAATTAGTACATGTATCCTAGCAACACAAATGGGCATGGTCCAAGGCGCTGGTCATGTGTCAAAGTGGAAGAAAGTCATATAGATAGAGTTTCTTCTGTCAACTAAACTTCCAATTAGCAACAGCAACAGTGGATGATATCGTGCCACAGACCAAATGTACATGATTTCCCACTGAGGAAGAGCAGCAGTGGCCAAGAAACATTTAGAAGAAGCCAGCGAGCTCAAATTCATACCAAACTCTCGCATTAGCAGTAAACAAACTAGATTGTGAGACGACACGATTCTCTCAATTGCATAAATAAAGAAATACAGACATAAAAAAAGAAAATAAAGCAGTTTGGCATCCATCCACCGGACATTGAAAATAAAGTCTGACAGCGTAGAGTTGATGATGTTATTTCACTCATCATAGCAACAGGACACTTAACAGCTGCACTAATGTCATTTTCTTGCACTTTCCATTGTTCACAACCGGATACAATCTAATACAATTTCAAAGTCTGGAGTGGAATGAGAAGTCAAGGCAACACAAGCAAAACAGAGGAGGAGAAGGACACACAGTGCACCAAGGCCAGAGGGTCACGTGGTGGAACAGGATGAAAAAAAGGGCGAGGCAGTGTTCTCAGCAAGCTTCCCCTTCGTAATGGCCTTTATTTCTGCTCCAGATTGCTTATGCCAACAGGCTGTCTTCATTTAGTGGACCACCGACTGTCACAGGTGTCTTTATGGGACAAAATGTGGCTTTTTTTGCCTCTGACCACAACCCGGCCCCTTCTCACTCTCATGCTTATATCTGCAGGCTGTATTTGAGAGTTGTGGGTGGTACAGTAAAAGTAACATTGAGAATATAATACTGGTGTGTTAGCAACATGCAGGATGCTTGAAGGTGTGTGGCATTGATGGTACAGGTTTATTCAACAGGGACGGACCTGGGAAAGTTACAAGGTTGATGAAATACCCAATATCCTAAAATGTGAGGACAAATTAAAGCAGTATACATAAGTCTTTTACACTGAAACTCAAAAATAAACAATTGTAATTACCTTGTTAAGTGTTATTTCTATGAGGATATTGTAGTTATATATGTATAGTGGTGTGTATTGCTTTGTATGTTTTGTAGTTTGGTGTATTATTTATAGTCTCTACGGAAACCTTTGGTGATGGCAAGTGACAGAAGTCTCCAGATACTTTGGGACAGACTGATGGACTAGTCACTATGGCAACCTACAGTCGGTGTCATCCCTCCTTCATCCAGACGTGGTCCACGGTTGAAAAGGTTCCAAGGATAATCATCTGGACACCGTTTTAGAAATCAATGTCGGATTTCAAAAACAGTGACACCTTTTCCATGAACCACAGGAACACATTCGTTAAGAGGGGATAAAGTGTCTTGCCCAAGGACACAACAACAAAATACAAGACTAATTAATCTTCAACTGAAGCCACTGAAGAATATAAATCCTAATAGGTGGGCAGTAGGCTCTTTAGAATTAAAAACAATTGACACAAGAGCATAATAGTGTTTATTTTTTCCATTTTTAGTATTATCTTGTCTTACGCTAGCTGTTTTTTTTATTTAATTTTATATATTATTAATTTAATTTATTTATTTATTTATTTTTAATTCAATTCAATTTGATTTAATTTATTTTATAATTTATTTTTTATCTTTATTTATTTTTCCCCTCCATCCCTTGTTGGGAAATGGGAGGTTTTGTCTATTGGAGTTTTTGTTTATAAGAGTTTTGTTTATAAGAGTTTTGTTTATAAGAGTTCTTCTATTGAGAGTGTTTTTTAAACTTCCCATCTGTCCTTTTCCTCTGTATCTACTTGCGTTGCAACAATGAAATTTCCCCATGTGTGGACAATAAAGGAATATCTTATCTTATCTTAATGTATAGCAATGCACAAAATGGAGCATGGAAAATAACCAGACAAAATGAGAATTATGGACATTGAGTGCTATTTTGTCAAGGGCATGACTCAAAGGAGTTTTTGGCAAGCGAGAAAAGCAACGTTTCAACTTAGGCCAAAAAAGGGCGCACAGTCAGGGGTTACGAGCCGGGTGGGAGAAACAAGATGTCCCAGCCAATAAACACCTTTGCCCTCTTGCCATAACTCACGCCAGGGTTTGTGCTCAGGGCTGTGATTGTGCAGTGGGAGTGGCACAAAACGGCGTAAGGGAGCGTACTTTGGGGTGAACAAATGACACGCTGCCGCCATGTCTGCTAAACCCCCTGCCCCACACAAACACAGCGAATGTTCCGAGCCAGATTTACAAGCCTACACTGGCACAAGTTGAAACAAATACTGTATCTTAGCATTGGCAGACAAAAACAATCGCTTTGTTCAGATGCCCTGCCTTGGGGAAAATCTCATTAGAGCAACCAACTGTTTAACTGTTATACACTGGCATACGACCACTGAGCAAATAGAGGGAGTAAGTGAAAGCGTTTTGTTTTTTTCTTTCTTTCTTGTTCTCATAGATCATTCTCAGCGACATCACATTCTTTTGCTTCTGGGTGGCAAAAAGCTATCAATTAAACAGCTGTTTTTTGTTTTTTTTTTAGAGCTGAGGACGCCCTATTTTTCATGATTTTCATCTCTTGTTGTCATAGTGTGGAGCTGTAGACTGGACTTGCATCTGAATTTCAAAGTGTGCACCGCGGAAACACATGAGCCCAGTAAAAGGAATTTGAACATGTAATAAAGATGATTTTGGTGTGCTCCGGTAAGCAGACTGTTTACTGAAGCAAACACGGACTGCAGCGGGTACTGAAAATGGGCCAAAATGTTCTATTTTCATCCATTTAGAAGAAAGAAATGCACAAACAATTGCAACAGTGAGGTACATAGTGGGTATTTCTGCCTCAACACCAAATGTAGGATGTGAAAAATGCATACACAAACTGCTTTTGCACATTTGGACACAGCTCCTAATAATAAAATAATAATAACACAGGTTTTACTCTGATAAATTCATGGAAAGTGTGTCCAACTTCAGCTCTGTCGCCACTTTTAAGGTCTATTTTAGAGATTCTCGGGTGAGTTAGCATCACAGCTAGCCTAGCGCCACAATCCACCGTTTTGGTCGGCAAGTGATCACATGACGCTGTTTAACCAATGAAAAATAGGCAACAATGAGCCGTATGTTTGTTCTCTTCTATCAACAGTCACACTTCACAGGGGCAGACGGGGCAGACAAGCAGCAGCCGAGCGGACATTGTTGTAGCTGTGCACTCCATCATTCTGCCACCCGCGGATGTCACTTATGTGCAAGTCATGAAGTCATGTAACAAGGGTTGAGCGTGGTCTAGAGCAGGGCTGTCAAACTCATGTTGGGCCGCGGGCTGTAATTCACGTTCAGAGTCTCGGGCCGAACATAATGTAACAAATAAAAACAAAAAAAACTGTAAGAAATAAATAGCTTTACATAGCCTAGCCTAAATTAAATTAAAGTGAAAGATAAAAATAAAATAAAAATAGCTAGCATAAGACTAAATAATACTAATACTAATGGTAAGTAAACAAAACATTCTTATTTACATTTACAGTACATGAATATGGCCTTAATTGCCCTTATGACTTGGGTTTTGACGATTCTCTTTCAAAAGCTGAAGGTAAATTCATTAAACTTGTATATTCTTCCTGTTTGCTTCCTTGCCGGTGCATTTGTCATTCGATAGATACACTGTAATACTACAAGGGTAACTTCTAAAGCAGTTTGCTGAGTCTAATATGACCTGTGGGCCAATAATAGCAACATAAATATTTACGTTTAATTTTTAATAACCATGAGAGAAATGACTATGTTTAGTGTAATCCGCCCTAAAATCACCCACCATCACAATAACAACAAAAAGTTCAGAGAAGGGACATCTTTTGAAGTGGAGATGACACAGTTAGGAGCCACAACAAGTGTTTATATCCGTTCAGTGAGAGTAAGCAATATTCCATATAAGCATTGGTCACAAACACACAAAAGTACCATGGGGAATGAAATGATGCGCTCTCACAAAGTTTGTTAGCAGTTTTTGGCTGTGCTGTGCTCTGTCCTCTCCAACATGCCTGAAGCTCACTCCGCTGCTCACCCAGACAGGAGCCCAGGGGCTTTCCCGCCTGCTGCTGTGTGGCTTTGATCAGATTTAATGCACAGGGGGGGCTGGCGGTGGCAAAATCACAGACCAAGACTGAGATTACGGCTAGACTCCAGAAACTAGTCTCTGTGCAGCAGAAGAGCAGCAGAGGGCAGAAGAGAGAAGTCAAGAGAAGAAATGTACACAATTCAGCACCAGAGAATGCATATGATATTTTGTATTTGGTTGTTAGATGTATGCTAAAAGATGTTACTAACTACAATAGTAAAAGTATCTCAATTGGTGATCACCTTTAACCTGCTGGTCTAAAATTGTTCGCGGTTCTTCACTTTAATTAAAAGATAAGATAAGATAATCCTTTATTGTCCACACATGGTGGACAATAAAGATACAGGGGAAAAGGACAGATAACTTATAGGAAATTAAAAAAAACACTCTTAATAGAAGAACTCTTAGAAACAAAACTCTTATAAACAAAAACTATAGACAAAACCTCTCATTTCCTAATAAGGAATGGAGGGGGAAATAAAGATGAAATAAGCCACTTTTATACATGTTTCAGCGGGGCCAAATATTGGAAAATGTTACCTGATGATAACTGCCCTATTATGAATCTTATTAGAAAAGTTGTAAAACATTCAGTAGTTTTACTGCTCATACTTAAAGGCATAATTTATGTGCTTGGTGTTTATATTCAGCGTGAAGAACAGGCCTTCTCATCACATTTCACTGGTTTACAAAGTGTGTTCTGTTACAAAACTGGCCCAGGGATACAACCCAAGCATGTCTTCTAAATGTCAGCCGTCCACTGTCTTTGTTCCCCCCTGGATAGTTTTATTGCGAGAATCACATTAAAGTGGGTTTGTGCCAGTGCTGGGCTGGAGAACATGCTGAGAGTGACCTTTTCTCATTGAGCAATTAACATGAATGGGTGCACCTTTAATCAGCTGACATTTTATTATCATTACCCTAATGGTCAGGGGCATGGGAAAAGTGGAGTCTGGTGGTGATGAGAAAAGAGCCGCTGCAATGGGGGAATGTATATCCAGCATGGTTTAAAGATGTACTATGTCACTTTTCCGGTTGAGGGTCCATCACCTGTTTGTCCCATGAGCTTTGTCTAGAACAGACCTGGGCATTTGTGGCCCCAGGGGCAAGATGTGGCCCTCGGCATGTTTTAATCCGGCCCCTAGAAAGATTTTAGTTTATATTTTTAAACCGTCTGTAACAATTGTCTGCACTTGTCCTTAATAAAGATGACATGAAATGAATTAAATAATAGATTCAATAGCCAATATTTGACCGAAAAGTTATATTTTATTTGATATTTAATTTTTATTTCTTTTTATTCACGTCAATGATTGCGTTCCGGCCCTCCGCTACTTGCCCGGATTTAAATATGGCCCTCGGAGGAAAATAATTGCCTAGAATGTCGCCAGGTTACAGGTCCACCAGAAAAGTTACATAGTGCACCTTTAACATAAAAAATGAAATAGTCACTAATACATCAATAAAGATTTTAGTCTAAATCTTTTATTAAAAAAAAAACGTTTTTTGAAAATGCCACAATTCCAGTTCTGTTCAGCATTCCAAAGTCACAATGCTGCTTTGGTCCGTTGTATCATGGGACATCTCCTGCTCCACTTCACATCTGTCCAGAACACTCAGGGACCTCAGGCCACTCGGAAGGACTGGCTAAAATTGGAACCCATTCATCTCAATCCCCAGCCTGCCACTGCTAATGGATGCTAGCCTGTTTTGGTGAGAAACAAAACAATGAAAGATGGACAGAATATGTAGACTCCCATTGATGTGGGTGGATACGCATGGAGGAGAGAAAAAGCAAACCTGTTCAATCCTTTTGTGCTTTTGAGAGCATTAAGGTCATTTAAATTCTGCTGCAGATTCTCCTCCTCAGCCTTGAAGGCCTTACTTCCTATTGTTCAGCAATCAATTTCAGAGGAACTTATGCATTCTCTCATGGGCACGTCTTGTCCTCCATGCTAAACATCAAGCACAAAAACCAGCTCTGCTAAGAAAAGTATAAATAATTCTCACAAGTTGCTGGAGTCTCTATTGGCACAAAAACAACACTTAACCTGGAGAAAAAAGGACATAATATATTCAAATGTTGTGAATATTTTTGTTTTTGAGCATGTTGATCTAGATTTTTTTGTCAGATAACAATTTTCCTCCACATTTGTTGTAAAAAAACACACATTTTATTCATGTATTTCTGAGTTGAGCACATTACAATGAAATGTAAATCGCTGCTTATCATTTTATATGACTCATATGGCATGACACATGTTTTTGGAAGGAATGTCACCCCAAAACGAATCGCTGCGTCTATTTCTGTACAAATTAATTACTTCCAAACAAAAAGTTCATAATTCTGTCACGTCTCACCACTTTCTTGTTTACGTGTTACAAATGTATATTCAAATACATTTATCTGCAGTGCCAAATCAGTCCGGGAATGTACAGCATTTCTAAAGTGTATCTTATGCTGTTTGTACAGAAAGGACATCTTTATCACGTCTTCCTCCTTCTGAAAAATGCACTGGAGAAAGTGATAGACGAGATGTCAGCATAAAAAAGACCTTGGAGTGAAAAAAAGAATAGAGCTGTTTATTTTCTGCTTTTACACTGCTGATGGGAGAGCTGCTAATGCGAGACGTGAAGCGGTGCCAGGGAGATACGTTTTTGAGGGGAAACCTGAAGGAAAAGCATGTGTAAGTAACGTCTTGATCAGCATCATATTAGGCTATGAGTGTGACTGGGGCTGGCACCTTATCCAGGCTCGCATCTGGGAGTCTTCTGTGCAGGGCTGACAAAACCTTTTATGTTTTTTTTTCTTTTTCTTGAAACAGTAGTCAAGTAGATTCATAATGAAATACAGTATATACCGTTTTTAAACCAGTAACACCCAAAATAACTAGAAATCGTATTGTCTTGGAAACAAAAAATATTGACGAATGAGTGACAGAAAGATAGCTTTTTTTACATGTATTTTACGTAGATTGTCACATCTTTTTTCGTTGTTTTGGAGAGGTTTTCTGACTGCGACTGGCTCAGCATTTTCATTAGATTTGGACTTATTGCTCATAAATATTGGGCTGAGATTAACAAAGTACTGCATTCCATATGACTTCAGAACTACTGGTATGTTGGCCTCAATACTCCTGACATGGACACAATAAATGGATACCTTTGGAGAATACTTTTGGCAATAGGAAAGAGGGCTATAACGGAAACATGGATGACACAAAATGCACGAACAATCAAATAACTGAAAAAAAAAAACATTAAATGGTTGGAAAGAAGGTAGAGACATTCGGCGAGCTAACCGGTCCATGTCAGACACCCATGTGGTAAATAACAACAACCACTACACCGTCAAGGAACACTGTCCGTCGTGTCTTTCTCAGTCTATATGACAGGTTTGACTACACATTTCACTAAAACATAGTGAACTCAATTATATTTCAGATATTACTTAAACATTTTGCCTATTTGTCTCCAGTTTGACCATTTGACCAGTTTATAATTGTACTTCTTGGTTGGACATGGGCAGCAAACATGACATAAGTAGAGGTAATTCCACCACAGTTACCTAGCAACCATAATGCAAACAAGGGCCAAAATTCATATCAATTATGATTTGACAAACAATAATACAATATAACACATTTATTTTGTTAAATGATTGTTTTAACTGTCAGAAAAATGTGTCAATTAAGTGTAAACTGTCTGTTTTTAATGGCACGTCGCATATTGATGACATCACAGAAGGATTCCAGTTCTACTTCCTGTAATTTTATTTAACCTTTTATTTTTAAAATTTTCATGACAAATTTCAACTTAAAAACTATGATAAATACATACTGCGGGTGCTATCCCACCAAACGAAGTCATGATTAGAAAAACAGAAGAACTTCTCATCTAGACTTTAACACTCCTGCCATTAAGATGATGGAACGTTTAGACATTCCAGATCGTGACATGAACGTAGCATCTCGCATCTGCCAAAAAGAAAACACCTCAACAGTTAACGCGATAATACATTCAACTTTAATATACACTTGAAATTACAATTTACAAAGACTAGTCTCTGGTGTGTTTGGTACAGTACTTGGAGCTCTCTGGGTGGCTGCTGGAGAGCTTCTGAGTGAGGGTATGCAAATGTTCAAGCTGCTCTTCTGACTGTAGCCAGCTGTTAAAAGAACACACCGCCTGCACATCGCACAACAAGACGTATTCATATCAGAATCTAATACAGTCAGAGCTTATGATCCTCCCGCGAGCCCCTCCGCACCTTGTAGCTCAAACTGCTGAGATGTTCTGCGATCAGCCACTGCTCCTGAGCGTAACGGGACAAATATTTCCCACAGGATTCATTCAATATAGCAGTATTTTATCACCGTAAAGTTAAAATTTGCAGGGGGAATGTAGTATATACATGGGTTATAACGTTGTAGATGAGTCAGCTAGATAACCTTCCCACATACCGTATTTTCTGGACTATAAGTCGCACCTTTTTTCATAGTTTTGGCTGGGGTGCGACTTATCTTTATACTTATATACTTATACTCCGGAGCGACTTATATGTGATATTATTTGTTATTTTCACACTTGCAACCGCATTTCATACTCCAGTGCGACCTATATATGTTTTTTTCTTCTCTATTATGCATTTTTTGACCGGTGCGACTTATACTCCGGTGCAACTTATAGTCCGGAAAATACGGTACTTAATTTTGTACTTTAAAGCCTGATGGTGCTGTTTGTGCAGACTCAAATCTACCAACAGAGCAGTGTCTCTTTGTACAGCAGCGTGTGCTTAAGACTGTCACCATATTTCCAATTATGTTAAACGCTGGCATTTGATCTCGTCGTGTTCATTTGAAAAGTGTCAAATAAACTGTCGTGGCATCCAAAGGTCACATTAGTATTTCAGTCAGTTTGATGTGTGATGGAAGAGGTTGTCCTTAAATAAACTTGTAATGCCATTCATGCCATCCAACTATTACTGTAGTACCAAAGAGTACTCGCTCCACTGCAAGAAGGTCCTGGGTTTGATTCCGGGTGGGGTCTTTCTGTGTGTGTGGAGTTTGCATGTTCTCTCCCGTGTAGGTTTCCTCCAGTGTTAGCAGGAAATTAGCACTTAAGCTAAGGCATTTCTCCTCCATAGCGGCCATTTTAAAAGGGGCACGCGATATATAAAAACCAACACGACTGCATCCTTTTCTACAGCATTATGAGCTATGAATACTTTGATTCTTTAGACGATAACGGCAAACTAAGGTACACGACAAAGCTATAATGTCAGTCAACAGAGCGATGTCCTGACAGAACGCAGGTTTTTGGCATTTTGGCCTCATATTTCCTGGATTTCGTCTGTAGTAGACGTGCTGTTGTGCCCCTTTCAAAATGGCGGACTCGGTTGCCACTGCACAAGTTCCCGGATGTGCGAACGCATGTATATTGTGCACTGTCTCTGTGCACAATATACATACAATAAACCAACTTAACTACTGCAAATCAAAGCACTAGCACTGCTGCCAAAATCAAGGAAAAGTAAAACGTGCACATAAAAAAAAACGGTTTTATGCAATTTTGGTAGCATTTTGGATCAATGTTTTATGCAAAATGTGAGAAATTAAATAGTTTTAAACCGTCATTCGCATAAAATGATCTGAGCTCCGTCCAATTGTCCAATCAGAGCAGGCGATGCAGTGCTGTTATGTTTTTAAGTGTGAGTTACTTTCTACCTCTGCAAGCAACCAACAACAAGAAGCATACATAATTAACAAGCTAGCAGCAGCATAGCAACCTTGTCCTCCCCCCCAAAAAAATGCAATCCCTTTGACAAAACATTTTGGCTCTTCTACCCATGACTGCAACACACACTACTTAGTTATCAGTGGCAAATATGTATGAATATCACCACAATGACAGAGGAAAACAAAATGAGGTTTGGGTGACTTGCTAGCGTGGGCGGACACCAGACATAACATGCAAAATTAAATGTCGTCTTGTCAAATATTATTTCCTTTTGTTTGGGGTGCATTGTTTGGCTCCATTTTCCTCCTTCTGGGCCGAGGATTCAGAAAGCGTTAGGATATTTGGACTCTCACTCCGCTAGTTGCACATTCATCCTTGTTGGGGGATGATTCATCGCAGCAGTGACAGGAGGAGAGCAATGTGTTACAGCTCCCAGAAGCATCGGAGACTAGAGGTGATATCTGCCATAGCCACGGATGTTCAGGGCGTTATCTGCAGCGGGGGATGTGAGAAACCAAGAGCACTTACACAGAGGACCAGGGATTCAGGCTGTTTTCTCAAAAGCTGCTTAGTTAAGTTAGAACAATATTAACTTTGTCTGCATAAATCAGATGTTTGATGTTGATGTTGTTCCTGTGCTGTTGAAGAGTGAACTATGTGTTTGGGTGAAAAACAATACTGTGCTATCCCCCGTATGCTGATGAAGTCTATTTACTTATTTTAGTTGGATGTGATTTTACTGCATGAAAATAAGGATCATTGCTGCCTTGTGGTCAAGTGGTTAAGACACAGGGTCCAGGGCCACAGTGTCATGTGTTCGAATCCCCACTTTGACAGGTTTAGCACTATCCTCTTCTTCTGACTACTTATTCTATCAAACGATATTTAATATTTAATTCCACTTGCAAACTGTTTTTGTTTCTTTTTCTTTTTCTCACTCCGAGGACCTGTGGACCCAGATGCTCCTCTCCTGGTGAAGCGGTCTCTACCCTGTATGGATGGTCCTTCATCTGCCTGGAAGATCTGGCTCTCCTCCTGATGAACTGGCTCTCCTCCTGATGAACTGGTTCTCCTCCTGATGAACTGGTTCTCCTCCTGATGAACTGGTTCTCCTCCTGAGTGGCTCCAGCTCCACAGTCTCCCTCACGTCCGTCTGTTCGTCTGTGAGAGTTAGATCTCTCCTTCACTGTGGAACTCCTCCAGGTTTCTACTTTTTCCCAAGGAGGTTTTTTGTAGTTTTTCCTGGCCGAGCAGGAGGTTCTAAGGACAGAACCTCCTTCTCTCTGGAACATCGTCTTCCGCCACCATAGACATTGCTTAATTTGTTTTTCACTGTGGCCCTAAGAGGCAACCGTTTGAAAAAAAAATTAAGTTTACTGTATGTCCTCCCTTCTCTCTCAACCCCATTTCACACTGTTCTTTCCTGTCTAATAAAGCCTACTTTTTTCAACTTTCTGACGATGCGTGAATATTTGTGTGAGTGATTGGAGGCGGTCGAAGAGACTGCAGCCTCATTTACATATGCCAGTCAGTCCAAAACTGCTTTACTGTGGTTCAGGTCCGGTGCAACAATGTGAGGTCAACTACTGCCTAATTACTGGTTCAGTATTTTGCTGATGGTTTCATTGTCTGATGAAGAAAAGCAACGTTTATCTGAGCTGAAAACATCTAAAACGTCTGATGTGTAAAACGTGTTATAGATTAACAGTGCACTGTGTACTTATTTTTTAATGTTGCATGTGAAAACAACAAAGCCATTGTGAGAGGCGGGTGTTGTTGACCTTTTATCCTTTAGGGGGTGGGGCCTCCAGCGTCCTGTCACATGCTAGGTGAGTTGGCGCCTCGAACGTAAAAGCGATCTCCAGCTTTTGTTGCTGTGTGGTTCATTTTGTTTCAATCCAGTTATGGAGGGACACTTGACTCACGGTTGGATGTTGGAGTTACTCGAGGACAATTTGAACTCCCAGAATGAGCGGTTGGTCGTGTGATGACTGCTGCCTCCTCCAGAGTTGCATCATTTTTGACCACATTTGTTTCGTTGCTCTGTGACTACGGTTGGATACATGGCGCTTGCTCTTTTACATCTGGTCTTTTCCTCCTCGTACGTCTCTTCTTTTTGGGAGTTTTATGGATATGTTGGTGCCTGGGTTCCTGGAGACGGCTGAAGAGGAAATATGTGATTTTTGGGGAAATGTAGCCTCAGCAGCATCTTTAGTAAGGCTTGTACCACTAATAGATTTCCCCCCTGAAGAGTTGTTCAAAGAAAGCTTGACGAGTGTTCTCCACCTCGCCAAAACATATTTTAAATTCTGGTTTGTTACACGGCATCTCAAAACAAAAACAATCTATTGAACTAAAGGCTTGAAGAGGGATCTATCGACATCAAAAGCAGATTACAAATGCTTGTTCTTCACATGGGATCTCCAAGCACAAACGACCTTTTGACTTGGTAGCAATGTGCTTCAGTGTCTTGATAAATGTTCAAAAAGTCTCGAAAAGCGACCTGTCACCTTCTCCAAAAGTGATTTTAAATTCAGGCTTATCAACCGGCATCTCAAAACCAAAGTATTTTCTTGTTTTTCACACTGACGTTTGCTCAGGCTCTGGTGTTGGTCGCTGGATTGCTGGAGGCGCCTGATTACAGACTTGATCATCAGGAACTGGCCCAGCCATAATCTGCATCACACAGATCCAGAATGAGGAAGACCGCAAGATTCAATCAGGAGGAAGATGAAACTCCCATTGAGGCGTTTGTGTTGAATGTGGGGCGTGGCAGTCGGACCAAAAACAATAAAACTTTCAAAATGTAGTGGCCAAGAGCAGTGGCACAGCATATTCTAACACTTTCCCTGTTTTTATCCACATAATGAAATATGCTTTTAATAATATTATCATTTTTTTAATCCAGTTTAATCCTTTTGAATTTTTTTGAAAGAGTATCTGTTGTATAATTTACAGTATTTATCTTGGTATCGTAATTCTTTTGTTGTTTTAGTATTGAGGACTGATGGGAAAAAAAGGACATGATTTTCATATTAAGTTCCTGTAAACTTTACTTGTTTGACATGTAAACAACAAAAACATGAGATTTCTTTCCGATCATGGTTCGTCTGATTTTGCAATGTGCATTTCTTGTAAATCATCTTAAAAAATAGATGATAATCAGATTTTGGTGTCCATGTAACATAGCACCTGTGAAATGTCACATGGACTCATGCTTTGTGGTCCTGTCCTGGGGAGGAATCATTATTTGTCATTTCCTACATTCCAACTTTAGCAGTGTTGAAACAAGTGTGTCTTGCTGTTTTGGATGAGGTCCGTCTGTATGGACTCTACATATTTGTCAAGGTTTGTTCATGTTTCCTCGTTTTCTTGCTTCTTTTGCAGTGTAGATAAGCAGCCACTTCTCATTCTCGTTATCCCAGTGGTTGTTGTAGCTGTAGTCTCCGTTCTTCATCTGTGTCTGTTACTTTAAATCAATGTCTATGTTCTGGAGTGGGCTCTTACAAGATCATAGTCAAAGTGTCTGCATGTGTCGGCTGTCTTAGATGAATCCGTGGATGCGTATACTGCGGGGGAGGAACGGCTGCAGTACAAGTGTAGGAATCAGGTTTTTTCTTTTCCCGTTTCAGCTTCTGTCATGACTTTCTTCAGCTCCTTTGTCACATGTGCATATTATGTTCCGTTTCAGAGGAGGCGCACTGCGATTCTCTGTTGGCCAGAGGTGGGGGGCTCCATAGCTGTGACCTCGACCTGGTGCCTCAGTCTGCTCGCTCTCTTCATCATGTGCAGGATCCAGGTCTTTGGATATTGTTATTCACTTTGGAGAAGACATCTTTTTGTTGATCCAGTCACAATTGTAGTGGGTCTGTCAGAGATAAACAGGAAATTCCTCCTCTCTCGTTTCTCAGCGCAGTGTCTTTATTCTCACACACAATTCTGAGCTGATCCGTTACTGGACGCGATGCACCATCATCAGACATTCAGACGGTGAGTATACAGATAATGAGAAAGTACACAGTGACCAGTTATAGGGTCCAATATGATAAATATGCTACATGATACATACAAGATACATGCCTGCGACATAAATAAGAAAAGGACATGAGACGATCTTGACCAAAGTTCCCACTTTCCCGGGGATAAATCCCATTTCAGGTCAATGAACCTCTTTAGGAGCCTTGAAATGCTGTTGGGATGTTTGGTATCACAGCCTTGCATTTGCTCTTTCCTAGTTCTTTCTCTTTCTTTTTGCCATTTTGTAAGGACTTTCGTGATCAATAGTCTTGTTAATATTGAGTAGCTGCAGTATTTACCCACAAAGCGCTCACAGCTTTAAGATCTCTGCTTCCCTGTTTGTGTCTGTCCACAAGTTGGATATTGAATGATTGAATCTACTCCTGCGTTTTTTTTAACAGAAAAAAATAGCACAATTGCCACAGCAACAGGACCCACAACAACTTGTTGCTGTCATGTCCAACCAGGAAGTACAATTACAAATGTCACCAGGATTGTCAAACTAGGAAAAAAAATATTCTTATTTATGTAAAATAAATAAATAAATAATAAAAATAAATAAAAATTAAAATATAATAAAATCTTATATAATCATGTTTATTAATTTTTAGTAAAATGTGTATTCTGACCTGTCATATGCACATAAAGTGACACTGCTAAAAGTTCAAAACATTTCCACCTCATGATTTCATACAGTAACAAAAGTTCTTGGTCTTTCTTCATCTCCAGACTCATTAAATCCGTAGCTAGCAACTTCAACTCAAGATAACATTTTAGCCACAATTAAAATGCTTGTTCTTGTTGTTCTCATACATACAATATTTAAAGTTCCAGTTCTAGAGCAGAGGCATTAGAACAGGAGCTCATAGGTGTGTGTTCAGTGCATTAGCGGACTGCAGCTATGAATAATGGCGGCTGTCCGGAGCAGAGATGGATTCCCCGGCTCTGTCTTCTCCACAAAGTCATTGTTCAAAAGGCTCGGCCCCTGACAGCTGTCTGTACCTGCCACCGCTGACAGATGCCCCCTGCCAGTCAGAGCGGGCCCAGCCATAATCTGCATCACACAGATCCAGAATGAGGAAGACCGCAAGATTCAATCAGGAGGAAGATGAAACTCCCATTGAGGCGTTTGTGTTGAATGTGGGGCGTGGCAGTCGGACCAAAAACAATAAAACTTTCAAAATGTAGTGGCCAAGAGCAGTGGCACAGCATATTCTAACACTTTCCCTGTTTTTATCCACATAATGAAATATGCTTTTAATAATATTATCATTTTTTTTAATCCAGTTTAATCCTTTTGAACTTTTTTGAAAGAGTATCTGTTGTATAATTTACAGTATTTATCTTGGTATCGTAATTCTTTTGTTGTTTTAGTATTGAGGACTGATGGGAAAAAAAGGACATGATTTGCCAATTAAGTTCCTGTAAACTTTACTTGTTTGACATGTAAATAACAAAAACATCAGATTTCTTTCCGATCATGGCTCGTTTGATTTTGCAGTGTGCATTTCTTGTAAATCATTTTAAAAAATAGATCATCATCAGATTTTGGTGTCCATGTAACATAGCAACCGTGAAATGTCACCCAAGAGGACACTTAGCCAAAGCCACTAATTTCAGGTGATGCAATTGTATAAATGCTTTTGACATTTATAACAAGGCACACAAAAACAAGTCTTTTAGCCACGATAAGCTTTCATAGTGTAATTCTAATGGCTGTTAGTCTATTATGGTCCACTAAACAGAAGATCTAATGCAAAGAAATCAGGAATAATGCTCCCTTGGGCATGTGTGTTTTGCAGTGAGATAACAAAGTGGAAATGTGCTAATGATCTGTCATTAATTCCCCATTACCAACTCTTTGAACTGTCACAGCGCTGCCTCCTCAGAAGGTAAAGCTGCAGCTTCTCCACGAGCCAGACACTGTCATTCTGTCAGTTTAGTGACAAACTGCACAGAGCGTGGACAGGAGACACACGTTGTGCACAGTATTTACCTTTCCTTTTAGGGAAACAAATCAGGATATCGAGACATCTGGTTGGAATAATAACTATTTCCTGGATATTATCGACTAATTTCTATGAGCCAAGGAAGATTTGTCTTCTCTTTTCTTCTTGTCCTACGTCCTGTATCTAAAGTAACTGTTTGATTTGTGAATCCTCTTTTCCGTCTGGGAATAAAACCATGCTGTGAATTCAAACTATAAAACAAAATACTCAAGTGAAAGAATTGATTCTAGAAATAAAACTGAAGCCTACACTTTAATACCTAAAGGTGAACTATGTATGATTTAACTTATGTTGCATTTATTTGATTACAGCTGTTTTTATTGCTAATAAAACATGCATTCTTATTGTGTGCAGGGTCACCTCTCCATGGATCTGACTTGTAACTTCGCGTGTGGAGTCACCTGCTTGTCTCCATGAAGATACTGTAGATCAGCTTAATGCCACACAGTGAAACTGACGCAAACAAAAAAAGTTACATAGTAAAGTAAAACACAGTTAACAAAGTAACCCAGGTAAACAAACAAACAAACAAACAAAAAACACAGTTGACAAAGTATAACAGGTTCTATCTCACGATACTTAAAGACATCCTGTGCTTGGATGGCAGCGCTCTTATGCTAACAGGCAGGATCATTAAAGGCATGTCGTGGGGAGCTGGTGGGCGGCTTCCTCTTTAGACACAAACGCACTCTTCCCTGGGTTTCTTCCCTAAACGACGGCAAAAGAAATTGCCTCTAATAAAAGACGGAGCAATCAAAGGCGCATCACCGCTAGCAAGCATGTCACGTAGCTAATTTAATCTCACAAGCCATGAAGCAATTAATTCCCGTCAGTACAGACACACAAATGCCCTCCGTGGACTGATAGGAAGCCTTGGGTCTTGTGGTGACAGCTTTGTGTTTATTGTGCGTTGCGTTGTGTCACGGCGCCGATGATCGTGGAAGAGCAGGTGTAATTGGGTGTGGAGAGAGACGGGAACCCACGAGCAGCCGGGCCAAATGAGAGCAGACACTCTCCATTTCCTCCGACAGACAACAGGCCCGTGGAAATTACAATCAAATCAGCGTTTTTAAACTGCATTGACAGAGCTGGGCGTGGCAACGACAACATTTGTGTTTGATTATCGTTTTAAAAGTCGAATGGAGTGAAACCTTTTTGTGTTTCTTGCTCTTTCCCAGTGAATTTTGAGAAATGGCTGTCGTAGTTGTTCAAAATCAAGACCGTTCTGGACTTTCCTTCACCTGCTCCACAATGAGCCACAGACTGTTATGAGCCACAGACTGTTATGAGCCACAGACTGTTATGAGCCACAGACTGTTATGAGCCACAGACTGTTATGAGCCACAGACTGTTACTGCCACAGACTGTTATGAGCCACAGACTGTTATGAGCCACAGACTGTTACTGCCACAGACTGTTATGAGCCACAGACTGTTATGAGCCACAGACTGTTATGAGCCACAGACTGTTATGAGCCACAGACTGTTATGAGCCACAGACTGTTACTGCCACAGACTGTTATGAGCCACAGACTGTTATGAGCCACAGACTGTTATGAGCCACAGACTGTTATGAGCCACAGACTGTTACTGCCACAGACTGTTATGAGCCACAGACTGTTACTGCCACAGACTGTTATGAGCCACAGACTGTTATGAGCCACAGACTGTTATGAGCCACAGACTGTTACTGCCACAGACTGTTATGAGCCACAGACTGTTATGAGCCACAGACTGTTATGAGCCACAGACTGTTATGAGCCACAGACTGTTATGAGCCACAGACTGTTACTGCCACAGACTGTTATGAGCCACAGACTGTTACTGCCACAGACTGTTATGAGCCACAGACTGTTATGAGCCACAGACTGTTATGAGCCACAGACTGTTATGAGCCACAGACTGTTATGAGCCACAGACTGTTATGAGCCACAGACTGTTACTGCCACAGACTGTTATGAGCCACAGACTGTTATGAGCCACAGACTGTTACTGCCACAGACTGTTATGAGCCACAGACTGTTATGAGCCACAGACTGTTACTGCCACAGACTGTTACTGCCACAGACTGTTATGAGCCACAGACTGTTATGAGCCACAGACTGTTACTGCCACAGACTGTTACTGCCACAGACTGTTATGAGCCACAGACTGTTACTGCCACAGACTGTTACTGCCACAGACTGTTATGAGCCACAGACTGTTATGAGCCACAGACTGTTATGAGCCACAGACTGTTATGAGCCACAGACTGTTATGAGCCACAGACTGTTATGAGCCACAGACTGTTACTGCCACAGACTGTTATGAGCCACAGACTGTTATGAGCCACAGACTGTTATGAGCCACAGACTGTTATGAGCCACAGACTGTTACTGCCACAGACTGTTATGAGCCACAGACTGTTATGAGCCACAGACTGTTATGAGCCACAGACTGTTATGAGCCACAGACTGTTACTGCCACAGACTGTTACTGCCACAGACTGTTATGAGCCACAGACTGTTATGAGCCACAGACTGTTATGAGCCACAGACTGTTATGAGCCACAGACTGTTATGAGCCACAGACTGTTACTGCCACAGACTGTTACTGCCACAGACTGTTATGAGCCACAGACTGTTATGAGCCACAGACTGTTATGAGCCACAGACTGTTATGAGCCACAGACTGTTACTGCCACAGACTGTTATGAGCCACAGACTGTTACTGCCACAGACTGTTATGAGCCACAGACTGTTATGAGCCACAGACTGTTATGAGCCACAGACTGTTATGAGCCACAGACTGTTACTGCCACAGACTGTTATGAGCCACAGACTGTTATGAGCCACAGACTGTTATGAGCCACAGACTGTTATGAGCCACAGACTGTTATGAGCCACAGACTGTTACTGCCACAGACTGTTACTGCCACAGACTGTTATGAGCCACAGACTGTTATGAGCCACAGACTGTTATGAGCCACAGACTGTTATGAGCCACAGACTGTTACTGCCACAGACTGTTACTGCCACAGACTGTTATGAGCCACAGACTGTTATGAGCCACAGACTGTTATGAGCCACAGACTGTTATGAGCCACAGACTGTTATGAGCCACAGACTGTTATGAGCCACAGACTGTTACTGCCACAGACTGTTACTGCCACAGACTGTTATGAGCCACAGACTGTTATGAGCCACAGACTGTTATGAGCCACAGACTGTTATGAGCCACAGACTGTTATGAGCCACAGACTGTTATGAGCCACAGACTGTTATGAGCCACAGACTGTTATGAGCCACAGACTGTTACTGCCACAGACTGTTATGAGCCACAGACTGTTATGAGCCACAGACTGTTACTGCCACAGACTGTTATGAGCCACAGACTGTTACTGCCACACGGAGACAGAGGAATCATTTTGAACTCTGCTGTAAAATCCTCTAGTTATTGTGTCATGGTCCGATCACTTGTAAAATAGTATAATATAAATATTTAATGTTGTCAGGGTATATTAAGTTTAGTTAAATAGTGCATTTCATTTAGTTAATATTGAGAGTTCAGTTGATAAGGAACAGATGTATTGTACTATTTCTATTTCTATTATGATTATTACTACTATTATTTCTCTTATGATAGTTTTACTTAGTTCGTTGGATAGTTTAATCCTATTTTTTATAACTTTCTTCTGCCTCTGGTCAGTTGCAAGTCTATAAGCAAAATATGTTGACTTTGAGGATAAATAAAAGTCTGTCTGATTCAGATTTTTTGACCCCAAACTCTAAAAGCTGCTTAAATATTTAATTTGTTAAAAACTGCCCTTGTCCTTACACATGTGTTATTTAAAAATATTTTCTACGTGGCCATGCTAAAATTGCTTGAAAGGTCTTTTATAGCAAGAGAAATGAGAAAATGATATCAATTATATTATTGGCGTATTTATGAATCTCCAAGTGTCAAATATTGCAGTTGCCAATAGCAACAAACGCAGGTGTGCTGCCGGGTGAAAACAAACACTGGCTTTACATGTCAGGATGTTTTTTCAGGTGATGTTTATCCGCACAGCAAAACATTTGTGAATTTCAAGTATATACGAGAAAAACAGCTCTTTTTTCCCCGTCTTTTTTCAAAATTCACTTAAGAAACAAACAAGCACGACCTCAGAAGTTTCGATGTGGCTTTGCTTTACGCACAGCTGCACACCTGAAAACAACCCGCTGGAGTTTCAGTTGGCAAATTCCCAAAATCAATGCCCCATGCAGCAAATTATTAGGCTCATTATTTCTGCCAAAGCGGATTTTCAGCGTGGAACTAGGAAAAGCCATTGCGTTATTAGCCACACAGCAATGAGTGGGCCAAGTGAATGTCTCAGATCAATATCTTAATGCTCAAAATGATTCTCACTCTTGTGGAGACGCTGCGTGGAGTAGACTCCGGTCACGTTTTTTAGTTTTAAGAAACACCTGTAGAAGAGCGGGACTGTCAGGATCAGTCAGTGTCCTGGTTAACCAATCCCGCGCGGCTACGTCACCGGCGGCTGCTTTGAAATAAGATTGAAGAGATGCATTTGGGTGAAATTTGTGCGATTTGTCTAATATTGTGAAACCAGCCAGAAGGGGCGTTATTTGAGAATCAGTTTGTTCTTGAATCTGGGTGAGTGCTGGGTGTGAGCCATGAATGTGGAAAAGAATACTCAAACGTAGCTTGTGGATGCGTGAAATCAAGATAACAATTGTTCCTGTCGTAACATTAAAGCTACGCATAACAATATCAATCAGCGGTGTGACTTCTAGAACTGATCCAGGAAGTTTGACGAAAAAACAGAAATGTGGAAAAAAAATCTCTGCTTAATTGTCTCCTGTTCATGCACATTGTTATGGCACAAGACACAAAGATTTAAAAACAGTACCGTATTTTCCGGACTATAAGTCGCACCTTTTTTCATAGTTTTGGAGTCACGACATATGTATACTTATACTCCGGAGCGACTTATATATGATATTATTTGTTATTTTCACACTTACAACTGCATTTCATACTGCAGTGCAACTTGTATATGTTTTTTTGGTGCAACTTATACTCCGGAAAATACGGTACTGGGTTTTCAAACTAAAAGAAACTCAGGCAAGGCAAGGCAAGTTTATTTGTAGAGCACATTTCATACACAAGGCAATTCAAAGTGCTTCACACAGCAGGAAAAATGCATTCAAATCACACAGAAATTACAGAAACAGAAATACAATAAAATTAAAAAAATTATCAATCCAACTGATTGTCTAAACTAATAAAATCACAAACAAAAGAGAAGAGTGCAAAGAAAAAATCCTTTCAGTCATATGCGCAGCTAAACAAAACTGTTTTTAGCTTAGATTTGAACATTGTTAGAGTAGAAGCCTGTCTCACATCTTCAGGAAGACTGTTCCAGGTTTTAGCTGCATAAAACTGAAACGCAGATTCCCCATGTTTAGTCCTGACTCAGGCACCAGCAGGAGGCCGGTCCCTGAGGTCCTCAGAGTCCGAGATGGTTCATATGGCACTAACATATCCAAGATATACTTTGGTGCTAGGCCATGGAGAGACTTGTACACAAGCAGACCTGCTTTAAAGTCTATTCTCTGAGCCACAGGAGCCAGTGCAGAGACCTGAGAACAGGACTAATGTGATGGTACTTCCTGGTTCTAGTCAGGACCCGAGCAGCAGCGTTCTGGATGTACTGCAGCTGTTTTACAGCTTGTTTGGAGAGGCCAGTGAGCAGGCCTTTACAGGAGTCTAATCTACTGGAGACAAACGCATGGATAAGTCTCTCTAAATCTGGTTTTGACACTGTATTTTTGATTTTGGCAATGTTTTTTAGATGGTAAAAAGCTGCTGATGTTATTGATTTGACGTGGCTATTAAAGTTCAAGTCTGAGTCCATTATTACCCCCAGATTTCTAACTTGGTTTGTAGGTTTTAGAGTGAGACTCTGGAGGTGGCCGCTAACACTTTCTCTTTGTTTCTGTGGGCCAAAAACGATTATTTCAGTCTTGTCTGAGTTCAGCTGGAGAAAGTTGTTTTGCATCCACACACTGATCTGTTGGATGCAGTGACAGAGTGAATCTACTGGTCCATAGTCACCTGCCGACAGTGAAACATAGATCTGAGTGTCGTCTGCATAATTGTGATAGGACACATTTTCACTGCGTATCAACTGACCTAACGGCAGCATGTAGCGGTTGAACAGAAGGGGACCCAGGACTGACCCTTGGGGCACTCCACAGGTCAGGGTCATGTGGTCTGAGACACAGCTACCAATTTCAACAAAGTACTTCCTGTCTTCCAGATAGGACCTTAACCAGTTTAGGGCAGTGCCAGTGATGCCCACCCAGCCCTCTAGTCTCTGTAAGAGGATCCCATGATCGACAGTGTCAAAAGCAGCACTCAGATCTAACAGAATTAAGACTAAGGCTTTGCCCGTGTCAGTGTTCAGGAGGATGACATTTGTCACCTTGACAAGAGCAGTCTCAGTGCTGTGATGAGGTCTAAAACCTGACTGAAAAACATCAAATGAGTTGTTTATTAAGAGGAAATCTGTGAGCTGTTGGTAAACAACCTTTTCAAGGACTTTGCCCCAAAATGGCAGATTAGAGATGGGCCGGTAATGACTCAGTACTGCGGCATCAAGACTGCTCTTCTTTAGGAGAGGCTTTATGACCGCAGTTTTCAAAGACATTGGGAATGTTCCAGATTGAAGCGACATGTTAACTATGTGAGTGAATGGTGCTAACAAACTGTTCAGCACAGACTTTAGAAATCTGGTGGGTAACACATCAAGGCAGCATGTAGATGAACCCAGACAGGTGATGATCTCATGGACAGTTTTGTCAGTTACTGGTGCAAAGTGAGTTAGCTCTAAGTGTCTTGGTGGTTTTAGGGTAATTTTTTGCATTGTGGGATTTATAGCATTTTTAATGCCCTGAACTTTGTCATTAAAGAATAATGCAAACTCATTACACTTGGATGTGGAAATGAGTTCTAACGGCAGCTGCCGTTAGAACTTAGCAGCAACTAAGAACTAAAAGAAAATGATTGGCCTTGAGAGTGCCTCCAGTTTTAAATCGGGACTATAACAAAGGTCTAAATTAGGATTAAACCATGTCTTAGGTAGGAACACACCGTTGCCACAGTAGTTTTAACTATGCAACTACTAAAAGAAGAGCTAAATGTGAATGTACAGAAAATATACACATACCACAATCTTAAAGAACGCGTCAAGATGAATTTAATTTATTGGTTTATTAAGAGATAAGACATTGAAAAATAGAACAAACCAGGAAGTCACACCCCCCATCATAAAACATATATAAAAACATAGATATCTGATGATTTTCTTTTAAAAACTTTGATTACATTCCCTTGTGCTACACCATAAAGCGCTGCGCTTACATAGTACAGTGCAGCCAAGTTGTCACACTACGTTTTATGAGTCCGACAGCATACAATTTAAGGCAACAGAATCAATCACATTAAAACAACTGCTGATACAGACGTGCGCGGGACATCCTGACCGGCCGAGTGGGTCAAGGTAGAAGGAGCGCGTCGTGGTCCCGCGTGGTAATCCGTCATACGTCCAGGGGCCTCGGACACGAGAGTAATGAGCCTTTGCATTACATTCAGTTGATACGGCGCGGGCTCTGTTTTGCACAGTCAAATTGCACTTCGATTTTCAGCTAACAAAGACTCCGCAACATTCTCCTGATCGATACGTGTCAAAACGTCCCCCGCTCCTGATAATGGATCTGACAGCGGCGGCGTCAAAAGAGGAAGTGCACACAAATCGACGGGCATAAAAACGAGGCGGGTTAGAAAACAGCGGGATTTAAAGCCTGAAACGTGACGGATAAATCACAAATATAGCTTATTTACAGCATAGTATTTAGCGTTTACATCCAAAACCCCATTTCAAAAAGGGTTACAGCGCTGTGCGAAGTGTAAAGCGATGCATTTATGATGGAATTATTGTCATTTTTATACGTCATTTTTGTGTAAAATCAAGCATAAAAATAGATCGGAGCATTTCTTTCACAAAGGCGTCCTAACATCTGATCTGCGGCACAAACATAACGATATAAAAGTTGCTACAAGTCATTACAGGACAAAATAATATCGAAAGTATTTGGAATAAAATATGGTTCGCCCACTGACTGAATAAACTCTCACAATTGCATATGTTGAGTCTCTGGGCAAATCATTTCAACTGCATTGGAGACACTGCAGTCCCAGTAATGTGCCACACTGCAAATGGAAGCAGAACACCCCCAAAATACTACAACTGTCAAACAGATATGGAATATGCATATTTTCCAACAAAAAAACAAAACAAACAGAATCTTGTACGCGTTTACGATAAATTCTTAAGGCATTTAAAATATCTCATTCCAACAGTGTATCCAGCATCGCTCCGAGCCAGACAAATATTGCGAACAGATGAAGAGAGAGGTGCACCGAATTTTCCATCATATTTTGACGTTGGTTGGATTCACAAGCTGCTCCGCTCCGTCGCCATCTCCCAATTCTTGTTTGTAAGTGAACCGACTCCAACCCGACAAACCAGCGCTCCGGCTGTGGGAGTGGAGCCAGGGAAAGGAAGTGAAAGCACATTGCCAGAGAAGTTGTGTTTGTGAAGATGCAGAGGCCATGTCGAAATAGAGGTCATGTCGAAACAAGCAAGAAGTTGAAGGACACGGGATTAGGGAAAGAGAAAGGGGGCGGGGGTTGTGCGTGAGGGTTGAAATCAAGGGGCATGATCCATGGACCTTCCGGAATCGTTGTCGTCCAGATTGCGAGGGTCCGCTGGGTTGGCTCTCGGCTCGGGCAGCCTGAAACAAACAGAGCAGACGTTCAAAAGGGGAGCGTGTCCGTCTTATCAAAGGAGGAGTTTCACAGGAGTTTGAATCGATACCCTGAGCCTGCAACACTTTTCAGACTCTTTCTTTTCCACTTGATAATGTTGAGGAAAGAGCGATGTTAACAATAGGCAAATACCTTTTCAGTTACACATCCATTTTATGACCTGGAATACTTTTCACAAAGATCCATTCACACATCCAGTGACATTACAGTCTATATGACAGGTTTGACTACATATTTCACTAAAACGTAAAACTAAAACCATCATATTTCAAATTTGACGAAACATTTTGCCAATTTCTCCAGTTTGACCATTTTTGCAAAAGTTTATGATTGTACTTGTACCTGGTTGGACATGGGCAGCAAATATAACATAAGTAGAGGTCATTTCACAACTATTACCTAGCAACCATAATGTAAACAAGGGCCAAAATCCATATAAATTACACTATAGCATTGGTTTGACAAACAATAATACCATATATATATATATATATATATATATATATACACGTATAATAATATTTTGTTAAACGATTGTTTCAACTGTCAGAAAAGTGTAAATTCTCACTGTGTTTTCAATGGCACGTCGCCTTTTGATGACATCACAGAGGGTTAACTCATTTTTCAAAATGTCTTCACAAACTTAACAGAAATAAAACTATGATAAATATTTACCGCATGTGCAATCCTAGCAAACCAAGTCATAATAAGCAAAACAGGAACGTGTCATATAGACTTTAATAGTTAACACTTTATAACTACACTTTTATTAGCCTTGATAAAGCAAATACTTGATGAACAAATATTTCATCAAGAATGATTAAGGCTTAGTAATATTCTAACCCTTTAAGTAATTACAAAGCCTAAATTATTCTGAATAAACTAATTGATCACAATGAACCAAGTCTTTGTTCATGCTTTTTAATTTAAACAAATTAAGTAGTTGTAGTTACATTATTTTTACTGTCTTTAGTAACATCACTGATACAAACACAATTTCAGATGACAGAGATATAACACACAGGATTTAAATACACACATGCATTACTGAAAATATAGAAAAATCAAGACATATGTGTGTTAGTATAGAATAAATAAGTAAACACAACCATATTCAACTCATTTCTGAAGCAAAAATGATACAAACAGCTTCACCTCACTGATCATCTAAATAAAAATAGAAACAAACAGTTGAGAACCTGAATGAAGCGTTGTCTAAGAAACGCTACGCCAAACTACAGGCAAAAACCACATGACGTGATTGGCCCTAAAGCATTGTGGGACATTATGGGACGTACATCTCGTAAATTGTTCAGGATGTTTAACGAGCACTCAGGGCGCGGCCGTGCGTCACCCCGGACTCCAGCCGGCGTTTGATTGGTGCTCCTTTAATGACATCATCTGGCAATCTGCTGCGTGCGGTCTGATGCCACACGAGTCGAGCCTTCACTTCTAATCGCCCGCTGACCACAATCAAATGAAACGCTACAAGACCCGAATTTACCCTCCAAAACGCTCCGCTACGTTGCTGGTGCCGTGCCGAAAGTGGAAGACGGATTTACGGCAAGAATGTTGGCGATAAAGCACCGCCAAGTATTTCTGAATGATAGATTTTCTTCCCCACAGAAAAGCTCTGAAAGCACCTCGCGGCCCACACATGCATACTCGTTATATGGGAGTATAATAAAGCTAAGACGTAATCAGCATCAATCAAAAGGCGGCCTTAAGCAGAAATCATCCATTCTGTCGCGCACGTATTAGCGCGCGCCGCGATGACAAAGACAGAGTGGAAGCTAAATTGCAGGGACCTGTAGCAATCAGAAGTGCGCCTCATGGATTCAATTTCACAAGTAGACGGACCACACTCATCATACAGTCTAATTGGACTTAGTCACCAGGGTGATGGGGGGGGCTGCTACTCCCCCACACAACTTCACTCACTGTAACTTTCAATGACCTCGTGTTGCAAGTGCTTTTGTAAGGAGTTTGTGCACTCGCATTATGAGTCACATTTCATAACATAAATCTGAGGTAAATCACTGCGTTTTCACCTCAAAGGGTACAGTGTAAAAGCAGCACTTTGTGACATAATGATTTATAATGAAGTATAATAACGGGGTTATTAGCCGCCGACATCAGCAGAAAGCAGCGCTCCGATTGGCTGGGCTTTGGTGGTCCACACGGTTTTTTACTCTGAAAAAAGCTGTTCTAAAAGCAGTGCACGTGCCCGAAAATTCATGCTTGTGCATATTTTCCGATGTGCCAAAGGGTTTTTTTAGAGCCAGGGACGAGTTGGACTGATTTAAATATCTATTTCTGGTTTTGTGGCGTGAAAATCCAGAGCTCCAGCTTTAAATGGACGTGTATGCATGAAAAAAAGTTCTTTGACATTATAGAGAACTCTAGGTGACCTCTGCTGGGAGAGTAGAACACGGTGAATGTTCAATTAACCATCCTCAAAACCACTTTTAACAATTAACAGAGGGGGATGAATTAAAAATATATGGACAAGTACTTCTTAGGTATTAAGGATGTCACAATATACATTTGTTAGTGTTACAATTATTTTAGTGTATTATTCACAAGTGCAATCCTTCATTTGCTTTCTTTCTAGCTTTATGAAATCACACTTATTACAAATGAAAAACGAATGATATTTTCACATAAGCAGCGAGATAAAAATGTGCAGCTGGATCCTTCAAAGCGTAGAGATCTAACTCCAAAAAGTAAAGGAAAAGTGAATAAAATATATTTACGGGAAGATAAAAAAATAAATAAATAACGGAAAGCAATAAATCACATACGGCCAATTCATCTTAATAGAGTGGACGTTAAGATTTATCCATCTAAAAGTGCAATGCCAGCATGTTAGACTATGAGGGGTCGACTTGGGCTGCAGTTAAATTTAATCAGAACCCCGGCTCTTTACAGTTATGGCATTTAATTTGGGAACTTAAACGTTTCCATCAAAGCTTCCATTTCCTTTGACCTTGAAGTGAGACGGCGGTGATTTATAGTCTGGCGTTTACAACCATCTCTCAGAGGAAGCCGCGTTCATTCACTCCCAGTTCCTGGCTCTGCGGCGTCGACGCACTGGTAAAGTGGCACCGAGCCCTGGACCTAAATGGACGCCGGGATTCCTGAATGTTGTTTATATAATGAGCGCGGAAAGCACTTTGGACTCTTTTTTTTGTGCTCTACGCATCGACCAAACTAGTGGGAGGATGCATATTAATATTAACGGCAATTTAGAGAGGCTTTAGTTCAAGCAGTTTTCAGTCTTATGGTTCTTCTACGTCAGAATCCAATGTCAAAGGGAGCCCCGGATAATCACCGTAGTTATTTATTACATACATGAGAGCGGAGGTTTAAGATCCACTCCAGACGAAATGACGAGGTAATTGGTGTATTCAGAAAACTAATCAGTCATAATTGGCCATTATGCAAATGCAAACACAATTTAGTGACGCAAGATTGCAGTCGAAATTAAATGTGAAAGTGAATCTGGTTAGAAATGCCGGTGTGCTTCAAGTGTCCGCGCAAAACAAGCCTGAAAAATGATCCACAATGTCAAAAAAAATGACAAAACACACCTTATTATAGAAGTGCTACAAGAATCTAGTGGCGGCTCATTCCTCTTTTACATAATGTTGTCGGACGTTACGGTTATCAGTCAACTCTTTTCACTTCTGTGAGGTCTTGGCACAGAAACCACCCGTCTACAATAACGAAATGAGAAAAGCTTCGTTATAAATGACTGACCTACGTCTTTTACCGTTGATTTTTAAATTAATTCAGTCTTAAAAAATGCACTCATCCACACGCTCAAGCACCCGGCTCCAAAAGAGAAGATGATATTGCACAGAGTTTACTTACAGTGCAATAGAGTTACACCGACCCAGATATTAATAATTCACGACTAAACATCCCGGCAAAGGTGCTTTATGTATTTTACATCCACTAAGCAGCGCTGCACTGATCCGTCCCTGTAATCTATTTTGGTTCTAAACATTACCTGTCGTCCCGGTCTCCTCCCCTCGGCCTGCGCTTCTCATTTTAGAAATCAGCTCCACCTGTTCCCACTCTCCTTCCTCCCTAATGCAATCAGTCAGAGCCCCCTGCTTTACCCACCCACACCCACCCACACACCCACCCCACACACCCACACCCACCCCACACACCAACACCCAGCGATTATTACTGTGAAATCTAGTCTCTTCTCGAGTGTGTGACCAGCTTTACGAAACTGAACTGTGTGAATTACAAAATAAAGTGAATGTGACAAAAACGGTCAGATGGAAAAAGGACTTTATCGTTGTATAGATGCATTTGTTTTATTTTTTTTTTACTATAAATTGAATTAAACCACAAAATGTTGTTTCTAAAATGTCACAATTATGAATTACGATTATATTGTGTGACCTAAATAATCCAATTACCGATAATAATTGAATAATCTTGAATCGCAACCTTGTCAGAAGCATTTATTATTTTTAGTTTTATTCAACAAACAAAAAAGTAAAGCGTAAAGTGCATTTTGTGTACATAGTAAGCCTATCTTTATTTTTTATCCTATAGCAGATTTTAATTGTTTTTCTTTTTCACTTATATAGGTTGTTTTATCATTGTTCATTGTTTTATGTTGCACCGAAAGTTCCTATGTTTGTGAATTGACAATGGTAATAATAACACATTTAATTTGTTTATGATATTATTCAATAAAAGATATGACATGTACAGGAAGGCAAAAGTTAAAAGTAACAGACATTGTGGTTAATCCAACTCTTATTACTTTTGACAGAATGGCCAAATAGTAGCACAAACGTCGCACAGATATGAGAAAGTTAAAGTAAAGCTAACACAGTGCAAATAGCAGGTCCAAAACTTGAATATAACATTATCAGTTTTGACACACGCTTCTTTCCAGCTCTTTTTCAGCAGCAGCAGTTTTCCATCTGAAGTACTGACCTTCAAATTAGTTCAAGGGCATTTTTTCTAAGCCATTTTTACATTAAACCCGAACTTGGCAATCTTGGCCAGTCTTCTACTTGCACAGCGCCTTTGCATAATTGATAAAGTTTCTTTCCACTCCACTGGTTTGGACTCACATGTAGCTTACTCAACACTACATTTACCTGCTTCTCTGTTGCTGGGCAGGGAAATGGATTTCCTCTAAAGCGCTGTAGCGAGCAGACTGGTATTCGAGCTCATCCTTCACCTGACCATTGACAACTGCCCAGCTGGACACGAGTCTGCTGCCAACCGATATATCTCCACCACATGGAAATATTAGAGGAACTACTATTATTACGTGTTAAACATACATTCTATTGTGTGAATGAATGTGTTTTTGTATTCACAGGGTTATCGCAATCGGTACTGATCAAGTATCGAGTAGAGGTTTGCAATGCACCAAAATATAGACAAGTAAAAAAAAATGGGGTTAGGGTTAGGGTTAAAAATGGATAAATAAATGATAATAATAATCATTTTGTAAACTTTCAAATAAGCGAATACAATTATATTTTTGCAGTGTTGTGATTCCCGTCTTTTCTGGACTATAAGTTGCACCTTTTTTCATAGTTTTGGCCGGGGTGCGACTTATACTTATATTCTTATACTTATACTCTGGAGCAACTTATAAGTGATATTATTTGTTATTTTCACACTTGCAACCGCATTTTATACTCCAGTGCGACTTATATATACTTTTTGTATTCTCTATTATGCATTTTTTGGGTGGTGCGACTTATACTCCGGTGCAACATATAGTCCGGAAAATACGGTCATTTGAGAGACATTTCACATTTGTCGGTTATTTGACAAGTTTTGACACATTTCTGATTGAAATACTGTAATATCATCTTACTCCAAAAAATATTAAGATACATTTTTCTAAGTATCGACCCAGTATCAAGTCTTTTTCTTGATATCAAAATCGAGTTTAAGAGTTGAACAGTTGGCAAAATGTTCTGCAATATATTTTTTCAATATGTCAAAAGTATTTTAACAGTCCCACCTCTTTTTCAGCCTATTGTGCAATTGCAAACTGAAACAGGAGCACCCCGATCAAACCCACGCAGACACGGGGAGAACATGCAAACTCCCCACAGACCTCTTTGCTGTGAAGCGAGAGCCCGTTCCGCTGTCCGCCATCTTTGACACGCTCAGCCATCAATCACAGCCACGGTTCGAATCTCATTGTTGTCTCGAAACTACAAATTCCCGAATTCACACTTTCCCTTACATCCTGACACATTTACAATCGGGGGCAAAGCCAATTTCACTACGCACTCAACCGGAACAATCCCTCCGTCTATTCTTCCAGCTTATATGTATAAAAATGTAATTACAAACATATTGACATGACACAAAGTGAAGCTTCCACCATGGGAGGCAAATTAACTATTTATATTCAGACTCTTTCCAAAGGCTTTGGACGCATGGCAGTAATAACTTATTTATTCTGCCCGATGGAAAAACCATTACTTCAGAATAAAATGGGATGAAAGCGCCGTACAGACAGTAGATCAGAGTCCGGAGAAGTTCTTTATTTTCCATCCTTTCAGTCGCTCTTAGCTGGAGTAAAAGATCACAGCGTCATGTCTGCGCGTGAACAGCGGTCTCATTCTTGGAGGCTTTTTTTTCTTTCCCGCACATTACTTATTCATAGGTTTTAATGCAGTGGATGTATTATTGATGATGGACGATCATTGCTCCCGCCCCTTTCTGTGGACGCACTGCTGGGCCCTGTGGAGAGAGACATGTTCGGCTCTGGGACTGTCCACTATGATTGATGCCACAACTGGCACTTATAAAAGATCAGGTGCTCGACAGTTGGTTATGGAACGTGAAATTCAATTGTGCTAGATGCAAAATACGAAATGCAAAAAGTTCCATCCATCCTTTCTACCGCTTGTTCCCTTTCGGGGTCGCGGGTGACTGGAGCCTATCCCAGTAACTTCGGGCCTTAGGCGGGGTACACCCTGGACAGTGGCCAACTTGTCGCAGGGCCAACACAGAGACATAGACATTACAGACAGTTCACTCTCACATTCATTCACTAGGGCCAATTTAGAGTCACCAATTTTGCCTAACACATGCATGTCTTTGGACGGTGGGAGGAAGCCGGAGAACCCGGAGAGAACCCACGGTAACACGGGGAGAACATGCAAAAAGTTGTCCTGAGCAAATAAAAACAAACGTACAAGCATGTCAGGTTACGTAACTATCGTTCAAACTATTTTTAAATGATGTTAGCGGTTGCCAATTCAATTCCTGCGTCAGATACACTTCACCTTCTTTGTCTGGACACATACTGTATTTTGTGGACTATAAGTCGCACCTTTTTTCATAGTTTTGGCCGGGTGCGACTTATACTTATACTCCGGAGTGACTTATATGTGATGTTATTTGTTAGTTTCACACTTGCAACTGCATTTATACTCCAGTGCAACTTATGTTTTTTTTCCTTCTTTCTTCTTTTATGCATTTTTTGGCTGGTGCGACTTATAGTCCGGAAAATACGGTATGTCTGCGATTGAGTGTGCGGTTGTGGGTGGAGAGAGTGCAAAAGGGTTTAATAATGTTCAGTTTGATTAAAATGATGCTGCGTGTTTGACTTGATAAGACAATGGCACTGGGTTTACAACGCTACTTTCTTCAGTGTCAGGAATGTGCTTCGGAGATATGGTGCGACATAAAACTATGAATAATAATAGAAGAGTATAAACAATGATAAAATAAAAGGCATGCATAAAATAAAGTGTCAATAACATCGACTGAATATAGATACAACAAATATACAGTGTGGACAGAATCACAGTGCAGAGAAAAATAGTGCTGAAGTGAATCGCACTAATTCAACAACATTGCTCAAATACAAGAACAGATAGGGAAGTAAAATAGGTTTGGAAACACTCAAGTCTAACAACATAATATGCCTTTGGAAGTGCTTAACCACCTGCATTCAGAACCTGAAGTCCATCCCTGCATCATCATTATACACTGACATGCGACATGGTCTTCTGTCCTTTCAGAAAAACTCCACAGCCAAGCCTCAACTTCATTTATCTTGAAGCTTTAAGTCCAGTTTAGAATTCTTTCCAAATTATTTTTCAATGCTACCGGACACACCCGGTGATACATTCTTCTTCTGTATCGCTTTTGTTCTAATGTGGAGTTATTGCTCAAATGGCACAGCTAACAGCACTGATGTTTTTATTTGTAAGCACATTTGCCACTGCCTCACCCTTCAGAGCACCCGCAGGGGGAGTCCATGCTAGAAAAAGAGGCATTTAAACTAAGTGTATGGCTAATCTTGTCTTAGTTTTTGATTTGATATTATTCATGACTTTCAAAGGTTATATAACATGTTGTCTAAAACTAGAAAGGGTTAGGGTTTCTGCAGAATGACTAAATAACGATTATTATGCATTAGTATTTGTTTTGTTATTGTCATTTAAACACGCTTTACCTTGGCATATGATACTTCAGAACTTAAAATCATGTGATTAATATGAAGTAATGTCGGCTTCTAGGCATTTCTCATGTCAGGAATTAAATTAGAGCTTCATCTACTGGCTGAAGAGGGAATTACACAGGATTTAAACAAAGCTAGCTTTACCTCAAAATGCTAACGCAGACAGGGCGCTGTAATAAACCCAATTTGATGGCATAAATGCTCAGTCTGGTGATGATTTATACTTAAAATCAGCTCAGAAGATCACAGCTCAAGGAAATTCAGACTTGAGTGTTTTTGATGCTCAGAGGGGAGAGAAGTTTCCAAACAGGATTCCTTAAAGAAGCATAAATGAAGCTAAATGTAGCTCCAGGTATGTTTATGACGAGGAACAAATGTTCTAACATGATTAAAACCTCAAGCTGCAATATGTGTCCATTAAAAAAAAAAATATCGCAAAAAAAAAAAAAAAAAGAGAAAAAAGAAGATGACTGAATTGACCTAAACGGGTCAGTTTCCCAGAAGGCCTGCACTAGTACCTCTGCTTGTCTCTGTCCCGGCTGATGGATGGACAACAGCAACACAGTGGAAAGGTGGGGCGAGCGTACTTTAAAAGAAGTTGAGATAAGCGCTCCGATAAGACTGATTGAAAAGGACAGGGCTCATCTTACTAATGTCCCCTCTGTCCTGGAACAGAAAAAGTTGTCCTGCAACAGTGCCATCTGTCTTGACCAAAAAGTGCTGAATGCCCCGAAGGAGGAGAGCCGAGGGGCCGAGCGTGATGTTAGATGCTCCCTGACTTCTGTCTCTGTCAGACTGTTCCCGTTTTAGCCTCTCTCCATGGGACACACAGATCTTTGCTCTGATTTACTTTGAAATCCTGCGGAGCTCACACAGCTGCATAGTCTTCATGTCAAAAAACAAAAGAATTGAGGAAAAATGGACCACAATAATGAGTTGAATCATTGCAGTGGGATTTATTATCGTTGTAAGCTTGAACTTGGCTAAGGCTAAGGATGAAGTTAAGTTATCATTTTAGTTGCCCTTCCAAACAAAACATTTCCCGGGCTTTGGACTTCGTTAGTGCAGCAAGTTGCAACTAATGATTCAACTAGTAACAATTATTTACCAGATTTAAGTGAAAAATATTGCCTGTGATCCAAACTACACACTTCTGCAATGCCTTACAAAGATGGGCGTCGTCACCACTCCCTCTTTTGAGCCTCAAGCCAAACTCAGACAGAATCGTGCAATCAGAGTTGTTATTTCAATGATGAATGAAACAAACGAGATCAGTGGTCTTCATCATTTAGAACAAAAATAATCAAACTTTTCTTGCCACGCATTAACAGTTTTATGCGTCGCTCATTGCATTTCCATGTTTGGTTTGATGCGTGTCCCTGACGTGCTAATCAATCGCGCCCGTCTGAACGCGCTCAGACGAAACAGTGACCAGACCAGATCGATCTGTACAAACAACGCAGAGATATCATACTGGACTTTCCAGGCAATTCAAAATATGCTGGGATAGAAAATATTTACAAATAGAGATGGTCTTTTAAACCAGAAATCACAAAATGACTATTCTTCTTCTGCCCTTTTTTGATTAATTTCAGAACCATATTTCACATTTATACCGTATTTTTTTCATAGTTTTGGCCGGGGTGTGAAAATAACAGTGTGAAAATAACAACATCACATACAAGTCGCTCCAGAGTATAAGTATATAAGTATAAATATAAGTTTAATATTTATACTTATATACTTATACTCTGGAGCGACTTGTATGTGATGTTGTTATTTTCACACTTGCAACCGCATTTCATACTCCAGTGAAACTTATATATGTTTTTGTCTTCTCTATAATGCATTTTTCGGCTGGTGCGACTTATAAAACACGGTACACTCTATATATCATTATATTATAACGTCCAGATACAAGTTAGTCAATTCATCATTAATTATTGCAACATACAATTAATCCAACGAGTTAGATGACTTCAATTAATTCCAATAACTTAACAGCCGTAGTCCGTTAAAGCATAAATATTACACAGATAATCATATACTGCAGTGGCTCGGGTCTTCTCTGGACGGGTTTAAGGTTTGTGCTTGTGTGAGGAAATATTGAGCACTGTGAAAGAGAGGAGCAGGGAGCGACCTGGAGGCTGCTGATAGGACGTTCAGGTTCTTCTTGATTAAGCAAAGAGCACAAATGAGAATAAGGCTGTGTGTACACTGGCCCGGCTGCAAATCGCAGACAGGAGGAAATAAATATTGCCATTTGCATTTCCAAACAGCGGTGATGCCATCTAAACGCACTCCATCACATAAGACGGCACGGGCCATTTCTCAAGCCTGGGGGGCCCGGCAGATTTGGTCTAATGAGAGAGGATTCTTAATGGTTATTGATAGAGCCCACGAGGACAGACTCTTAGCCCTAAGTCTCCAGTGGTGCCGTGGCGCTCGTCTCGGCACTACTTAATGAAGTAAAACTTGTCGATTCCGCGGGATGATTTAACACTACAAACAGCTTGTGACGGGAGATGACTGCGATATGGAAAATCAGATTGACGAAAAGCTGTGGAAAGACAGTGGGGGGGAAGGGTATAATGGTGTGGGGAGAGAGGAGGCTACACTTGGGTTTCCATAAGTGTAAAGCAAGTTCAGAAGTATAATTGAAAATGCAAATGAGAGCATTTCCATAAACTATTGAGAGGTTATTAAAAGTTTGGTTGTCGTGAGGGAATTGGCAGAGGCCTGAAGACAAAAAGATATCCCCTTTATGTCAAAACTGAAAGCCTAAGTAAAGTTTCATTTGACGGAACAGTGAGGAGAGATGTTCAAATACGGTGTATTATTGACATAAGTGGGGTCAGACCATAGCGGTCATCTCAGGACTGTCGGGTTAATTCGGACATTTTACTGCTACTATTGCAAAAAAGACCATTCTGTCAGCTTCATGACACTCGTGCATCAAGAGACTATGCGAATACTTAATTCCATCATACTTTAGGGACCATAGGGACATTCAACAACTTTCTTTTAAACTATACAAAAAAAAGGCAATAATAATACATAAGTAAGACAACATTTGATCTTTCCTGAATAGTTTAGAATGGTATTGATCTAAAGCAGAACTAGCATAAAATCACAAAATAATATAAAATAAACCACTATTATTTTGAGTTGACAACTACTGTTCTCTACTGTTTTTTTAATCATCACCCTGGTATCAAAATTGTTGAGAAAATTTTAGCCTTTTGAGTTTGACATTTTAGTATTGTAACAACGATGGATCAAACAACTATCGTATTTTCTGGACAATAAGTCGCACCGGAGTATAAGTCGCACCGGCCCAAAAATGCATAAAAGAGAAGGGGGAAAAAACATACACAAGTTGCACCGGAGTATGAAATGCAGTTGCAAGTGTGAAAATAACAAATAATATCACATATAAGTCGCTCCGGAGTATAAATATAAGTACAAGTCGCACCCCGGCCAAACTATGAAAAAAAGGTGCGACTTATAGTCCGGAAAATACGATACATTTTCTCTCTTGATGCAATATATTATGAAGGAAAAATCTTGTAGCAAATGTCATAAATACTACTATCACAAATAAACTATCCCCCCTAATTGGTCAAAAAAGGTAAGTCCATTATTGGGCCTATAGCCCCTTCCTTGTTCTAATGGGCCATTGTTCCTGAGGGCTGTACATGGTCTTTCCTGTCTGCCAGCGTGCACTCTCCTCTGGCTGCACAGATTTATGACCTCCCTTCTCATCTGATGACATGTCCAGGGACGAGTGTGCCTGGAATAGCACCTGCAATCACATGTCATTACACACACTGGATGGCCTCTGCAAAGCCAAGATCCTGCCACTGACAATGTGAGATATGTGTGTCTTTTAATGAGGGAAAAGGGGGAATCATAGGGCACAGAGGTGAAAACAAGAGAATAAGAGTGACAATAATGGCTAAGGTCTCCAGACGAGGCCATAAATAATTTAGGACATGGCCGCAACAGTGAAGTAACAGACAGCTATGTACTTGTATTGATGCTTTCCATATGCCAAAAAAGTGTTTTTGTCCTTTTTTTTTGTCCAGCCTCTATATTTAAATATGAATAAAGACTAATAAAATAAGCCTTATAGAAGTGCTAATGTAGTCTTAAATACATGTAATTATTAAAAATAGAAATTTCTTAAAACATTAATACAATAAAGTAAGAGTAAGGCCACTTAGGTTACACATTTGCTACCTGCAGAGATATAGGGGTATGATTTAATCAAGAAACTTCATTAGCACTGAGAATGTAAGGATACGCAATCATCGCAAAACAACAAATATTTAGTAGCTCTCCACAATAACCTCTGTCATGTGATGGTTCTCATCTAGTGCCCCAACACCGGGGAAGCGTGTTTTTTGTATAATTCATGTGAAGTAAAGCGCTTGTTAATTATGTCTCATCATCAAATACATTTAGCTCTTTTGGAATTTGAATGTTCAGAATCTTAGCACACCAAACAAGACGGACCTCAGCTCTAGAGCTGGGTTGAAATAATCAATTTTTTTCCGATTTTTAATCGATTCGCATATTAATGCCCGTTTATCGATTCGTACGTCCAAAGATCGATTTATTTTTTCTTTTTTTTTTAATTAAAATTATTTCTACATTTCCCTCAGTGAACTTCAATCTACCTTCAAGAAAGATAATTCAGGACTCCTGGATTATCTTTCTTGAAGGTAGATTGACCCTTAACCTTTTCATCAGTCTTCCAGCCATCAGTAACTACCAATACTTGTAAGATTTGCTGTTTAATATTGATATAATACTAGTTTTAATATGTTGCTACTCTACACAGTCATGAAGTAAAGGAAACGGTTCAAATACATTTTTCATTTTTAATAACATTAACCCCCGGATCGAATCGAAATCGAATCGGAAATCAGATCGAAATCGGAGCGAATCGGATGGAATCTGAGAAATCGGAAAAAAACGATTTTGAAACGTAAAAATCGGAATCGATTCTTGAATTTGAATCGAAACCCAGCTCTAGCTCTACTCAGCTCTTACCTTCACTCTAACACTCTAACAACATTATGTAACTAAAAACCACACATTCTAAACATATCAGCACAAATCTTCTGGTCCTCAGACTTAAGTACTTTGACCTTCTGTTCTATACCACTTCACCAATGTCTTATTATTTTGAGGCTTGCATATTTTATTTAACATTTACTTTCAAAGTCACTTGCTATGACTCACTCCTCCTACAGCTTTTGATTACTGTGCCTTTTATATCATTGCGTCTGCATAAAAGATTTTCAGTTCTAAGAGCAAGGAATAATGACAACTGGGTTACACAGAAAGGGTCAGTGAGCTGCCTCTTTGTATAATCATATGCCTCATCTTTTATCTGTTTGTCTACAATCAAAGTGGTTATTTATAGTATCTTCTAAAATCAGTTTGTTTGAGGAATTTACACCGCTACATATTGCATTATGAGTGTAATATATTCTAAAGCAGCAGCATTTCTGTGAGTTCTCCCAACTTACTCTTTTAGCAATCATTTGTGTCGACCGAAGTTTTATTCATGCACCTGATAAAAGATTCCAGAGCAATAAAGCACCAAACACCACATTTGGTTCCAGTTTAAGCTTGCAATTGTCAATTTCACTACACGCAGTAACAGTATTTGAAGTTGACTTGTTTTGTCGGGCCACTGTGTCCTTCCATTCCGAACAGCAGGCGCATCAGAGTGTGAGGACGGAGGACGGCATTAGAATTCCTGTGTGGCAGGCCGGTGTGTGGGCACAGGTGCTGCTGGACAGGTGGTGGAGGATGTGGAGGATGAGGAGGACGAAGAGGATGACTCACCGCTCAGAATTCATTAAGTCTTCAGGCCGTTAGATCCTTTCGATTTGAACAGAGAGGATATACAAGCTACAAACAAACACGTCATGTAAAAACGAGATATGTCGGTGTGTGTGTGTGGACATTGAGAACCTATAGGATATGAAAAGAACACTATGAGATGAGAATAATGTTGACGTTCCCTGGGCAGTGTGGTGAAATATCCAGTCCATTTCTATTCTGCCTGGAACTGTGCTGCAATACCTGCTGAGCTGCCGCCGCCGCCGCCGCACATTTGCTCTTTCTATGATTCATTCTGTTGATATACAGCTGTCCGAGTTACTGATAGAAAGTGACCGGGGCAAACTATGCACTGAAAAATAACAGCCTCTCCGACTTTGAGCTATTTGTTACTTTGGGGTGTCAAGAAGGATTTGAGGCTGGCACCGGTGCGTCTTGTTTTGTTACAATCGTGGAAGGAAATGCTGATTTTCAATGAGTGATTTGAAGCAATAGTTATAAATATGCCCATTTAAAACATTTAATCTGTTATTCAAAAGTGTTTAGTGGATTTTTACAACTAATAATTAACTGAAAGCTCAAGTAATTCTTTGGTTGGCGTTTCAAAGGTGTAAAGAGTTATATTTTTCAGTGTGATGACAATTATAATATGTAAATGGTGTTGCTTTAAATAAAACCTAATGGAGTTCTTCAGGGAGTTTATCAGGGTTAAATCAGTGTTGTTATGTCGTTTTGTCTTATGAAAGTAAGTAAGTTAATGTATGTATATAAATTATACCGTCTTTTGATAACATGCGTATAACTAAAGATACATAGAATTAAAAACACTGTAATGAGGTTACAATTAAACAGAGTTAGTTCAATTCCACACACAAAGCATATTCATGATATTACATGCTTGGTCAATATTGTAAATGGCTGTGTTGTGTACCAGTACATTTTAGAAGTAACTTTTGAAAACACTCTTGAGAAATATTGTACTTCAAATATTGTACCTTCAAATACTTTATCTACGTTTGAATACAGCAAACGATAACCCTTTCAGGAAAACATAATCATTAGTTTTGAACATTTTGTCCATTAAATCGGAATTATTTTGCTTTGTGCGAATACAATGGTCCAAGATATAAAAAAAAAAAAAAAGTCCTACTTTATGAAACGAACACAAACGCTGAACTCAAGAAATGGAAAAGCAAAACAAAGGCTTGGACTACAAAACATGTTCAAAAATGATGGAATAATTGCACCAAAGAGAGACAGTCTGGATCTTTCAGAGTCACTGCTCTATTCATAATGCTCACTGGGACTGAAAAACAATACAACACCCTGTGGTGGCTCCATGCTGCTCCGCCGACTTAATCAGTCGGTGAGGGAAGTGAAGAGACGGGGCGCTACTACAGGCAATGCATCATGGTACGGGGACAGTGAGAGGGCTGGGAAGGGGTGTGTGTGTTATGACCCTGTGTGGGCGCTTATTCATCAGAGCGAGACGGGGAAGAAGCTACATCTTATCAAGTGCCAGATGAATCGCCCCCAGAAGACCACATTCAAACTCATGTTCATGTATGCCGTTATTTTCAACAGCAAGTCCTTGTGTACCCCCGTCAACAATACACGTATTCAGTGGATATCTGATGCATATTTAATGTTAAGAGTTTGCAAGGCATTTCCATGTTACAAAGGGCTCACTCTTCACTTTGAATTCCTCCCACGATCAAAAACATTCACTTTTGTTGTTTTGGAAATGTTGTTGTGAGGATGGACCATGACGTGGCAAATATAGATTATGTTTTACCATCTATTCTTACTGTAAGTGTGGTCCTCTTTCCACAGATCCGACTTGTGTCCATGGACTATAATGGCATTTAGCGGAACCTTCAGACCTTCCTCAAGAAATGTTGAGTGAACTTAGTAATGCTAAAGAACTTCTTGGTCAACTAAAAACATACGCAGTGCATTGATTAGTCGATTAAAAGCGCTGTGGCACTGGAAAAGCTCTTAAAACTTTAAAGTATCCACAAGCTTAAGGGTATTCATGAAAAATATAATACCAATAAATGAATAAATCATGGTCAATTAGTCGTTAAGGCGAGTATTTGGTCTTAAAGGACTACAGCCCTTGTGAAATGTATCTTATTTCCCACAGCATGATAATTTCAATGACTTGAATAAAAGCAGGCAACCTTTACTTTGATTATTTGATTCATACAATATTCTGATACTAATGTTCAAAATTAAAACAAATATTGTACCGACTAATGTCCTAAGATTTTTCTGTCAGCAAGGTGAGATTGTGGAATAATCTGAAAGAGAATCTTAAGCACTGTACAACAGTTCACGCAATTTATAAAAAATGATGTTCTTGCAAGGTACAGGGCTGAGGAGGGTTTTAAAATATAAATAAACCATTGGAATAACGTGGTGTTGAATAATAGTATTGTATAGTTCATTGAAAGGTGAACGTATTTGCATTTCTGAGTTGTAATTGCTGCTTATTATCAAGTACCAATCATCATTACCGATGTAAACACTGTACTGAAAGAGGGCGGGTCTTCATACGGTTGATCTTCTACCCACTCATTTTCAAACTATTTTCTTGTAGCTATCTAATGGACAACTACAATGTACATGCATGCTTTACCCAGACCAAACCAAAACTCTAGATTTGGCATAGTACTAATTTATTGAGTAATATCTGTCCTGAAAGACACATTTACATCATTCTAATCCGTTGTGTATTGTACGTTAATTCAAATAAGAAAAAAGCCAGTTTCTCCAGCCAACAATACACGCATTCAACCCACCATTTGATGCATGTATCATCCCGAGACCTTCTCCCACCAGATACGATCCGTGGACAGTGATGCGAAAAGGCCACTGAAGCAGGCATAAAACGGCTTGTTGATGCTCAGCCAATCCGAACAATCACACGGGTCGCTTGGCCCTGCATCAGGTGGAATCCGATAGAACTTTCTCCGTGTGAACAAATTTTTACCTTCATCCCCACAAAGGATCCTGTCATTTATCATACGCAGTAATGAATGCTGAGATACGACTTGGTTCATTTAGCGATTTCTCCGACTGCAGAGGCAATTGAGGAATTAATTGCGGAGAACTGGAGCACTCCCCCAAAAAAAAAAAACATGCAACATAAAAATCTCATTTATCGCGTTATAAATCTGACACTGACCTGCACATGAAGGTGGCTGGGAAGTACAGAGTGCATGTGTGTAGTGTTATATGGGCCAAATAAATCTTGTTTTCATAAAAAGCCGCAGAGCTGTGATTAGGAGAGGAGTGTGCCTTAAAAGTTTTTATATGTAGCCATTAAACTCCTCCTCAATGGCAATGAGTGGTGTTGGGAAAGTCCCGCAGAGGCATTGGGTGTAAGCTGGAAATCACTTTGAAATGGTCCCTTCTGTATAACAAAGACACATTTTCAGGGTTTAACCTCTCCAGAATTCTGTTCTTTCCTCATTTTCTCCCACCAACTTTTACATATTCGCCCTGGAGTGGTGCGGCCCCAAGAATAGCAAAGTTATGTTTTATTCATGTAACAAATATGTTTCTTGGTGTGGAAATAAAAGGCTTAGCTACAAACTTGTACCATTTGTTCCTTTTGTACCAAAGCTATGTGCATGGTATTTTGTATATTTACTTATTTTTCCTTATTTTTATTCTCAAGCGGATTCATGTCTTAATGTTTGTAGTCATGTTCCTGACAATATAATTTCATACACACCTTTTATTTCACTAATTTTAGATAAGCAACATCAATGTGACTTGAGTAGAACAATACACAACAATTAACCCTGCGACAAAATGCCCAGGGTATAACCTCCCCAAGGCCCAAAGTCACTGAGGTAGGCTCCAGTCACCCCTAACGGGTTAATACAACATTTATGAATACGATAGCGTTGTTATGTAGAAGATGCAGCGTACGTTTTGATTGTTGAGTCCCTAATAGGAGTTTTTTCCTACACAGATCATGGAATTGTTTGCATTGCATACTGGACTTGCAACATATAGAACATTATTGGTCAAAATTAATTCAAATTTAGAACCAAAGCAAAACTCCTTCTAGTTGAATTGAAGTTTTAATATATGACACCGCTTTGAAGTTTGAATCTTAAGTCCCACCAGTGTGTGAGGAAAAACAGTCCAGAGAGATAAAGTTTATTATCTGTCCTTTGGAAAGCACACAGCGTAGCTTAAACAGGTGGTGAATAGTGAGGACCTCTGCTGTCCTCATTTCACTTCGGCTTCCATTTGGAAGCACAACTTTTGGGACTCGGGCTGTTTTACCCTGTCAGTCTAATACCGGCTCCTCTTTCTCGTTGACCTCAACTGTCCTTTCAGCCATTTCCCTGCAATCCCCAAGATGATTCTCTATTTTTAGCATGGGGCACATTCTATTGCAACTTTATACAGCAAAATCTCACAATTTTCAAAACACCAACACCACATTAGCAAAGAAGAGCTTATAGAGAACACACGTAAATAGACTACGTGTGTTAAGAGGAGGTAGAGGACATGAAGTTCAAGATTAAGCTTGCCTTTGAAAGCTATTTAGAAAGTTATTTATGCGATCCTACAACAATAATGGGCTTAACAGTAAAATTATTAGAAAAGAATGCTGGCGTTGCTGCCCCAGTCTGACTTTTTGATGGCACTGTATGTAGAATTCTCTCCCCCCTCTGCCTCTCATTCCCTTTGTCGTCCCCATGAGCCTCATCGATCCAAGCTTACTGGAGGGAGACCTTGGAGTTTGATGTGCAGTCATACAACCTGCTGACTGCCTCACGCCCACGAACAGAACAGCATTCTGCAGTCTGACTGATCAGAGCTATGCCCACACACTTGGCAGGCAGGCAGCCGACCCCCCGCTGCCTCATTCAAACTGCCCCTCTGTAGCAGCAGAACACTGGCGCCACCATAATCAGTCAACCAGCCAGGTGTCCATCTCAACACGCACAGCAAGAATCTCAGCTTCTTTGGTAAGAGTAGACATGCTACCGGTAATTACAATTTTTGTGACACTTTGTAGGTAATAATACTCACATTTCGATACCATTTTCATTTTTTGTAGTTCAGTTAAATAATTGTGAGCCAGATTTTAAGCTTGATTTTCCTCTCGGGGAGTTCGGGGAGGCCTGACCCAAGAAGCGCTCATCGTGATTATTTGATGTAGCACTCCTCTTGTCAGTGGGGTCAGTGCAGTACCTGAAATTCTAAGGTTACAACATGTTACAATTGTCGCTTGTAATGAACTTTAGAGTCAGAACAGCCAGACTGCACCAGGCACCCACTGACTTGTGTCGGCTCCTGAATGGTAGAAATTACGGAGGACGGCAACCCAGAGATTGCACAAACTTTTTCATTTTTCATCACAACTAAAATGACTGAAACAGGCCTCCAGTGAATTTGCCGCTCTCCTCTAGGCTTCTACAAGCAGTATTTCATCCACACAAATTTCTTATTTTCATTTCATTTTCACTGTAAATAAGAGTACATGGAAAAGAAGCTGATGTCTCCTCATATCCTCATGTATTTGTTTGATACTTTCATACTCCTCCGCTTTTAGCAAATTAAAGTGTGTGGTGTTGTGGCCTTTTATGCGAGTGAGAGACAAACAATCATTGCAAAATATCCTCATGATTGTGGTCTGCGCACTCGCATCTTCTAATCACTGAAAACTTCAAAATCCTCTGTGCAGTTGGCTTTAGAAGGATAGATGGAATTTTGCGCTTATTGATCACCCATTCAACAATAAAAACACAATCAAAATAACACAGCATAAAGATTGGTTTACCATCTCTGGGAGTAAATGATTTCATAATATCACTAAAATGACAAGTATATTGTACACTGCCTGTCCAATAAAAAGTTGCCACTTGGATTCAACTAAGAAAATACAGTAGGTATGAGGTTGATGCATTAGAAAAGATAATTTAGCAGCAACACAGTATTTAAACAACTGATGCACAGCTGATGGAATTCAATAACAGTTTTAAATTAACAGAGTTTTGAATACCATTTGAATACTTTGAATCACCTGTGCCACAAAAGGCTCCCTGGCATATAATCGCACCATCTGCATGCAAGTGAACACTACAATGTTTTAATTATGACCAATTGACTTTTTTATGCAAATTGTAAATAGAAATGATCCAAGGATAGATCCTTGAGGAACACCTTTGTTAAGACGAGATCATTCAGATTGAAAGCCATCTGCAGAAACAGCTTGAGCTCTATTTGTGAGGTAATCTGCAAACAACTTTTTGGAATTTGTATCAAACCTGACATCCAGACGAGCCAAAAGAGTACAAGGATCTACAGGTGCACATTACATGCAATAGTAATATAATTTATAACTTTGGTAGCAGCTGTGATAGTGCTATACCCTGGTCTAAAAATGGATTGGCAGCTATTTAAAAGTCAATATGTGTTCAAGAAAGCACACACCTGGTTACTTATGAACTTCTGCAGGAGTTTTGCTCTACAGGATAGTTTTGAGATTGGGACGTAAATTATTGAAATTATTTTTCTGCCCTTCATTATGGGAGAACAAAAGCAGTTTTTATAGTAAGAGGATACTTTAAGTTTGAACTGTGAGATTAAAAATATCAGTTAATCAAGTTAATATTAGTGGAGCAGATAACAACTGCACCCTTGGTTTGAGGGTTTCAGCTGCAGTGGACTTTAAAAAAAAAAAAAAAAATCTATAAAAATCAACATTTAAAACCGCATACTGTGTAAAGGTCTTAAGGGAAACACCTGATTACATGAGCCCTAGTCTCATGTAACAACCAAAGATGGAGTATCATCATCAAGATATGTCCAGAGTCAGCAAAGTACTGGTTAAATGCATCACAAATATATGTTTTCATTGGTAAACTAATTTGATCTTTAATTAATTAATTTGTTAAAAAGGGAACAGAATTTTGCGATAAGGATATAACTGTCTGCCAAAATTGAGAAGAATTGCCCTGTGATTTAGTGAAAGTATTGACGTAGTAAGAAGCTTTGGCTTTACAGATTTGTTATCACAAAACTGCTGCCAATCTGCAGCTGATTCGGTTGTCTTGGCTTCTGCCCTGGCTTTGTCACGCTCTTGAGATAATGCTGCGATGTCTGGACAGAACCAAGGATTATTAAAATGTTTGACCCCGACGACCCTTGACGTCATATCATTAAATGTTTTAATGAAAAAGTCCAGTGCTGTGTTGGGTTCTGGAATACTAGTGGTAAAACCAATGTCACTAAAGTACAGATCAGACAGAAATGCTCACTCATTAAAATGCTTATAGGATCTTTTAACAGTTATACTTGATTTGGATTTAATACATTTTGTGTTCCATACACATTCAATAGGGCAGATGTCTACGAAAATCAAGGGGAAAGACACTGTTAAATTGGTAGTTCTGTGGCTTGCTCAAGATAATGTCCAATAGTATTTTAGAAAAGGCCGTGGCTGCAGAGCCGCGGCGCGGTCAAATGGCCCAGCAGTTTCAGGAACTGCGGCACTGCCATATAGCCTCATGGCTAACCCTAACCCTAACCCTAACCCTAACCCTAACCTCAACCTCAACCTCAACCTCAACCTTAACCCTAACCTTAACTCGGCGCGGTCTAAAACGGCGCGGTCAAATAGTTTCAGAAGCCGCGGCACAAAATAACATGGCAGTTTCGGCCGCGTGCCGAAGCTCTGTACACACTTCCTTCAGAAAATACTAATATATTTGCTCGTTTTGCCCACACTGATAAGATATATTTTTTATTGAATATTTTGCACATTCGTGTGAATAACTCGAAGACCGTTTTTATTCAAACGTTGATATATTTAAATCAATGTTGTGAACATTATCTGATTGAGTACTAGTAGTTGCCACGGACGGGCTTTTAGTAGGTAAATTTTGCTGGTGCCATTTATTATTCACTACACAATTGTGAGGCTTGATCAGCTGATTCCTGTCCCATTGGACGCCAACCTGTCCAAAAAGCTATTGCAAAATATCAAAATTTTATACAGGGCAATAGCTTTATGGACAGGTTGGCGTCCTGATCTCTTGGTGATCCTTACTGGTATATTAAAAGGGCCATGGGTATTTGAAACCTGATTGTCACACATTGACTGCTGAGGATTGAGGTCAACCTTAAATGAAAAAAGACGAGAGCAAAACATCCGGGAAGAGGCCCCGGGGAAGACCCAGGACACGCTAGAGAGACTATGTCTCTCGGCTGGCCCGGGAACGCCTCGGGATCCCCCCGGAGGAGTTAGATGAAGTGTCTGGGGAGAAGGAAGTCTGGGAGTCGCTGATTAGACTGCTGCCCCTGCGACCCGGCCCCGGGTAAAACGGTCGAAAATGGATGGATGGATGGAGAGCCAAACATATTTTTGTGAGTTCACAAACTCTTGAAAATCCATCTTGTTCCCACCGATTTGTTTGTAGTCTGCAATGGCGATTTAATGGGCCAATCAAAGGGCATTTAAGGCCTGCAGCCCAGACTACAACCAATCACAGAGTAGCATTGTGGTGTGGGCAAAAGTCCAAAAAACTCAAACATAGTAGCGCTGGTGGCTGTACTTCAGCCTATTTTAGGAAAAATATGGACCATTTTGAGTTTCAAAAATGTGCACACAATAGCACTTGAGAACGAGGACTGAGTTTTTCTGAACACTGGACTTGACAATTCTGCTTCTTCCGCTGCTGTGACACTTTGACGTTTTTTTTTTAACATCCCAACGGCTTTCGGCAAGAGACTTTCACTCTGAATTGACTTCTTTACATGAATCAATCTGGAGACACATATCAATCTGACGTGAGCCAGGTTATTATTTATCAGTAAGGACTGAATAACTTGTATAGTCAAGGATGAACAAGAGGACAAAGCCTGAAACAGGGGAAATATGAAAAGGCAGAAGACTAAAATTGACCCCGTCTGGGAAAAGAAGGGCCATTGGGCAAAGGCTTCTAACATATGAGGACTCCCCCATCCCAATATCCAATCCCTGTCATCCAAGTCGTGAGTTGAAGGACACCCGGACAGGCCACAAAAGCTGGGCTCCAGACTGTCCCAGCGCTCATTGGGGCAGATAAAAGTCTCCCACGCCTCCGCCATCGCCCGCCTTCTCACTCAGCAGAATGTTAAACACACAGGAATAAAGGGCTCCCCTCAGGGCTGTGCGCAAACATCTCCCTCTGCAGCAAACACACAAAAATATCTGCCAACGTCTTCCCCAAGTAAACCTGCGGCGCTGACAGCCTGGGAGAGCTGGAAGCAGGAACAGAATACTGAACCACATAACATACATAATCCAATTTCACAAGCCTCTATTAGGGATGTTCAATATTAAGAAAGCCTACAACTTATCTCCTGCTGGAAACTATTTTTTTCATTCATATTAAGCAGTTCTTTTTGTCACAAGAGGTACAATGTGAGAACATGGTGACATCATTTTATAGTTCAGTGCTTCTCAACCAGGGGTATGAGGATAAGGGGGTACTTGGAATAACTTCAGATCGGATCAGAAAGGTGGCATGGAATAGTATTTGAAAATATATGCTTTGTAGTGTATTTCTATAGTGAAAAGGATGGGAACCACTGCTAAAAGTCTATTCACCTTATTCAACCTCCACTTTCACTTCTGTTGATTTGGCATTTTCGGTTGAGCAGATATTCCGTTCACTTAAGTGGAGAATAAGGGAAAAGTGTTGCCAAGTCAATAATGCAGTTTCGCTGGGCAGCTTGAGAATTGCTTTGTATTCTGTGTAGATCATTTTTGCTGTGAGATCGGCACCCTATGTAAAATAATACAACAGGAATGAGGAGCACAATGAATGAACAATCCTTCTGGAACAAGAATAATCATGTGGAGTTTTTTTGTAAAATAGAAAATTTGGCAGTAAGACAACATCACATTAGAACCCGACAGGTATATTCAAATCCACTGCAAAAAATAACCACGGAGCATTATGATTATGGTAAATGTTCCAAAAATTCAAAATCTTGAAAAATTACTGCCTCCACTATATGACAGCACATTGTCCATTCTTTTCCGACCACTGTCTTTCTTTGAACATACAGTCTAATCTTAAGGGGGCTGCCCTATTGACATTTACATTATGAATTTCATGTAAAAGGGAAAAAAACAGCAAACTATTCATGCACATTTTAGCAAATCCATAAAAACAATTATAAAGTCGACAAGACTTTGACAAGTATTTGATGCTTGGAAAAAAAAATCTTGTTAAGATATAGCCTGAAGTGGATAATCGTAACCATGGCTAGCTTTGTCTCTGCCAAACAAAGAAATACGGCCCTGTGTGGTTCCCATAGCACTTCCTGGCTAATAAACTTTTATGCTTACTAATGCATCCAGTAAAGCATCCGTCATAAACGCTGCCATTACCTGAAGGTGACATGTGCCTGTATGGGATCTTTCTTCATCCCATCTTCTTTATATTATTTATTCAAGCTAAGATTCAGGGATGAACAGGAATTTAAATATGACAATGCTTTTGGGGAAATGTGATTCAAAAAATCTCCCAAAAAAACAGATATGCCCTGCTGTCAGAGAAGTAATAGGGTTTTTGTTCCCATTGCTCCCTGTGCTGGATTAAGGTGATTTGGTAAAGTGCATACTAAATCTTCCATTAGCATCCCGGCGATAGTTAATTCCCGAGCAGCACCTATTCGTTCGTCACTGGCCAATATATAAATCTCGGCTGTGACAGGATGTGTAGTGGTAATGCTGAAAAAAAAAAACCATGCCAACCTTTTCTGCTTTCATCAGGGGAATGACGATTAGGGCTGTAAAACCTGTCCCAGGGAGAACTCCGAGGATGCAGAGATTAGTTGGACAGTGCGGTAAAGAGTGATTAATCCATCAAACTGAATTTCTTGATTCGACTTTATACACGTGGGACATAAAAAAATAAGATATTTCTCTGGTCAACATGCAGTGAACGTGTCGTCTAACATCACTGGTTTGAATTTTTGGTTAGGCTTGGGCAAAGTATTTAAACTCCAGCCACTTTTGGTTTAGTCCAGCCTGAAGAAACTGAGGAGAACAAGAAATGGAGCACAATTAAAAATGACTAAATAGACGTTTTTTTTTTTTACTCCTGGCTTTTGATCAGTCCAGCTCTTTGCAAAAGGTTGTGTACTCATATGAGAGGCACAAAAGTAATTGTTTGTCTGGGAGACAAGTAATGCGTAAACCAGCAAAACACTAGAGGATTATAAAATCTTCACAATAAAAAAAATAGGCCAACTGACTGGCTTTGCATGAGCCTTTACAGCCAAAAGGTAAATACAGTCAAATAAATAAATCTATGGGGATGAAATCCTGGTTGTAAGGAGGTCACAGGAGGTTCTTGTGATAATGATTAATGAAAACGTGGCACATACTTCCGTGTTGGTGGTCGTTGCCGTTGGCAAGCCTGACATACTGCAGTCTGGCTGCTTTGATTGGCTATTGCCAACAGTATATCAAATATGTTGGATACTTACAATTATAGGTTGTGGAGCTTCAGTTGTTCAGTGACACCACAAACATGAGCAGTGCCATGACAAAGAATTGTTTGCGAGCAGCACAGCCTAAACCACACTTCCCCAAACACAAGAAGAATATCAGGATTAAAACTGGGCTATCAATCCTAAAGGGCCCTCTTCTTAAAGGCTACAATCACAATAAACCTGGTATACTCTATGACTATGGCATTTGAGCAAAAGCATGTCTGTACTCAGACTACAGTTGGAAAAGGCTTAGTTCAGTGAATAGTTTTCTTGCTCTCTACCTCCATGTTGTGACTTAATGCTCCCGTGCCTGGCTATGCACGTCCCCTGCCATAGCATATTCCTCTGGTGTGTGGTGTTTGTATGTTGACATTTCATACCTCGGGCCGTAGGTTTGATAAGGCACTGATTCATTGCCCCTTGGATCAAGTTGCCACAATCGCTCTCCTGCATCTCCCATGAGCTGAAATCAAACCTGTAATTCCACCTCGCGGCTAACACACCAGGATGTGCACATAAAAGTGAGCATGCTACGCTAACGGGGACACAAAGGGGAGAAAGCAGTGATGTGAATAAAATGCCCTTTTGTCTAGGGGCTAATAAGAGTCTAGTTGGGTTCTATAAAATTATTTGAATGCTTTGTCAGACACTATGGTACTCCAACATTTAGGTAAGAGAAGGAGGAGAAACAATCCGCACAGTGGATTGGAGATGAAGACTATGTAGTATACTATTATGTATTCTGTAGGAGATTCTTACTTGTACAAGTACTGTAAGGTTATTCATGTCCTCCCACTTACGTAAGAAGGTGACATTCAAGGTTGATATCGATTGTTGAAGATTTCAAACGTGACACACTGCATAAGTGTGGGTATGTTTGTTATTATATTTTAAGAGTATTTTGGGGCACCAACCATAGATTAGGAATTTAACAACTCTATAATCAAATATCTAAATTAATTAATTTATTGAAAATGAATTTGCTCGTTGATCCGAATTGGTTTGTGAGAATGTAACCGTGACATTGACCCTTTCCTGGAAATTAATGAACACTTGATAAACCACACTTCAAATGTGGTTTATGAAGATTTATTGACCAAATCATTAAACAGATGAATGAATCTGTGATGAATCTATGCATTTGGAATTTGCAAATGAGTCGATAACAGATGGAGACGCTAGAGATGATTGTTCTAGATCTATCTAGTTGTGTGATAAGAGTTAATTCTAAGATGATATTATCAGCCAGTCTGTGAAGTGCGTTATATGAACGGAACCAGAAGCTGTAAAGTGTGTAGTCCGAGAGCCTGTGTGTCCGTGTCTCCTTCAGGGGTCACTCAGGGGTCACGCTGCAGCTTGGTCCACACGCTGGGGAGAGCACGGCTGCTCTGGAGCTCAAGGCTCTGATGGTGTCAGGCCAAAGAAGCACTGAATCAGGTTCAGTGCTCTGCGTTCTCCTTGGCTCTGAGGCGTTCCTCAGATTCACTGATTCACCGGTGAAGCTGGTCTGAAAAGACGGTCCTGGACTTGAAAAGTTGCAAAAAGGTTCTTTGCTTAATTTTGCATGATGCAGTCTTAATCACGTCTAAAAATGGGCACAGAATTCTTATTTATGGGAGAGAAAAGTTAGCTTCCGCGGGCGAGTCTCTGGAATGTCTTAGTTCTTTCTCTCTTCGACTTACCTCTGTTGGGGTTGGGTTTTGTTCAACCAATCAGCACCCACGCTGAGTCAGAGCATGATCAAAGAAGAAGATTTGGAGTAATGCAGCTATTGTCTGCAATCAGATGATTGTTTACTAAAACCGCATAGTCTTTTTAGAGTTTTAGCTTTTGTTTTGAGAGAGAGAAAATTACTTTTAATTTTAATCCAAAAGCAGTCATTCGACAGAAAAAGTTCTTTCCAACATTCAAAGTGTCTCTGCTCCTGCATTGACCATGAATCTCCATGTGGGGGTTGTACCTGGTACCACCTTAGCCCACATTCTTGTCACCATGGCAACATCTAGAGGTCATCTGCAGGTCGCTACAATGCTCTGACACTTGCCCTGTCCACTTATGACAACTATTTTCCAAAATCGGCAAGTGTATGGTGTGGCTGTGCTTCAAGTTTGTGTGAGACAGTTCCTCGCTCAAACTCCCAACTTTAGTGTGAAAATAAACACGCTTTTCTCTGTGAATATAAATAAGAAATATTATAAATAGCTTGATGTTTCAGACAGAAAACATGACACAAGTAGTCAGAGCTGTAATTGCCTTGTCCAGACATTATTCACTCCGTCCATAGAAGATAGGCAAACAATGAACCCATTCTGCCTACAACATGTCAACACAGGCTACATGACTGTTCAGATTCACACAGCATGCGTTAGCTGCCTTGACATTTTCACATAATTACATTGTCATTGTTAATGTTTCCATTGAGTCACGAAGAGCAGCGCAGACCGAAAGTGGCAAACAAATTTTCCAAACATCTTAATCAAACTGACAACAAACACTGTGCACCCAACCCAATCTCTCACAAACTCCCTGACATTTCTGCAAAACCCAGATACGAGCTCGATGTAAATCACTGGCATTTAAAACACACCCAAACACCACATTTTGTCTTGGAGTACGAGAACTGTGCTGAATTCTAAGGCATTTTTTAATATTCGTAAGTGCAACAATGTACAGGATTAAACTTTTGGAAGGAAGAAAAGTATAATAATATCATACATCTTGGCAGTGGAAACGGTTAAATCACCCAGCTTGAATGAAAAACATCCACACCTTTCATGCCCCACTAACACTTTTACTATTACCATTTCATTTATTAATATTGATATTGCATTGGAGCCTTTTACATCCAATATGTCCTGAATATGCCACTATACATGGAGGGTACTTTACAGCTATGAGTGAGGCGCCATAAAATATTCCAGTGTGATTTATATCCCAACCGGATGTGGAAGGTCATTTCATCAGCGCTGCAGCAGCAGAGCTGTATCCCGACAGATGTGCTTTGATATTCTATGGCAATGACAGCACACTTGCACCTACCATGCGATAATCCGGTTCCCGTCTTTCCCGTTAGCTCTCACTTTAATGTCCTGTTACCCTTCTGGAATAATCGCATGCACACCTTCAGGATTCCAAACCAAGAAAGTGGAAGCTTGTAATTATTGCGTTCGAATGTCATGTTATTTCCGCTTCAAATCAAGCGGAAATAAATCCACAGAGATAAGAAAGTCACGAATCTGCAACTGTGATGTGAATTTTAATGTTGAGGGTATGTTTTGAAGGTATGTTTAGCACGGTTTGGGAAACCTCTTTCTGACCAGTATTGCAATTGTGATTAGATTTGCGATTTCTGTTCACAAAATCTAAAATGCTTCCGTTCGAAGTTCACATTTTAAACGCATCCAGGAGAATCGACAGAAAACTGAAATAGGCCTGTGGACTGGCACATTAATAAACAAAGCGCTAGTATTTAAGAACGTGTTTGTACGGATCTAAACACTACAGGGTTAGCAGTTATTATGTGGAGGAAATGATTAACCTTGCAGCCTTAATGTTTAGTTTTACGGAACAATGAATAAAAAAAATTTAAATAACAAAACATTACCTTGACTGGACATGTGATGTGTTATCCTGAACATTTGTGAAGTCTTCCAAAGAAACACTGTGCTACAAATGTCTACGCTGTTTTATATAAGTTATAGTGATCTCTTAAGTTCGTGACCAAACTGCAAACTGATTTTTTTAATCTTACTTCTATTTTCCATCTTAACATTGGGGAATAAAAGCATCCAAGCAACAATAGGAAGTCCACACAAAGAGATTGCTGTTGAGAGAATAGTAACGGTAATCCATCCCCAAAATCCAACTTCAATGGACTGAAAAGTAATGCGTTCATAAAATAACTCTAGGAAATACATCTCACATGAAACATTACTTGCATACTCCACTGGTTTCTTTTACTAGCATTTACTTTGATGTACCGTTTCCCTCCTGGAATAATCACACGCTCACACGCTACAAATCCCGCGCTGACACTGTGAATATACTTTTTTTTGCCCTGATGGAAGCTTGTAATTAACACATCTGAATCCATGTTATTCTTATTTCTTCGCCCATTCCGCAGAGATATCACTGCCGAGGTGATTACATGATATGGCTGCTAGAAATGTAGAAATAATTTGCAGGGAAGAAATTAACAAGACAACTGAGGGGTAAAAGACTGTAAATGGGATCCTGTTTGGTATTCACAGTAAACTTGATCATAACACATCAACGCATTTTACGAAGCCCCATAAATCTGACATGTTCTACCTCAATTTACTGGCACAATAAAAGGATGCTATGGTGAGGGCGGTTTCCTGAATGACAGAATACAAGGTGTAATGCTGTATGTCTAAGATAGCACAAGGTTATCTAGAAGGTTATTTGTACAGCTGCAATACATCTCTGGGTATTGTGTATGCGGATGTTTTTTTGAATTATGATTTGCTGCATTTTCTCCCATTTTTCACGCTGTTCTCTGTTCTGTTAATACCACTGGTGACTTTTACTTCTGTAGAAATCTACCTTGAATGGCTTCACTTTTATTACACTCCAACATCCCAGCAATGTTTGTATTGGGTTCACATGCCTTAAGGCTTTTTGTCCCTAAATAGTTTTGTCATTTGAACATCTCACATTTTCCTGTGCAGCGGCACAGGATGTGAAGGTGTGAAGTCGTCAAAACAGGAGGAAGTGGCATCAAGGTGAGACAATACAAGATATTAGCAGAAATTAGGACAGAGGTAATAAGGTATTAAATGGTCACATTTATATAGCGCTTTTCTACCGTCAAGGTACTCAAAGCGCTTTACATCAAGGAACCAGTCACCCATTCACACACACATTCACACCCCAGATGTACGCAGACACTGGGGGGCGAGTTGGGTTAAGTGTCTTGCCCAAGGACACAACGGCAGTATTCACATGAGGCAGCTGCGATCGCACCGCCAACCTGCAGGCCAGTGGATCTGACCGCTCTGACTGAGCGGGGAGTCGAACCGCTGACCTTTGGATCAGAAGACGAGCACTCTACCACTGAGCTACTGCCGCCCCCAAGCCACTGGAAAATTAGAGCCATAAGCTCTCTAGTTTACTGGAGTTTGTGATGTTTACTGGAAGTGCCGTCGGCTGAACTAAAAAAGCTTGGAAGGTGTAAATTAGATCTGGGTCATGTGTAAAAGATTGATATGGATTCCAACACCCCTCAAGTATATGCTTAAATTTCTGAAATTGCTGTTTCAACTGCCTTCTTCAATCTTAAAAGCAAAGTTTAACAAATATGAATCTTTAACCAGGCCCCATGGTGCTCCTTGTTGAATTGTTAAATCTCTCTTTCTTACCAGCTTTCCAACATCAGCTGCATTGAGGGACAGTCATTCTTGGAAAGAACGTCCCTTCTGACACTGATCTCTAGTAGAAAAAGGCGCTTTAGCATAGGCCAGCAGTACAATGAACATGCCAGCCGAGCACACACAAACACCTTGGCACACTCAGAAGAAAAGCAGCAGGGGAAATGCTTGGAGAGGTCTACCCTGTACAGTGGAGAAATGTATTTTACACACATGGATTAACAATCCATTATTCATGCACTGCTCAGGGCTCAGGGCATCAACACAACAGCAGTAACCCGATGCTTATATAGAGCCGGATACATTGCAGACACTTAACACCCGACTCTTTCCTCTTGCCGACGTCTACACACTGCACTCTTGTCTTTAATCGATCTAAATCAATATTAAAATAAACAGTCAAAGCCGTAAAGACGGTTATGCAAGCCTGTAGGAGAGTACACCATTCATTGAATCCCTCATTCATTTCATACAAAAATCCAATCCCTGGGAGCAGTCAAATCCAATATCAGAAAAAGAAATTGCTTGAAAAATACATTCATACATATCTCGTCTAAGCTCAAAATACACTTCTGCCCGTCTAAGTCGCTGTGCGCCAAGCAGTACATGTACGCATTTCCTGATTTATCAAATCAAATCAAATCAATTTATTTTTGTAAGGCCCAAAATCACAACAACAGTTGCCTCTGAGGGCCACAAGGAGAGTGTGTTGCTTTCAATTCTCAATTTCAAAAAGTACCAAACGCTATACAAAATAATGGATTTCTCTTTTTTTTTTACACGGTAGTAAATTAAATGTTGTTCCTTTCCATCGTATCCATCAACTGTCCAAAGACTTTCTGAACATAATTTGCTTAAGTAAAAGGTATGTGTACAGTATATTATGTGGGGAAAAACACTCACCAAAACATTTGTTTTAAATATTGTTGGTACTATACAAACCCTCGCAATCATTTTATAGATGTAACATTTAAAAAGAAAGCAATTCAATATAACTTAATCTAAAGTGAGCAATGATCGGACATGCAGCTTTCATTTCCTACTTTCACCTTTCGGAGTAATTTGAAAATATAATTAATGCTAAATAAAGGTCAGCCTTTTTTTGATGAACAAATCACCTCATTTGGATGCTGGAGAACGCACAATAAAAACAAATAACTGCCATTAGTCAAAGGACGGGCGTAGGAAAGTGCGCACACACAAACGAATGTCATCTTAAAAATTGAAGGAACATTGTTCATGTGGAATGAATTATGCATGCTCCCAGTCTCTTATCATCTAAATGCATGTCTCTCTATTTGTCAGTGGGGTGTGTTAGTGTGCGGCGTAATCATTTGGGAACTCAATTCTGGCTCTGGGACGGTGGCGGCCGAGGAGTCACAGAAGACGGACCAAAGACCAAAGAGTCAGCGACTTTGTACAAATACACACAGGGAAACTGATGAAGAAAATAGGTGGAAATATTTTGAATTATTTAGCGAGGCCAGGTTGGAATACACATGTGAGTGCACGCAGAGGAGCATGGGCCTGCAGTCTTCAGGTGGCGGGAGGCAGTGTAAATTTTGTATTAGAGGAAATTCACTTCTGTGGTCTGGCCTGTCGTGCCCTCTGGCCACGTCCCCCCCCACACCTCTACTCACTTCAGTCAGGTCATCTCCCTCTCCCAGTGAAGGACATCCCTCTAAGAGCAGACTTTTAATTTAGTTATTGGTCTGTAAAATGCCCACAGGAAGTTATTATACAATTTAAATGATATGTTGGGTCAGGTAGTGAGTAATGAATTGCTGGTTGCAAGAACGGATAGAGAGTTTAAGAAAGTGGAAAGGAAAAGTCTTGTTTAGGCATATTTGGGTTACAAAGAAAGCTATGAGGCATAAACAGAATGAGAGACAGAAATTCAATCACTACTTGCCTTTTTTTCCCCGGATGCTTCTTGGTGTTCCACAAAATTGATTACAAGGCTAAAATAAAAGTAGTTACAGCTCTGTTTAGTGAAGCTCCCAACTCACACAGACTCCAAACTGATTTTCTATTTTCAAGCTTGCTCAACCTAATGAACGTTCAACTTTTGGGCAGTAGAATCAACCACTTGGTGTTTCAGGGGGTTAGTGTGAACGTGGTGGAGGAGTACAAGTATGTGAGGGAGTATTCGAACAATAACTGGACTGGGGAAAGAACATGGTGTCTACAAGAAGGGTCCGAGGCATCTCTACTGTAGGCGACCTGCATCTGACCTCAGAAATTTAACTAAAGCGGTGAGGTTCAACCGATTTGGATATTTGATTTATTTATTTGATATGGACATAGCATTGGATGAACTAGATGCATGTTTCAAGTGTGAGCAAAAATGCTAATTTTCTACACCTCTCCATAGGGCGCTTTTATAACAATTCAATAAAATTATTATTATTGTTAATTATAAATTAGCAAAGGTACAGTAAGTATACAATAGTATAATAAAAAGTATAATAACAAAATTAATTAACATGTGTGCAATTCAGTTTCTGACAGTTTCAGACATTTGCTAGATGTTCTGCAGTTTTATGTCAGCAGGAGGTAAATGGTCACATTTATATAGCGCTTTTCTACCATCAAGGTACTCAAAGTGCTTTACATCAAGGAACCAGTCACCCATTCACTCACACATTCACACCCCAGATGTACGCAGACACTGGGGGGCGAGTTGGTGTCTTGCCCAAGGACACAACGGCAGTATTCACATGAGGCAGCTGTTGGCAACAGACAACCTGCGGGCCAGTGGATCTGACCGCTCTGTCCGAGCGGGGAGTCGAACCTTTGGATCAGAAGACGAGCACTCTACCACGGAGCTACTGCCGCCCATAGAGGTGAGTTCCACAGTCCAAAAGGTTTTTCTGAACTTTATGTCTTCCATGCTCTAATTGTCTCCTAAACAGACAGAGATAGTGCTGTTTTCAGAAGTGGACATTCCCCCGGGATGAAGGCCAATATACAGTTGGAGACTGTACTGTTGATTGAACAATCTCAACTAATTAAAAACTCCATGGGATTAATTTTGAATTGTAAATTGTGATATTACCTGCATTGTAATTTCAATGTCTTGTGAATGCCTATTTGTCTGTGCAATGTGGTAATTGCCTAAAATGGACAATGAATCACTCAGTCCTCCTCAGTCCTCCTGACTCCTCACACTTGCATGTTTTCCTGATTGGTTGGACACTGGCGCCAAACTCCAGGCGCTGGCTTAAAACACAAGACAAGTCAACCCCCAAACCAGTCAGAGCGCATCAGAAGCAGTGGGAGTTTCCAGTTTCGTCCAAACCGCAAAGGAAAAGAGAGGAGCGAGAGACACTGAAAGACATATATACACAAAGGGCATTGCCCACTGACCTTATCCCATCTGTTGAAATAAAGAACTTGTGAGACAACCAAAGAAGAAGTCTATCCCTTCCATAAATCTGTACCCGTCTTTGGACATGATTTAACTTGAAAAAAATAAATAAAAAATGCAACACTTAAACTCAAGCGAGGTGTCTTTGCGGCCAACGTTTTACTCAGCCTTAATCTGTGATCTCCTTCAAGACCGAGCGAATCCAACGCTTCTTCAGGCTGATGCCGTCAGAGCCAGAGTTTTTGTTCCGACGGCATCAGACCTTAATCAAACGCACCTTTCCTTTCCTTTTCTAATATTTTTTTGGCTTGAAAGCTTTATTAGATAAGAAAACAAAGCGTGAAATGGGGGATGAGAGAGAAGGGGGGGCATGCAGCACATTGTCGGAGTCAGGATTCGAACAAAGTGAATTTAATCCAGATATACAAACTAAAACATGGTGGCATAAACGTTTTCTGCTGCTATCGGTGCACAAATCTTAGTCTACTGGTCTCATTTAGCCGAATGCAGACATCTTACAGCACATAAACAGTGTAATAAGTATCTTTTCCATTCATTTTCCAATTCTCTGTGAGTTTTCGGCCGTGCGTACATGAAGAAGGCAGAGGAGGAGAGTCACAGCAGGAGGTGTGAGTGATGGGTGCAAGTGATCCGCGGCACTATTTTTGTTTTTGGTGACAACACGATGCATGATTTATCCCTTAAAAGCGCTCCATCGCTCATCTTAAACAAACTTGCCACAAAAGCCTTTCTTTGATTTAGAAGGTTTTTCTTCAGAAATGACAAAGTGATGATGAAGCGGTTATGACTAAATTTGTGCTCGGAGCCAAGACTCATTTTGGATAAAAGGACGTTCCAGCAGCATTATTTAAGGTTATTGTACCCATCTGAATGGCAAAGAGAACATTTATACTCCGCTGATTTAAAACTGATGCACAAAACTGCTTGCTGTCAATTTGAAAATTAGCAAACACATTTTTCCAATTGCTCCAGATGGGATGTTAAACTGATGAAAGAAAATATCTGAAAAGGGTATCAAAACTTTAGTGTAATGTAGACCAATAACTACTTCCTCATTACATTGTCATTGGTTATGGTTAAGGTTGTAATTGATTAGCGAACAGACATCAGAGGTACAGTGGTGAATGCAAGGGCAGTATACAGACTTACAAATTACGTTATCCCCCGCCCCAAAAAAAAGGAAAAGCATAACCACAAATTACATACATTTAACTAAAAATAAAAAGTGAGCACTCCAACTGCAAAAACAGATGCACGTCAACAAGCAGGAGTACAAAGCGTGGGGTTCAAAATCCAGAGATCTAAAGTAAAATTTGCTATGCATCACATTAGTGGAAATCGAGTGCTGCTGGGACTAAGTAAAAGGAGATTTGTTGTCAGAGAAGGACAGACCGTTCTTGGCAGTCATGGAGCAAAGTATGTTGAGAATCCCGGGAAGAGGCAGGGAGCGGCATTGATGAGAAGGACCGAAAAAGATGCAAGTGCGGGATGAGGGTTCCCGAGGGAGCGCTCTGTCTACGCCTGCGCATCACGGTTTAGACAGCGGATTAGTGCTTCTGCTTCACAATCAATTTGCTGTCTGGATCCCACTGCATCCACTTGTACTGTGGCTTGATCAGGGGAAATCGTGTTCCGAGGGCTTAGGCTTTCTTCACCTTATCAGTCTTTTCACTGTTGTGCCACCATCAAAATAAAGCATTCTCCAATGTTGGAAAAGCCATTTCATAAATATAGAGTAAGCTGGGGTTATAGTGATATTGTAGCTATGTACTTGCTATATCCAGTTCCCTTTCCTTACAAATGCAGTAATATTCAGGCCTTGTGACCCAGTTATCCTTCACAGGGGACCCAACAGGAAAGGGAAAGGAACTTGTTAAATGTTTTTACAAATATGTTCGAAAGAGTCAGAGGTTAGGAGTGACGGGGAATTTACAAGCAGTTGGAACTCTGACTTTTCTTGTTTAGACTGTTTCTAGTTACTAAAGGAAGGACGAACATTGTAAAGTATGCTTGTTCACTGAGCCAACCTCAAATGATAATGGCGGGATACAAAAATAAATGATTTTGAGATTGATGCAATATCCAACGGCATTTAAACAATACTCGTTAAACAATGACATCTCTCATCTGTTATAATACATCTCGTTTTTTAAGACAGCGCACTAAACCTGAAGAGTATTATACGTTTGTAGCGTTAACCTTGACGAAAGGGCAAAGTCTTAGCTCAGCATCACCTTGGATCCCAGCATGTTGCCATCGGTTCCGCAGGCAGATGAGGTCAAAATACAAGCCAACAGATCAATATCATATTACATCTCAGCTCGCCTTGGTCATGACTTAGTTTATCGGTTTTTGTATTCCAAAAGAAATGTGTTTCTTTTTCAACAAGCACACGTCAAAGCCTAAAAGTCAATACGCAGGACTTGAAGGGGACTTTTTGGTAATAGCGAAACAATTTAGTCGTCTATGAAACTGTGTATGCGGAGGCGACCCGGGCTATTTTCGTACTAAGACTTAATTTTGAGTTAGAGAAAACCCAAAATGTTTTCTCAGAGGAGTGTAGAGGTGAGGGCGGCACTTGAGAGATGAAAAGCCCGGAGAGACAGTTACAGGCGGGGGAAGACAGCGGGCGGTTCGATGAGTGTGTTAGCTCCAGGTGAAGGAGGCATTCATATGTCAACAGATCAATAAGTGTGGGGCTGGAAAAGGACTATTTATTCCAGATCGTCTGCGAGCGTGATAAAGGGAGGAGAGGTTACGAAAACAACAGGAATGGCAGATGAAAAATAATACTAGCGTCTTATCTAGTTTCTCATACCACATTCAATATCAGATAGCAGTGAATTTACCACGGTGCTGTCAAAGAAGGCTCGACCCCCGTTATGATGAACGGGTGCATCGTAGAACAACATTGTTATCGTGTGTCATATATGTAAGAATAAAAGAATAATGCTTCACTTGGTAAGAATATAGGGAATATAATGGCTGGTAAAAAATGTATCTTGTCTCCATTGGTTCTCTTCGATACTATGCGATATAGCAATAGCTTGTAACAACCAAAATCATTTTAATAACAGTATTTATGCATAAAAATAATGAAATAAAATATTTTAGTCATCACAATGGTTAAAATGCCCAATGTATTTCATAAACAAGTTTCCTTTTCTCTAAACAGAATTGTAGTCCTGTCATAGAATGCACCAAAGAATACTCATGGCGATATATCGATACAGCAGCACACAATATCGATATTGTATCACCAACTTTAGCATCACGATATATCCACATTCCTAGCAAACACGGGACTAAATTGCGGATATTGAATATGAAAGTGGAAGATTTTTTTAAATGGAAGAAAATTGTATGATCAAATGAGGCCAGAATTAAACTTGTTGGGAGGTCAGAGTACTGCACATTACCCCATTAACATCATCCCTATAATCCCCAAAGTTTGGTGCAGGGAACATAACGGCGTGGCGCTGTTCACAAACACACAGCCACAAATGTATACTGTTCCTCCACTATCTTTCTTTTTCTATCAATTATGTGTGTTGTACATGATCTCATATTTCATCATAAAGGGCTGCAGAATATCGCAAAGTATCAATATTGCAACAATGGCACACTATTCGGTATCGCAACAAACTAAATACCACAATAATACAAGAGTCCTTTAATCTGAGAGAAATTTACTGAATGAAAACATGAAAAATTAAAGCCGCAAGCGGCATCCAACGGCCCTCGCGGGCCGCCGGCCTTCCGACTCTGCGCTTTCGACTTGATAAAGATGGCGCCCTTATTGTGTGTTGAATAAAAAAAGAACTTGACAGACGGCGACACATTGGACATGGCCAATCCAGTGCAAATGAACACAAGTGTCAGTCAAATTTGCTGCGCCGCCGCACAGAGACCGTAGCACTTGGAATAAAAATATGGATAACTTTTGATGCCCCGCTTGTGTAGATGATTTTCCCCAAATATGAGCTTGATCGAGCTATTGCCCACAGAGGAGTTCATTAAAGTGTGAAGCGTAAATGTGAACATTTCAGAGATTTCGCTGTTTTCCCATTTCTGACATATTTTTGCGGGTCCGCCACACAGAGACCGTAGCACTTAGAATCAAAATATGGATAAGTTTTGATGCCCCGCTTGTGTAGATGATATTCTCCAAATATGAACTTGATCGGACAATCGCCCTAGGAGGAGTTCGTTAAAGTGTGAAGCGTAAAAATGTGGTGATTTGAGCAATTCTATGATTTTCCCATAACGATAACATGGGATGTTTCTGTCATCGCTACGGTTACGCCGTACAAAATATGACTTTGGCTCTCATACTTTTGTGATCAGGATGGCAAATTAGAATTTTGTTCAAAATATCATGTCATTTGGAAAAACTCTATTGTTTATAGGCCACTCTGAAGGCCAAATAGTCAGAATTCTGGGAAACGTTTGCGGCTCCGTCGCACAGAGACCATAAAAGCTATCCTTAAAATTTGGATAACTTTAGATGCCCCACTTGTCTAGAGGACGTACACCGATTTTGAGGTCGGTGGGCAAAACGCACTAGGAGGACTTCGTTAAAGTGTAAAACAGAAAAATGTGGATATTGGAGAGATTTAGCGGTTTTCCCATAGGGATAACATGGGAGGTTTATGTCATCGCTACGACTACGCCGTAAAAATTAAGGCATTTGTCTGATTGGCTTTTTTGATCGCGACGCCAAAATAGAATTTTGGGTAAAGTTTAGAAAATTTTGGTAAAACTAATTTTTGACCTTCAATGTTAATTTAAAGGTCACTCTGTAGGGGGCGCTATCGCACCCATTTCAATTTTGTCATCATAAACTGGTCCAAACTAGAAAGTTGAACAACTGATTCAAATTTGGTCCTAATCGGACTTGTTTTGATCAAATGGGAACAATTTTTAGATCTGCAATATCCCAAAATAAGTTGTCCAACTTTGCGGCTGCGCTGCACACAGACCGTAAAAGGTATCTCAAAAAATTTGATAACTTTAGATGCCCCACTTGTCCAGAGGACGTCCGCCGATTTTGAAGTCGGTGGGCAAAACGCCCTAGGAGGAGTTCGTCAAAGTTTGACGTGAACAAAATGGCTAACACAGCGTGTTTTCATTTTCAAAGGAAGATGGCGGGCATAGGGTAAGTCTGGGGGCGTGGCCACAATATTTATTTATTTTTGTCCTCACGAGAGGAATGCGTGTCCCGAATTTTGTAGCTTTACGCCAAAGTTGACCTCGGGGCGTCTCCCATAGGCGCAATGTATTTTGACTTTTGTCTGTGGCGCTGTCGCGCCATTTTTTAACGAAAAAAAAAAATGGCCCAGAAAAAACAAAAATTTTCGCCGATTCTGAATTTTGGGCAAAGTTTGGTGAGTTTTTGAGCATGTTCAGGGGGTCAAATTAGAGCTCAAAAAGCAGAAGAACAATAAAAATAATAAAAATAAAAATAATAATATTTTTAGCAAAAACAATATAGCCGTTTCCACTAACAAATTATACATCGTTTGAAAGCTCTAAGCCTTCCCCATGCCGCCATGGGGTGGAATCATCATTACGAGCGCTTACGCGCTCGTCACTCCCCATTCCGTCGGGATGCCCCGCCCACTCCCCATAGACTTCCATTGATTTGAGCAGATACTGCGCCCGCATGTTTGGTCAGACAGTTGCAACGCTGCCTTCGGCAGCGTTGCGGGAGCAATAGGCCCTCCGCCCTGCTGGGGCTCGGGCCTAAAAATAGTTATTTTTGGATGATTTTCCCTTTTCAGTCTAAATTAGACTTGGTTTTGTTTTTTACTTGACTAATACATCAAGGCATGAACATGTGCTTTATTGTAACTGAATTGATGGTGTATAAAGATACGGCAATAACATAAATATTGCAATACTTAAAAGACATGACAACTAATGCAATAATTTTCAATATTGTGCAGCCCTAATTGAACAAAGACTTGATGTCTTTGCAAGTGTGGATTAATAAGGCCGTTTCATGTCAGCAGCATCTTTTGACATAATAAAATGCTAAAACGTCTAAAATCACTTCTGCTGCGGTACATCTGTGATCAAACTAAATGTCAACTGAAACTGCACGAATAGCAGATGAAAAATAATAGCAGTATGTCATATAATTTATCATATTTTACAGTTTTTAGAGATATGAGATGCCAGTGAATATACAAAGTAGACAAACCTGTTATGATAAACTGGCTCATGGAACATACATCTGTGGGCTTCCTTACATTAGCCCGCACACTCACCTCCTTTGATTCTAGAGGGCGCACAGATGAGCGCTACTAATTGCCTGGCTTTGGCACAGACGTGACTTGAATGGGATTGTGTTAGTTTAGAGGCACCGGAGGCAGGTGACTCTCGCACTGTTGAGATGTAGAACTCGCTAAAAGTGGAACTCAGGGAGAGGATGAGGGTCATGTCTGCAGACTCGAGGCAGTAATTATGCTTTTCTCTGATACATAGTTATAATCTATGACATCTTTAATATATTGGACATTTTACATTGCAATATTGATCTTAAAATGACAAATCCGCTGACATTACAACAAACTGCAGCAGTATAATAATCTGAAGTACAAAGCAGTGTAGTGTCATTGTCCTGCGTTCACTCTCACAACATGCTCATTCATACACCAGCTGACATGGACACGAGAGGCAAGGTGGGTGAAGTGTCTTGCCCAAGGACGCAACAACAGTGTGCAAACCACCCCCCTGTGGCACCTGGTATTACAGTGGTCTCCCATCCAATCGGGCATTGACAATTTGGTAATAAAAACATGGCTCCTTTAAGATGAGGCACAATCTTTAGCGCAGGCCTTGCGTGTAAATCCGTTTGGTACACTGTATCTGGACTTAGAATGTGGACTTGTTTAACGTTAACTTAATTTGTCTTAATTTGTACTTTCAAAAGAGTAATGATTTGTCTGTCAGAGAGATACAGACGTTTATTGTGGGAAAGGAATACCACCTCTCACTTTAAACGTTTCTTCATGGAGCGAAAAGGGTTCATTTACAGGTCAGATTAAGGAGAGGGATGAATGTTTTGTGTTATGTTTTAGCGATACAAACATCTGCAGTTGGATAAGTGCAAGAATACAATATTCCAATAACATTTCTTCGGAAACCAGCAGAAAAAATACTTTAACTTCAGTATTTTCACAAATATAGCCTAATCCAAGAATATTAAACCTATATATCAAAAGGTCTTTATGTCACGGTGACAAAGCAGCAAGAAAAAGTATTCTTAATGGTCATGTAACATAGAAACGGTTTTCTATTAGGCAGCATGTCATTTTTAAAAATTTATAAATGTGTAATATTACAATAATCACCATGCTAAATTCTTGCTTAAACATCCATAATTGATCCTCAGCCGCAGCATATTCAGACAACTTTCACAACACAACACAATAATACATTCATTACCCCCCCCAAAAAGGAGAATTTTTCTTACCTTGGCCTGGCTTCTGCGTCGAGCTGAAAACAACCAGAGAAAGAGAGAAAAAGCATATTTAGAATGGGCAAACAGGTGCTGAGGATGACAAATAAAAGGTAAACAACATAATTTATATCAGCCCCAGTCCACAGCTGGTGTGGCTCCAAATCAGACCAATTAATTCTCACTTTCATCCAGCAGTTGTGCTCATGTTTATTCATGAGCTTTTAAAAGGAGCATTTGGGGCCAGAGCAGAGGGCTGCAAACATTAGTCACATGTGGGAGTAGCGCACTTTAATACGAAGGGACCGGGATGTAAATTAGTTTTATGAGCAAAAAAATGGACTTTATTTTTGGGACCACAGCTGTAATGTGTATAAAACAGCCCCACGTTTTTTGTTTTGTTTTTTTTTGGGTTTTTTCGCAAATAAAGAGTTTGTTAAAAAGCATTTGGTCAACTAAATTCTTTAAAAGGAAAGGTAAGCGTGAAATGGGGGATGGGAGAGAAGGGAGGACATGCAGTAAATGATCGGAGTCACGACATTGTGGCCGGCTGCACTTGGAGCCTTGGCATACACAATAATTGATTAGTTTTAACCTGAATGTCATTGCTTCATGAGACATTTAAAGACATGTCGAGTCACTTTATGCTCTGGTTTGAGGCTCTGGGATTAAATTAAAAATGTATGTTCGAGTTCAAAAATATCATTAACAGAGTTTTAGTTGATTTTAAAAAATGGTCACAGTTTTTGTTATTATGATTTTTATTCAGTTTTTATTTCGTTTTAACACTGATACTGATCGAGAATATGTAAATGTTGTGATGATATATATAAAAGTTCCTCTTTTTAGTTGAAGTAAAATATAGCTGTGTGTACACTGTGTATAAAGCATTCTTTCTCCACTGATTGTGCTGAGGCGGTGGACTTTGCCTGTAGCAGTTTAGCAAGGGATTTTCACATTGAAAGTAGAAGCACACTGAAGACAGCACAAAGCAAAGAGCATAAGTACCAACGTTGTGGATTTGTCTCAGAATTTAATTAGCTGCACATCATGACAAATGCTCATTTGGAAAAAATTGAAAACAGGGGAGATTTTACTTGATTGAGTCTGTTTTTACTGTTCTTGTAAATGCACGCTCCATACTTGTGTCATTACCATTGAGCTATGATTGCAACATAATAAAATTGGCTATTTAGATATTTGAAAACTATTTAGCCATCTTTTTTTCTTTTTTGCTGTATAAGAGTGTCCAGTTCATTGTAAAACATTTTTATTGCACTGCGATTTAATTGAATTACAGGAATAGACTTTTACAGCTGCCCCAGCCTCGAATCTAACATAAACAGCTTATATAGATAAAGGTGCTGAACTGCAGAATATATAATGCTCTAATTGCAATCACCACAAGCGCACTGCAGGAATAAAACCCAATCCTGAGGGGTGAGAACTATATTAATGATCCAATGCGGATATTACTGTCTTTCAGTACAGTTTAAAAGTGTATAAAGTGAAACTATATATAGATGAATCAGTTGCTGTATACACAGAGTTTTCACCTTGAAATACCAATTCTAATTGAAGCTGGAGGAAAAAAACTGATGTATTGAGAGACAAATTTCAGCTTTTGAAAGAACATTTACATTAAAATAAACTTTAAACAAACAACACAAAATTGTGTTTTCGACTACTGTATTTCTCCAAAAGACCATTGAGTCTGTATAATTTGCAGCAGATAGGCTATGGCTGGTGCACATGGAACAAATATTGACCAGAAGTAACTTAATACCACAAGTGCACAAGAACCAATTTACATTAGACCAGGTTGAGCTGGATCCAGTCGATAAACAATAAAGATCTTCTGTGAGAAAAAAATCATTTGAAAAAGACAGCAGCAGAAAATGCATCAAATACATCTCACAGGCCTCTTAAGGCGATCTATGTCATGCTTGGTGTGGAAATTCAATTTTTGGTGACACAATGCAAACTGTGGATCAATTCTATGCTACCAGCCGACAGCAGGACAAGGATCAGAGGACTGGAGTGCCACAGGGCAGTTCAGCTGGAGTTGCACTGATTCAATGCTGAAACGGTGACTGCAAAGTACAAATACCAGTATCAGACATAATAGGCCTTATTTTGCAATAACATTGTTTGATTTTCCGTTTTTCAATTTGTTCCAAAAATTGAAAAACATGAAAATAAATAAGTGTATTTATTTAATTCACCTTTGTTTGTTTTTGTGCAACGCGCAAAGTTTGCCTTAATCCCCGGTCTGCCCGGACCAAACCAAGACCAAACCAAGACCAAACCAAGACTAAACCAAGACTAAACCAAGACTAAACCAAGACCAAACCAAGACCAAACCAAGACTAAACCAAGACTAAACCAAGACCAAACCAAGACCAAACCAAGACTAAACCAAGACTAAACCAAGACTAAACCAAGACTAAACCAAGACTAAACCAAGACCAAACCAAGACTAAACCAAGACTAAACCAAGACCAAACCAAGACCAAACCAAGACCAAACCAAGACCAAACCAAGACTAAACCAAGACTAAACCAAGACTAAACCAAGACTAAACCAAGACCAAACCAAGACCAAACCAAGACCAAACCAAAACTAAACCAAGACTAAACCAGGTCTAGAACCTGGAGGCGCTGAGCACAGAATATAGCACATCCGCGCACACATCTTTACTTATAAACTAGACTTGTGATCCATAAACGAGGGCAGACAGCAGCAGAGCCACAGGAGAGGATGATGCCTAAGAGCACACCCCAGATTGCTGCGATGACCTGCATTAGTCCCAGTGCCAGGCCTCTGAGCCCTCGGTGATGGTCGTCACCCAGCGTGGAGAGTTTACAGGCAGAGATGTGTGTGCAGCTTCTTGTGCGTAACCGTGCAGCACTTGCCCCGTTGTGAGCCCAGTCCCGGTTTCCCCGGTGATTGAAGCATATGTCCTTGACAAGGTCCAGGAGCTCTAGAGCAGAGTGCTGGGAAGTCTGATCATGTTGTGCTTTCACAAAATCTTTTTACAGCCCATCATGTTAAAGGCAGGGCAATACATAATTGTAATCATTTACAATTAAGATTACTGATGTCATTGATTATACAAATAGTGCAATGATGATGTTCATGACATTAACTTGTAAATGCGTTCAATGAGTACATAAATGTTTCCTTGAGTGGAATACCTGCTCACTGATTGTACAGTTCTACAGTCTATTTCTGTCCATTTCATTACTTTTAATGGGTTGTTAAGTTGTATCAAAATGAACGATGGCTTTTTCCAGCCAACATTTGTACTCAACATTTTCCTTCTTCTCAAATAATGTATTTCCTTTTTTTAATTACGGTAAAAGAAAACACATTTAGAGAAAATAATTCAACCCCCAGACATGACTCAAGGAATCCTGACGCAGGTGCTTTGGATGCATTCAAATATTGTTATCGGAACCAAAGCACTGCTGTGGGTTGACAGTCTGTCAGTTGCTTTCAGCATTTCCTAGAATTTGGAAACACAAATTGCAAACAGGAGAGAAAGATCAGCAATTAGTTTGGCTAAATGAAACCAACACAATTAAAATCATTTAGAAACGTGTGTGTCCCACATAGAATCTACCTGTTTTGAGAGGATGAAATGAATGTTCCAATTCCATGGAGACATTACTCTGTAACTATTTATTTTAAAAAATAGACTCTTATGACTCTTAAAATGCAACAAAAAACACCTTGACTGCAATTATCCTCACTGCAGATTCTGTGAAGAGGAAGAAGACCTGTTGCATTTTTGTGGCTTATGTTTTGGGTTTGTGAAGAGTCTTAGTTAGAGTCAATAGTATTTATTTTTATATTATTCATAGAAATATATTGCGTTTGAGGGAAATGTTATACCTTTTTTAAAAATATATTTTTAGAGGTAAGACAAGATAACATTTATAGCTGCAACGTTTTAATATCTCAATTCATTATCAGTATATTTTGGAGAGAATAATTGCGACGGGGAATGGCAAGTTATGGAGTCTTGAACTCTGTCATTTTTCTTGTTTTGTTAGTTTTGTTATCTACTATATTGTATGAGTGTGTGTAAATGGCATGAATGGGATGGGTGGATGTTTATGAGGATTTACAAGGAAAAAATGCTTGACCTCGTTTGGTCTTGTACAAAAAAAGGTTGGATTTCTCTCTGCGTAAGGGTTTGTGAGAGCTGCGAACAAGACTGAGTCACAGTGTCTTAACTGACACAAAAAAAGTAACCACCATAAGCCACATTACTGTACATAGTTTAGATCTTCAAAATGTTTTTATTTAATTTATAAAAAAGGTACAATTAATTGCCATTCAATACAAGGAACTGGAATGATTGCGTTCTAAGAAACACTTGATTGCGACCTTACTGTGCCACTGTATAAAAAGTATACCTTTCCCAAAACAATAATAGGAATATTGTAACTATTGTATCCACTCTGTATTCATCATGGTTCACTTTTCATATGTAGAACTTTTAACAAGCCCAAGTACTTTAGAGGACTTACTGTCCTTTCTGCTTGAATCAAACATACCATATTTGACGTTTATAAGAGATATTAGTCATTCTGACATTTAAAACAAAGCTATTCATCAAGAATGAGCACTTTACAGTTCAACAGCAAAGTGGTGAGACAGTGAGTGCAGCTCAATGTGCTATCTGCAGAAAGAAAGCAAGCACACAGGGGAAGAATTAATCCCAAGTCACTCATTCTTAAGAGCCAAGAGGTGCTGGGGGCTCTTGGACAAAAAAAATCCCAGAAATGTTGAGTTAAGATAGACAGTGAGGTGTTGTGAGTGCCCCTGGGATTCACTGCAGTGGTTAATGGAAAGGCGTATTGCTCGACAAGTCGGTTCTTTACAGCTAGGACGGATTTCAACCCTAACAGCATTTCGACAAATAATCCTGTCAGCTACAGTGTTGGTTACACCGCCAATAAGTAAAACGTGGGAAGAAAAAAAGAGCGGAGTCTCCATCGACTTTAATGGAACCTGGGTCACAGTGGATTTATTTGTCAGTTATAAAATACATCTGCGCATAGGGGCCTTTGGAGAGACTTTCTGCTGAACTTTTGTACCGAGAAGTAAGTGAGACTAAAAGCATCAAAGTTACATGATTTTTCAGGATAAAAAAAGCAAATGTTTCAACTGTGGTTCTCCTCTCAAAGCAAAGCTGGAGGTCTGTAGCAGTCATTTCCATAATTCAGGTGAAATGCAGTTGAATTATTATTATTATTTTCATACAACCGTTACTGTCGTACGCGAGGAGAAATCCTGAAGAGGGGGTCCACGTGTTTAAACGTTCTTTTTCCACTGAAGTCCGCAAACAGCCAGTTTATAGCGCTCTCAGACAACGCAGAGGTTATCAAAGTAACTATAACAGGCTGGCACAACATTGCACACAGCGATTAGCCCTGTTCCAGCCGGCCAATTGTACCATTTAATTGTTTATTGATGAAAAGCAATAGCCCTTGCTTTTTTCAATGCAGACCCTGGCTCTTAGCTTAATGTTTGGATTAATTAGCAATTGACCCTGATAGTGAAGTTTGTTTTTTTCTTTGTAGAGCTGTTAACAAAGCTAACAATGTTATGTGGCGGTATAATTTAGTGTGTCAGCCTTGTGCAGAGTTGGGCTTTTACGGATGACTTTTATATTAAATAGTGCAGGAAAGATTAGATAAAGGATGAGCGTCTGAAATGAAAACATTGGTATTGTCTTCTAGATTAAACAGCTCATATTTTTCTTACTTGAATGTGAAGTCTGTCAGTTTAGTCTTTCTGTGTACTGTAATTTAGTTTGTGCATTGTATGTTGAATGCGAAATCTTTACCCAAGACTATCACTGCACAATTGTCATTTTGCCAAAACGTGCACAGCCTGCATGAAAAAATAAAACATCTAATTGCAGTTTATATTTAATTGTGCTTTATTTTGAGACCTGAATGTGTTGATATTCTAGTGCTGGTGACAATCGCGCATAAAAGGCAAATTTTCCATGTTTGGTGCGAGATAAATGCTGAAGTAAAAGCTTGGATTTTCAATTAAGATTTGTTTTTCCCCATTTTTTTCATATTTCAAATAATGTGGAAATTGGAAAACATTTAAAAACACAAATCTGAAGATTATTTGGTCTCAGGGTTGTTTTTGTAGCTTTTTCACATTAAAAGAAAACGACTTTGAAGAAAGAAAACATCAAAATGTTATTCAAATGCCATTGCAACATGCTGTTTAAGGCTGGTACACTGGCTTTTATTATTGCCACCACAGACATTGTCTGACTTCATCGCCACCACAGACATTGTTGATTTATTTCTCCCTGTGGCCCTCAGAGGCAACTGTTGTTGTGATTTTGGGCCTTACAAAAATAAATTGATTTGATTTGATTTATTGTTTCATGAAACAGCATGAGTCAGATATGTGTGGGCCACTTAATCTTCAAATCATGATTCAGGTGTTCAACAATGCAAAGGATTATGAAAGCATTAAAATATCAGCAGCATTTGAGATGATATTGAATTCCATAATCTAAAACACTTAAAGATATATTGTGTTTTTTAATGAAATTTATAACCAAACTATAAAATATCTAGGTTAAACGTTTTACATGTTGTTTATCGTTAACTGCACTATTGATCTAAAACGATGAGGCCGTGCATCTTCAAAAGCAACTTTTTGACTGGCTTTGGTCTCCTAGACAGATGTTGTGTTTCCATGCCAAGGCTCCACATTGGGAGACATTTTTTAACTCTACATGTGTGAAAACAGGAACTTTCTGAAAACTCGAGCCTAAACATCACAAGAACAAGAAGAGAAATCTTAACCCTGAATCCAGGTGAGAGAAAAACACAGACATCATTCCCAAAAACACAAATGCAAAGTGCTCCCCTCTGCTTGCTTTATTTAAAACGAAATATTCTGTATTTGGCAAATATCGTCTGAAGGAAGTCTGCCGTTTGTTTTGGTTCATTTGGGTTCGTTTAAGGCAGGCATGTCCAATCTAGGGCCCGGGGCCAAATGCGGACCTAAGACCAATTTTTGTTGGCCCTCTGGTTTCCTGCTATGTTGGCCCAAACACCAAAAAGTAGTACTTTTTACTGTGAAATTGGGAAAATTCAGGCATATTGATGTTATATCAACCTATTATTAATGTTCTAGGTATAATTAAAGGTGGAGGCTCATCGCAATTACATCAAATGCAAAATTTCAAAATTATTCACTTTGTCATTCAACAAATTCAACATTGTCAAGTTGTTTGGACACCCCTGGTTTAAGGCTTCACCTCTAGTTTCCGCTCAAACCACAATGGCCGCTGTGATTGGCCCGATTAATACAGGGGGCAAGATGGATTCTCAAAGACTGGTGAATTTATCTCGCTGGTCAAGTTACAGCGTGTCTCAAATTAATCTTTTCAGAGTCGTTATTCAACACATAGCGACACCTGCTCTTACCTGGACTCGGTGCACCGCCCGGGCATCTGCCAGGGCGGCCTGTCTCATCAAAGCAGGGGCGAGGGAGTCCTTGTCGGCCTGGTCCAGGAGAAACAGCTGCTGGGTGATACTATCCATCTCTTCCTGCAGCCGCTCTGTCTGGACGTGGATCTCTGCGATCTTCTCCGCCGCCGTGGCAGTGAGAAAGGCCTCTTTCAGGTCCACCAGATGCAGGGTCCGCCGCTCCTCCAGACGCACCAAACGCCGCAGCTCGTCAAACTTACCGTTCACAAAGTCCTCCAGCTGCTCTGTGGTCATCTAAAGAAGACAGACAAATTAATGTACACTTGTATCTGCGCCATTGTCATCCATGTATTTTTTGTTTTATTTTGTGTGTATGTTTTAACATGGTATGCAAATTACATTGTTCACTGTCACTAGGCACTGTAAAAATCCTAAAATGTTTGAAATAATTTAAATAAATGCATATTAATCAGTGTTCCTTCAGTATCAGTACCTGGGCTTGTACTTATTTATTCATTTGTTCAATTAAATCTATGAAACTTTTTTGTATGGGGGTCTGCCACCTACATGTATCCATGGACATGTTATTGCTTTGTCTGTTACTATGGCATAAAAGATATTAATTGCCATGGAGACAAGCAGGCAATGACACAGGGCTAAGTTACAGTGTGTTTTTTATGGATGTGAATGTGTGCAATAGTGTTTTGGGCATTTTTTGAAGTAGAAAAAAAGATATATATTTTTGGAATGAAAGATACGTCATTCTCAATTAATCTGAAAGAACTTCTCGAGTTGTTTACATGCAGAAGTAAAGCATTGAAATAGCATTACTACAGACGCTACTTTTGTTTAGTGTTCACATCATGCTGAACAAACTTAATAGATTCAGGCAAGAGCTGACTAACGGCATCGGGCAGCATCCATCCCATCTACAGACATGTACGCTATGTACCTTATAATCCATTCCCTCTTCCCCACTGCACTCTGCTAAAATACATACAGTAAATAGATAACACGTTCGGTGCCATATCCAGAGATGGTGCCAGTTTCAACCCGGAAAAATGCAAATTAAGAAACTGATTTTCATACTGCCGTCGATGTAAGTCTTACTTTTTTCCATGTCGTAAAATGTTCAGATTAAAAAACACCCCAAGAGTTACGAAACATTACATCTTCTTGTTCTTCTGTATCTACCTTTGTATCTACCTGCGTTGCACCAATGAAATTTCCCCATGTGGGACAATAAAGGAATATCTTATCTTTTTGACAACATATCACAAAAAGCACTGGATTCCTTCCCTTTACTCACCATCAATTTGCTCTTGTTACGCTGCCTGCTTTCATCCGGTGAAGCAGAGAATCATGCATCTCTACCCCGGGGCCCCTCCAGTTCTATTGTGCGTTTCCCATTTCTTTTCGTGCAATCAGATTCTTCAAATTGCCCATCAAACAGAGCCAGGAAGTGACATACTTTTTAATTCACTTTCTTTGTATGAGTGCAGACAGCATGAACGTCATTCAATTCAAATAAGACAGGAATGGTTATTTAACATGCAGTTGGAATGTGGAGGCGTTTCTCTTGTTGTTTAAGTAAATTAAATTGTCTGAATGTGTTTGTGATGAACAGAGAAGAGAAGACTGCACCTGCTGAAGAAAACAATACATGTAAAGTCTGCAATTGTCTGGACTGCACATGGCATCTTCTCTTTTGTGCCGAGTTGTAAAGTGTTTAACAGACTGAGTGTGTTATAACGTCTGTTTGTACGCTAAAAAAGAACACTGAAAATAAAATTTAAGTTTAGGAATCCATCGAGAACTGAACAAATTTGGAACAAAGAGAACATTGACTATGTCTGTGTTCTATTGGTGGAGTTAAACTGAATGCACATCTTTAAATAAAATAAAATAGAATAGAATACAACACAATATTTGTTGGATTAATAAAGTTCTGTATTCCATCCAAATTAAAGAAATAAGACAGCTGCTCCCAATTTATCAAATTATTGATATGATTTTTTGGGGGATTTTTTTTTATAAATCAAAGCGTATATTGTAAAAGCAGCACTCATCAACCTGGAAGGAAGAGCTGAAAGCAGCGCTCTGATTGGCTGTGTTTGGGGCGGTCAGCACAGGTTTCACTTCTGCCTGAAAAAGCTGTTCTAAAGCTGAACCTGCACTTGTGGATATTAACAGTGTATCAAAGGGTTTGTCCTAGCTCTCACTAGGAGTTAGAAGCTAACTAACTAACTAATTAACTAACTGACAAACAGAAAAACAGACAAACAAACAAACACATCTAAATGCCTTCATACAGCTAAACCTTCTGGTTTAGCTGTATGAAGGACGTTGATAGTATAAATCAAGATAACTCAATGTCATCATTTTATTCAAAAGCCGTTTGTGTGAAATGTTCTACAATAGTTTTCAATGACAAATTAGTCCACAAATCAGTTGAATAAAGATGACAAATTTAATGCAGGTTTTGTGAGAAATTGCACATCGATTTAATAAAGTTTAATAATGTTATTCTGTTCTATAATCCACTTTGCAACCTTGGACACAAAATCCTTTTAGGTGGTCATCAGATGACATATGGACTTTAATAATCTTAGTCAAAGCTTAGGACCCTTCAAATGCAGTGGTAAATGTATATTTTGTGTTGGCCAACAAAAGTAATTTATCTAGGGCAGACCTGAAAGAAAAATAAACATTAGATCTACGGCTACTTTATAATGTTACAAGTACCCCGCTGAGAAGCACTGCTCTGATCAACAGACTGAAGTCAAGTTGCACTACACAAAAAACATATCGATAGTATATACATTCTAACAGAAATACAAGACTTTTCTGTCCCTTGCCCTCAATATACCTCCTCTCACTTTGCAGAAGTTGTCAGCCATGATCCTATAGATTATTTAGTGTGTGTGTGTTCATGGTGTATAGGAGCCCCCTGGCCCTGGACAGGACTTTGACAGGACTTCTCTGGCTGCAAGGAGAGAGCAGTGATGCGTGCTAATCTTCATTTGCATTGCTGAGAGCTGGGGCATCTGAATGAGGCCTCAGGAGAGACAGCCCTGCACAGCTACAAGGGCACTGACTCCACAGGACAGTATGAGGAGGTATTTGTATCTTACACAGGATCTAAATGCTACTTGTCTAAACAGGAGATGTAAATGTCTCAAGTCAGGTCAGGTTTTCCAGGGCATTTAAAAGAAATATACGATTGGAATCATAGAAATTAGAATCAGAATTAGTAATGGTGACATATTACACTGGAAACATACAGCACTCTCAAAGCAAACACATTCAAATCAAATTCAGTTCAAAGGATGTATGATTATGCGACACAAAATGACCACAAACCATCACAAGTGTTCAAAAGTATATGATTTATATAATATGTTCATCTACATTTCGAACACATTTATGAAATGCTGCGGAGAAGTCTCATCTTCTAAATATAAAGCAATCAATTATACGGATGTACAACACAACGACCACAATGACCTTGCATGACCTTGCATTAGAGAATCTTAAAAAAGAGAGCAGCGTTGTAATCATGGGTGGACGGCCCTTTTTGACCCATATATTATAATTACTCTTTTGGTCCTATGGAATAAAAGCTTTATAAATAGAAAGTAAATAGAAATAGAAAATGTTTTGCTTTCCATATCTGCTGACCCCACAGAGCATCTTTTCTTTGTGACACAGTGTGCAATCTGCTTTGCTTTGTTCTGTGGAGTTTTTATTTTCTTTTGTGCAGCTGAAGATTTAAGGTAATGCAAGGAGTAAAAATACAAAAGGGCAGAGGACACTTGCACTTAAGTCATTGTTCTACTAAAGCTACACTTTTCATGGCATACACAAATTAAATGGCAGCGTCCCGCTGAATGCATTCTAAATAGTCAAAGTTGGATGTTTGTTTGAGGTAAAACAAAAAAAATAGCATCTGTCCAAACACTCCACTTGATTACAGAGTGGCAGGACATTCAAACAGAATTATCGTCACATCATAGAAAACTTTGTGACCGGATACAAAGAGGGCCGTGCACCTCATTAACGCTGATGAAAAAAAAGCAGATGAAGACTCCTGGGAATGAGACAACATCAGTAAAATCACATTAAACATCCAAACCCAAATAACAACTGTGGACGCAAATAGAACACGGCTATGAACGAGTATCAAAGAGGCCACTGCGTTTTGCAAAGCCTTTTTGTAAACAGCATCACTGTGTGAGAAGTTAGTCCATATCAAATGAGTTCTATTGCAAAACATGTAATATTAAGAAATGGCATTTTTTTTAAACTACATAGTTTAAGTGTAGTAATAGCCAGAGCAAAAGAAAGAAAATGCAAAAAAAGATTTTTGTATTTAAATGACATGAAAACTGCAAAATCGGAGTAAGAAATCAGATGAAGACTCCTGCAGTTCACATATCATTTTAATCATCTTTTAACTCTTAAAATCTGATAATAATCTGATTTTGAGTGTGGATGTAACTGCAGCCACTAGAATTATACTGTTTGAGTGATTGACAGAGAACAAGAAATACTTGCTGAACCTAGGCCTAATACATCATCATCAAATATAAAATGCATTTCAAGCTAATGCCTTTTTTGACAAAAATGTTCAGTCTAATGTTAAACTTGGTGCATTCCCTGGCTGTAGCTTTTCTGAAAAACGCCCAAAAAGGCATTAATAAAAGATTGGGATTAAATGGATTTGACCTGTTCTGGTCCTTGGCACTTCGGCTTCGATCCAAGTCAACATCCTCACACTGCCTTTCATAAAACTCTGAATCTGAAAACCCTCCAAAATAAAACAAAACATATTTCCAAATCCTGCAAAAAAATCTCAAAGTTCAAGTAAAATGCACCGACGGCAGCTTTTTGGTAACGACTTTCAAAATCTACCACCTTTTTATTGGTTTTGAACCAAAGCAAAGTTAGCCAAGTAACTTTCTGCGAGACTGATAGGGAGTAATTCAATTAAAATGCTGTGAGCAGATATAGAACGGGAACGACAGACTTCAAGAGCAATGTGGAGCTGAGGAGCAGAAGGAGGAGGACGATATGAAAAAAAAAAAAAGACAAATAAACGGATCCACGCCAGTAGAGTCCTTTTCATGCCTGCTTTCTGCTCAGCCTAAGACAGCCTAATGTGTTGCCTGTTCTTGTAGATTTTATGAGGCAGGGAGAACGGATGGAGCTAGTGCAGGGTACAGTCACAAAGCCCAGTAAGATTATGTTGTGAGCCGCGCTTTTGGTGCAGCAATAAGACACTTCACAGACAGCTTGTGCTTGTGCCTTGGACTGTGGCGGCAAATGGGTAAATATGATGATTATACCTGGTATAGTGGAGAGAAGTATGCGAGGACAGGATGTGCTGCTGACAAGAGGGGGCTGGAGTGCTGCTAAGAATATATCTTTCAACAAGTTCGAAGAAAGAAAAGTGCATCTCAAAAGTTCTTATAGAAACCAAAATGTTGTTAAGCTGCATCCGTTTTCACATATTATTGTAGTATTCATGGTGGTGTGGGCCCGTTACACACTGTGACACAGTGGTCAGTGTCCAGTAAACTGCTATTTCAACATTACCCTGTGGATAAATTCTGTATAATCTAGTATGAGCAAGACTCCCTGGTGCATTAAGGTACACAATGTAATGCTGTTTTAAGGGAAAATGGAGTTTGGAAGATTTAAAAACAATTATGATGCCACATATTCCGCCCCAGGGCATCTGTGGTTACGAATATAGCTTAAGCCGCAGTTATTGTATTACTTGGTTTACGGATTGTTAAATTAAATATGTTGAGCAGGCGGAGGAAATATGAATATTATTTCAAAAGTTTTTTTCTTCCGGGTTTACCAAAAACGCACCACGGGAGAAGAGGGGGGGGGACGCGACACGCCGGTGAGTGTAACAGTAGATTTAGTGTGTTTTGTATTGGTAAACTGACGCTTCTAAGTGTGCACCCTTAGTCACGGCAAAACGCGCTGGAGAAAATGTGGTGAACAGGTTTAAAATGTATATTTGCGATATAAAGGAGCGCAGCAGACAGGGAAACGGGAGCGGCTCCGTCACAGACTCCCGCAGGAAAAATTGCTTCACGCGCTCTTATCTTTTGACTTAACACCGCTTTTTATATTTCCTTTAATGCTATTTTGCGTTGTCGGCAGTACTTTATAAAAAATATATATATAATAATTTATTTTATTTATATTGTAGAAATCAATCATCTAAGTGCGGCGGATCCGTAAACCAAGTAATAAAATAACCGCGGCGTTACTACCGCAAAGTGTAGAGTGTCTTTGAGTGTCCATAAAAGTGCTATATAAATAGTATGCATTATTAAGCAAAAAACAACCAAACCACTGCACATCATCCAGTAGTGATGGACAAATCTCTGTATTTCTACAAATGGATTATTTTACTGCAACAACTACCAGTATTTCACTTTTTCCTTTTCAGACAAACAGTGTGCTCCTCTCAGTTTTTGCATTATATTTGGAGAGAGCAGATATGAGCGGAGTGATTAAATCCACACGCCTGAGGCTAAATGCATAATTAAGCACCCAGTTTAATAAAATCACCAGCAAAGGGTTAAATCTTTCCCTGCAGCCCTCACCACCTTTTTTCCTCCCACATACTGTACTTCACCACAGCTTGGTACAATCAACTCGTATTTGATAGAATCCTGTCAAACATTATAAGAACAATGACATTTGGATGTGCGAAAAAAGGACACACACATTATTAGAAAACAGTCCCTTTGTGCTGGTGACGGCACTCGAGTCACTTTCAGACTTACTTTAAGGTGAAATAGCAGTAAAAGTCTGTGAAATCTTTACGGCAGTTGTGATATTTCAGTATGATAATGGGCAATAACTCTGCAGGGGAGTAAGGTGGGCAGTTAAAAGTGCTTGCGCTCACAGGCAACTCAAATTAACCTCCTGCATTAAGGCCCCAAGGTCAGGTCACAGCTCGGCAGTTATCGAGCAAAGCTGCTGCATCTCACTGCTACAGAACTTACTCATCACCAAATCATTTTTAATATTCAACTTTTTTATCGGGTATGTTGTATTAAAGTTGGAGTTTGAGGAGAAATAACATTGTCGTGATGTGACTCACTCTTCGGTCTGTGATACGCTGCACAGAAAAGGCATGAGAGAGTTGTACCAGGTCACGAAAAAAAGTATATCAAATAAAATTATATGTTAAAAGGCTGTGGAAAAAAAGATTCAGTTTTAGTCATCTGGACACTGTTTTTTGGGGGTTTTAGTTTCAAATGTCCTCAGATATTTATCCTACTCTAGAGCTGCAGATTGAGATTGATGACTTTTGGACGAAAGTCGAAATGTCTTGTCATTTATCTAGGTTTAAATCTTCAAAATAAAATCATTAGAAAAGCGGCTTCTTTGGGGGTAACCTGCTCTTCATGTCGGGGGTCGCCAAGGCCAAAGTTTGTTATTGTGGTGGTTGCGACTGAAAACCACTGATCTAGTAGGTGTGGCCAATATATCAAACTGCAGATAATATTGTGAATGTTGTTTCTAAAAATATATTGAGTATATGGTTTAGAGAGAAACGTGCAACAGAAAGAGCTGATTACAAATACACAAAAATGTGATGTTGTAATATACAAAAGGTTATGTTGTAAAATAAGGGTATACAATGATATTTCTGACTTTTGTGATTCATTTAACAAACATTTCACATTTGTCTGATAATCAAATCCCAACTAATACATTTTAAGACATGTTTTAACACATTTCTGATGGATTGACATAATATCGGTTTGACTATTGTTATCTGAATATTCAGTTTTGTCACAATCACTATTCTCTCCCATGTAATGCTCCGAGCACAGTGGGGCGCATGTGTGTATGTGCATGAACGGCCTAAATGTATAAAACCTATTTAATATTATTAGCCCTACTTGACATTCATTTTATACCCATTACCAATAAACGTGGGCTGGAGTGTATTATTTAACAATGCATGACAATCAGCCATTACTATTCATCCCAGAGACACATCTTGGCACTATCGCCTTCCTGCACTGCTGTGTTGTTCTCTTAAGGCGAGAAAGGCGGCTGTTCAAGTGACAAAATATGGTTTAATTTTTGGTTTAACCTTCAGTGAGCCGCCATCTAAAAAGCCAAACACCTGTTTTTTTTTGGCATTTTATTCACTGACAAAACTCTAACATTCAATCAACCTTGAACAATGTGTGAAAGAAAATAATAGAAGCCGTCTGCCACTGACAAACACACATCAACATAACGTGACACTCCAGGCGAGTCTCTTGCTCAAGGACACGATGACGGACTGCACTTCAGATTGCCAAATTGGTAAAAGTTTGGAGCTGCAGTTGGTTTGTTGTAGGTTCAGGAGCATTATGCTAAAAGTTTACTAAAAGTTTCTGATGAAGTAGAGTAACAAAAAGCATTAGAATGTCATGTTCACTGTCCTCGACAACTGTCCCATGATGAAGTCACATGTTGAGCTCCTCAGCTTGATGCAGCAGTCTGTAGGTTCAGAAGTATAGAACTCTTTCTAATGACTTTGTGTTTAAAAGTATCTCTATATTGATGCAGGTATTGAGAAGTTCATCACAATATCGATATATTGAGATCAGCCCGACATTATGCGCACTACTGACTGACTACTTCAATATTTGACTGATTATTCCATCAAAATAATGTTGCTGTTTATGACACAGGGACAGTGTACAATACATTAACATAAGAGGATAGATGCATTATACCAGGTTGTAACAGAGTTAGCGTTGGGCAATATTGACCAAAATTAATATCTAAAAAAATATGTTTTTTGGAGTAAGCCAATATACTAATAGTCAAGACAATAGTATTTAAATCAGCGGAAATGTGTTAAAGCATGTCGTCTTTAAATGTATTTTTATTGATTTATCATCACTTAATAAATACAGAATTTACATTAAAAAATTACAAAAAATAAAGGTGTGATGGAGTGAAGTAGAAACCCAATTTTTTTCCCAATGCCTATTAGTGATCAAATCAGAAGTTTATATACATAATAATATTCTTATTATTCTTATTATACCAAACCATAGATTTTTAAAAACTTTTTTTAACGTAATAATCATGAAAAATATTTATTGAGCAATATTTATTTCAGATACTTTTTACTGGTTGGTATTGAAGCATTTGTTTTATTAATTTAAATAATTTGAGGACAACTGTGAAACGTCTGTTAAATGAATCGCAAAAGTGCAGAAATATCATCTTATGCCCTTATTTGAACATTTGTAACATACCTTTTTTCAAATTTTTTATAATGTATATCTTCACAACAACATTCACCTCTTGGCACAAGTAGTATATTTTCTTTCTCAATGATAAGAGTCACATCAACATTTGTTCTAAATGAGACAGAAAAGTGAAACCCTAAAATAGCAACTCTCAGCAGTCATTATCTCCACACTTGCAGCTACAAAATGCTACAGAAACTCAATAGTCTGTGATGTGTGAATGGAGCAGAATGATAAATGTATTGATTGGAATAATTGGCCCTCATGTTTACTACCCACTGCCTTTATGACTTAAACTCTCTAATCCATCTTTATCTCATTCAAGACTGTCGTTTCCCAACACTGCAGTCAAATGAGAAATGGTGCAATTGAAATAACGCTAATCCTCATTTTGATTTAATTTTTTCACTAAACATAATCAAAGTCTTAATGTTGCAAATAAAATCTATGGTAGTAAAATAAACCTTTTTTTATCCCTCTGCAGCTCTTGGACAAAGGGTCTTTATTGCTTGATACTAAAACAAAGAAGAGAGAATAAAGCTATTTTTAACTCCATACAACTTGTTATCAATTAAAATGTTGAGAAGGTGTATTGTCTTTTGGTATTAGGACAACAAAAAGCCCAATTTACCCATTATCCTTTCCTCACCAAATTTAAATGATGATTGGGCTCAGTGACAAGTACAATTGAGCAAGTTAAGCTTTCAACTATATACCATTTTGCAACAAATACTATCCATTAACACATTACACTGAGCGAAAATAAAGAAAAGAGACCATAGCTGTGGTTGGTTTGTCAGTTGAACAAGCTCAATATATCGGCACGGGAATTGCAGGTCTTTTAGTGTACCGTAACCTTTCTTGTAATTCATTTGGTGTTCGTTCAACTACCAATCTTTGATAAACTGTCTGTGAAACCGTCCCTGGTTGTTCACCCTTTGACCTCTGCTTTGTAAATAACAGCACAGGTACCTCTGGGTTTGTCCACTTCTCCTGAATCTTCTCGCCCATCTGCTTCGTGTAAGCCAGAAGGTCATACCCTTGTCTGCTCTAAAAGGTGGAAAAAGAAAAGTATTAGTACAGCGTTTAGCCGTTTACCACAATGCAATTTCACTTTGATTCAACGAGCAAATTTAATCACATCTTATCCAATTCATCATATGCCCCACTTTCTGTCACAGCATTGACATCTCCTGGCACACAGTAGAATGGAAACCAACTAATCTGAGCAAATAGTGTCACCGCAGGCAGTGGGCTATATGTGTCGGTGACCTCTGCAGTTTGTCAATACACATGAAGGCTACCGGCGACAGAGTAAGCCAAACCACTGAAATGTACTCCTATAGAATATTCCCCATATTTCTGCCGATTAGGTGTTAATAAAACAAAGTAAATGTTGCATTAAGAGTTATTCTATACAAAATCTATTTGTTGTGGATACATTTCACTTGATGTTTTGTGGCTATAGCAGCAAACATTTTACTTTAGAAAGCTTCTGAATGCTGGGTGGAGAGGTTCAACCAGTCTGTTTACAATGAATACTTCTTAAAAAAATATATACATACACACACCGGTATATGTAGTATTATTGACTGACATTTTTAATACAAAAATAGCATAAGTAGGCCAATTCAAGATCCACACATTTGAATTTACTGATGTATTGTTTTCTAGTTATTGTTATGTTTAAATAGCTAATGTACCATAGTTGAATTGATCTCTGTAGAGCTACAACACCGCTCTGTATCCCACAAGCTTCTTTTTTTCTCCAGAGGTTCATTCATCACTAAAAGTCCATGAGCTGAGACTGTCTCACCTTTTGCCAAACGTAGGCCTCATACAGAGTGATGATCTCGTGCCCTTTGTGCTCGCCCTGCACGGCACACACCACGCACACGATCTGCTCGTCGGTTTTACAGTACAGCGACCCCTCCTGGCCGTGCTCCTTACATCGCAGCCTCTCCACCGTCACAGTGTCCCTTTTCCCTGGATCTGCAGCTGCTTCTTCCCCACCACCTTCTGCTCCGTCGGCCAGTGGCACTTCGCACACCGCCGCCCCCCCCACGTCTGCCCCATTTACCGCCCCGACTGCCGCCATGCCCTCATTGACAGCTCGCTCTTCGACCGCGTCATTTGCAAAGCTTCTGCCCATGCCGAGTCCATGAGCCAGTGCCTCCGCCTGGCAATAGGGCATTAGAGGGTGATTTGTGCTACTGGCGTGTTTGTCGGCGTGGAGTGGGCAAAAGGCAAAGCTACATGTGCGGCAGACTTGTGTGGCCGGCTGGGGCTCGTCCGGCTCACATGCGTCACATGAGCCGTCCATCTGTGGCAGTTCTTCTGTTGGAAGCCCATTGGCACCTGGCTGGGGTTCCCCTTGGTTGTCCATGGTGCCACAAAACAAATCTGGAGGATCAGAGAAGAGGAAGGGAGACAGACAAGAGTAAAGTTTATTAATAGCATTGACCTTCGGCAAACGGTTCTCATATTTTCACTGTGGAAAGTCCAAGATGCTAAGGACTAATCCCTGCTAATGTTACAGCAACAGATGAGGTTTAATGGGGTACAGCTGCATCCTAATAGGACGGAATACTACTTTGACAACTTAACATCCACTGAGACAAAGGGCCCAGAGAGTACTGTACAGTGTAGATACATGTACTACCACCTATTCCCTTTAAAAATGATGTAATAATGATACTATTTTATAAATAAAAAATGTTTTTTTCAAAGGTAGTTATCTGGACACAACGTGAAACTGGGCAATTTGGGAACAAAGACAGCATGGTTTTAGGCCAGAACTTCTCCTTGAAAGCAGGGCTATTCTAGCTCAGAGCAGTTTGAATTCTAGCTTCTCAGACTAGAGCCTTCAGATTGAAAATTACTTCTGGTGGGTAGTCAAAAAACAGTGTCCAGTTTACTACTTTCGAAACATTTTCTACAATGAACCAATCCTGGATGAATAAGGGTTTACACTGACGATATGAAAAAAAATACCAGGGGATCTTCATCATAGGTATTTAACTAAACGCTTAACATTAAAATGTCTCAGTGGACGTTAAGTTGGCCTTACCAGCAAAATGGACCGGAGAAGTTTAGTACATTCTCGACAACTCAGATATACAAGTGTTTGCTATTAATAGAAGAGAGAGTCTAAAAGCAAGCTGAAAAAAAACAATATGTGTATGCTTGTAGTATTGTCATAAACATATAGAGGTGAGAATATTTAATCTGTAATAAGTAACATCTATAGTCTATGAATTGTAATGAACAAAAATAATTCAAGTATGGATTGCTTGTGCCTAAACATTTGGGAAACACTGCAAGGTGTTTAAGCCTGTCACCTGTAAAGTAATATATTGTCATCCAGCCTACGGTACTTGGAATACCTACTATCAGTACAGTGTTTTGAAAGGACGCTACACGGCATTGTTAATTGACTTCCAAATACAAAATGCTGAGTTTGTATGCTCGTACCCTTCACATGCCCAACCACCTTTCTTTCTCTGCTCCCTCCTCTCCCCATATTTCACCAGGCCTTGACCTTTTCTTGTTTGGCTCATATCCCTGTCTTCACTCCCCTTGCCCTCTACAGTTCTCTCACTGCAGGAGTGAACATGAAAGATGAGGAGAGAGGGTCCTCCTGGTTCCCTTGTGTACACATCCTAAACACGCACTTTTTCTCTCTCCTTGAAGCCTTCCTCCCTCTGCTATTCTTCTCTCCTGGGCTACTTGTGTACTTTTTTCGCTCCCTGCTGACACATACATTACCCCGGGTAGAAAAAAAAATGCTGTATTGCTGACAAAAACGTGACCTTTTCTATTCCACAGCTACGTTCTAGTCTCACACAAAATACAGACCCAATAGAGTCCGAGCTACTCAGCCAAATGCACTCACTCACCTGCGTTTTCCTTGTTTGTTTTGGTTTTTCTAGCACGCTTTGTATGCTAATGCTATCCCACAGTGTAGCATACGTTAGCTTTTTGTCAAATCCCTGCTTGCACTGTCGTTTGTCGAAATATTGTGCCTCAGACTGCTGTCATGATTGACTTTAAAGGTAAAAGCAAGGTAATTTGCAACTACGGACTCGGAGGGACAGCAGCGTTTACTTCCGTGTTTTGGTCGGCTGCGCAGTACGTACATGGATACTTCCGGCTTCGAGGGACGGCGCGTGCGTATGGGCGGTGCAGAGACACGCAGAGGCCGGGGAGGGGAAAACAGAGCCAGGATATAATGCTAATAATGACATGATGCAAGTGTGAACGAGTTGGACGGTGGTAACTTTCTTCCTGCAAACAGTTGGTTTTCTACATATGGGGTAATTACTGAAGCTGATGGTGAATGTACAGTTTAAACTAAATCAAATAATTGTTAGTAATAATTTAGGCAAACAATAGGTAAGATGGATGTAGACAAAACAGAAATAAATACATCTTAAAATGTGCTATGTTTTCATCAGACGTTTCAAAAAGAGGTGACTGGAGGCAGAAGTTAAAAAGTAGATGACTGATGTCCAATTTAAATGCTAATGATTTTCATGATTTTATAACAAAAAACAAGAAACAATTAGAATTTTCTGGGTAAAGAAATATTCTTCATATATTTTGTTGCCTCAAAATTTTACTTTGTGCTTCACAAAAGAATATGTTGTAGTAAAGGAGAATATATAATATATTAGCAGGTACAATTAAAAACTATTGGCCCTATTCAGATATGCCCCGACTAGTTCCAGTAGCTCTAAAAGGGCAGATCTTCACTTCCATTCATTCTCTGTGGTAATAATTAGTTGAGTCTTGCTCAAATAAATCAAAATAAAAAACATATTTCACAAAAGAGCGAGTTATAGATGGATAATCCCTGGCAGCATATAAAGATTACCCACTATGCAAATATGTCACCAGAAGAAACCTACTCTACTTGTTAATAAAAGTAAGTGTTTTTGTCTCAAAGCTAAAGGCCCATGGACTTGAACTTCGATATGAAACTGACACACTTGATAAAAGTAAATAGAATGCAAAGTCAAGTGTTAATTCAGTTTGTGGTGTTATTTTAACATTTTTGATTACATTTAAACTAGGTTAGTTTTAGCTTGGAGACAAAACGTTTATTAACATAATTCCAGGTGAGGTATTTACATGGTATGTAAAGATCTCAACATACTGCTTGTGATCTGTAACTTGCTCTCTGCTTTGTGTTCATTAAGTATTAATTTATCTTAGCTAGACGCCCCATACCATGCCCCCATACCATGCCCCCATACCATGCCCCATACAATGCCCCATACCATGCCCCCATACCATGCCCCCATACCATGCCCCATACCATGCCCCATACCATGCCCCCATACCATGCCCCATACAATGCCCCATACCATTCCCCCATACCATGCCCCCATACCACGCCCCATACAATGCCCCATACCATGCCCCATACCATGCCCCCATACCATGCCCCCATACCATTCCCCATACAATGCCCCATACCATGCCCCCATACCATGCCCCATACAATGCCCCATACCATGCCCCCATACCATGCCCCATACCATACCCCCATACCATACCCCCATACCATGCTCCATACCATGCCCCATACCATGCCCCATACCATGCCCCATACCATGCCCCACACCATGCTCCATACCATGCCCCATACCATGCCCCATACCATGCCCCATACCATGCTCCATACCATGCTCCATATCATGCTCCATACCATGCTCCATACCATGCCCCCATACCATGCCCCATACCATGCCCCCATACCATGCCCCCATACCATGCCCCATACCATGCCCCCATACCATGTCCCCATACCATGCCCCATACCATGCCCCCATACCATGCCCCATACCATGCCCCCATACCATGCCCCATACCATGCTCCATACCATGCCCCATACCATGCTCCATACCATGCCCCATACCATGCTCCATACCATGCCCCATACACATTCCACATAGAGAATGAATGGACGTTTACAGCAACCAGAATTACCTGAAAACGGCTTATTGTGGAGTTAACTTTGTTGTATTTGTCCAGTAAAACCTAACCTTGGATTTTACCTTCATCAAAAACACCATGTCATAATCATAATCTCCTATTAAATTAACAAATAACTTAAAATACAATTTACATTTCTTTAAACCATGCTATGAGAACATGTATGTATCTGAGGGGTTTTCATTTGCAAGTGATCCAAAATTTTTATATTCCTTAATTCTATATTTCTTTATGTGATTTCCTTATGTTTATAATGTTCCTATTATGTTCAACTTAACCTTTGCCTCCACAATTTATAATGTATTTGTTTACACACTTTTAAAGGTTCTGTGCAACTTGAGTATGTTTGTTTCATTAGCCATTGGCAGTTTCCTATAGGAGTAAACCACATTATATTCCCTTGTTCATTGGTACAAAACTATTTTCTGTAATATTCCACTTAATAAAATATAGGCTCTCTATGATGAAAGACCAGGCTTGTAAGGATGCACTATAAGCCAAGTTTGGACGGTTCGAACTATTAATCTTTCTCTTATTTTTCTGTGTTGTGCCCTAGGCGAGTCTCAGTTTAGTAAGCAAATAAAGATTTTGCTTACAGACTAAAAAATGTAATAGAGTAGTCCCTTCCAAATGGTGTTGCTAATTATAACTTCTGCTTTTCCCTTCTGTTCACTTCTTTTTCCAGGCACAATGAAGATTCAGATCAGAGGTCTGAAGAGCAGCAGAGGGATGAGCATAAACAAGCTGTTCTGCACTCACAGATCTAAAGAAGCTATTGAGCTGGAATATACACAATCCCTATTTGGCAGGCTGCTGACCACTGTTGCTCTGATTTGAGTGACAAACTATAAATAAGCATCAGGCGCATTCAGATGATGGTGCTTTATTTGCCAAAGTTTTCACCAGTATGAAGTGGGTTGCTATAAAAGAGCACTGGCACCGGTGGAGATTTTTTTACAAGCTATAAACAGACTGATAAATGCAAGCCTGATTCAGCAAATCAAAAACTTATCTTGCAGAGTTCTTTTTTCTGCAACGTATGTGTGATAAAACAATACTCGGGTGAACATAATTTCTTGTGTACATAATGCGAGTGAATACTTACGATTCTTTTTACAGCAAATGATTTATTCAAATAAACAGTAGGACAGCGTATCATCTTGCACAATAACCACAACTGAAAACAATTAGGAGCATCATTGAGTTGCAATTTGTGAAAAAAGCACTCAATACAAATACAATTTGTTGTTCCTAATTGAATCTGTAATTGTTTTTGCTTTTGCCTCAGACACATAACACGACAACTGAAAACTGAGCTCAAGAAACCATTCTGACTGTTACAATTGTGGTTTATTTGATTAGCTGAACACATATGAATCCCCTGCCCTGCATGACACGGATATACTCCCACTTAGACACCACGTTTCCAACACAATGTTATTTTATGTATCTTTTGAATTATTCTAATAATTTAATATTAATTTTCAATACCTGACATACTAGCATACTATTCTTTAAAGGTACAATGTGTAACCTTTCTTATGGAGGGTCATGCTTGTCTCTATGGAGATCTCTTTGCTTGGCCTAAAATGTTCCTATGAATTATATATCATTATATATCTGATTCTGATTCTATACATTAAGACAAGCAAGTGACTCCACAGGTTAGGTTTATGGAGAAGCAATCTGAGTCTGTCTGAGCTATAACAAACTACAAGATGGCTATGTTTAATGCTATAATGTGGAACATTCCTGCAAAGTTACATAGGGCACCTTTAACTGCCTCACCACCACCAGTGTTTGCATATCTTGGTTTATAATTGTGTGACTGATGTCTCAAATTATGTCCAGGCCAAATAGTTCTGTGCATATGTTGTTGCGGGTTGTAATTCTTATGTTCTTCATCTGTAGCCAAAGCTAGATTAAGTAGTCAAACAGCTGCCAAAATGAAAGCTCTTTTATGCATTTGTATCTCTGACTATGAAACATTTCGCTTCCAGCCATCAGCATCACTGCAGCGTGCTGGAACACAACCACGTCTGCGAATCAGAGACAGAGACAAAATTACTCATCGTGTTGTTTTATTGGGATGAGGTCAGCTGTTGTGGATGGAGCGCCCTTCAGACCGATGGTACAAGTTTATTTGAGTGAGTAAACACATGCCTCTGTATTTTATTATGACTTTCTTTAGTGTCTGCCCCCTCCCTGCATCTCTTTGACTTCATGTCTCAGAACTACATCAAAATACTGGGTATTACAGTGAGCCGTGTCCAAAGGACAGCACTTAATCAATGTGTTTGTCCTGTTTCCCCGGGTGTCTCTTTAGAGCGGGAAAAGGACAGCAGTGCATTGCCCAGTAAAACAGGTCAGTGGAAATAAATAGACCATGAGCATATTCTTCAGGCCACAATGCAATGGAAAAATAAACATATTTAGTTTTTTTTAAAAGTCAGATTATAGTTGGTTTGCCATTTTATCACTTAAAAGCCAAAAAATATTACTATCAAACTTAGGGCCATATTTTGTCCCCAAGCTTAGCGGTAATGGGAGCTTCTTGTGTCGGCACAGCTGCTGAGAATGTAGGGCGTGGAACTCTGAACAAGAGGTACGATCTTCATCATTTTATCGTAATTTTTCATTTTATTTTTTTTTGTTTTTTATTTTGAAAAAACAAATCTATTGAAGAATCATTCACAGATTAATGTTCTCTGTCCCTGTTTCACTTGTTGTTATCCTCCGCTTTGAACCGCTCACTTTGTCTGGATATGAGGCCCTGACAAACATCACTCACACAGGTGGTACATTTGAATACCACAGTTATCAGTCATCGGATCAAACACTATCACCATTATGCACTTGCACCATCGCACTCCAGCCTCCAGCGGTCAAGTCCAGCCTCTTTACGCCAGCGTTAACAACGTGAATGTAGCAGAAGCGACCGGGAGCCGCCCAGTTACTTTCAAGATCTGGGGCAAAATATGGCCCTTTATGTTTATTACTGAGCACCAAGTTGAGAGCTTGCTTCTTACCCGGGGTTAGCATTAAATATGTATAGAAATATTCTAAGATTTTTTCCAATGTAGTACAAATTTGAATATAAAGCGTTCCTCACAATGCTTCAAATCTCGGTGAAACTGTGTGAAACTACCTACCCTGAGTTTTTGGCCTTGTCCAGAAATGTTTGAATGGTTTACTGTTCTGGACTGGCCATTATTGTATTGTGTCTGTCCAAGCAGCTGGGAAAGGCTCTTTTATCCTCAGGCTGCCAATGATGGGGTCCGACACTGAATAGAGTAATTTAAAATGTGAATGCACCAGGGTAGTTTATGGCCTCCGTCCTCCAGCTACTGACTTCTGTTTGTGTGGAATCGTCATGTCTCATTCGTGCACCCCGGGTCACCACACACACAAAGAGCAAACTATTAATCAACAGCTGTTCAGTGCATGGGTGGCCTTTACATTTCCATAACCCAGTAGTCTAAGATTTTTCATATGACTATTCAAATAAAATAGTTACGACTTTACCCGAAGGTCTTTTCCTTCTATACTCTTTAATTGAAGGACTAATAACAGCAACATGTACCGAGTGAGTAATAAGTCAATCTCATCATCTTTTCGCTCTAGGGCTAGAAAGCATATGACCTCGCATCTGCTGAGCTAATTATAATGGATCAATTTGTAAGATATGGTATGTGATGCATAAATATAAAGTAAGAATTATTATTGCAAAGAGACATTTGCATCGGGCTGGGTAATGTTTTAACAAAAAAACACAACAAAAAAGCATTGACTCAGGAATAAACTAAGGTAATTTGGTTTAATATTTGTGGTAGTCTAATTTTGGTTTAGAGACGGCACATAAATTGCTTACTAAGTGGTAATTAGTATGCTAGTTAATGTTTTTTCAGCTCTATAGTGTACAGACAACGTTATCTCTTGCTAAGAATACTAATGAAAAGTGTCAATGGCTGATTATTTGTCAAATATGACCATATATCAATAAAAAAATTATGAATAAGTACTTCAATATATACTAACTCAGACTAAAGAAAGCATGAATTATTCCTTTTACTTGTAGTTAGCCAGTAATATGTGGTCCTTTCATTATAGAATGTTTTAAACCCTGAATTTGTCTTAGGAGAGCAAAGACATTGTCAGTGTGGATGGATGAAACAAACATCCTCAACTAAATAAAGTAATATTCATACATTTCAGTTGTATTACATTTCATTTTTTTGATCAAAACACTCTGAAATTACTTACTTCCATTTCTAATGTTCCTCTATTCTGGTCATGCACCCTCTTGGATTATATCTTCTTGAAGGGAAAAAAAACTGTAATGGTGGAAATAATCTTTTTACACTTAAATCCAGCTCAGAATTAGTTCCACACTTAAGGTCACAACTAGGTTTTTAGGTCAGTGAAAAGGGAAAATTCACTCAACAAGAATATAAGTCATTTTTATGCACCAATAGACTTATTAGACCAATAGGCTTTCAATTGTCATAAATGGGATTTCTTTAAAATGTATTTTGTTAAGAAAGAAATACTATTCCTTATGGTTGCATTCCTTTTATGTTAATTTCCTGCAGTGCATTGTTGTGTACCGTTATCTACCGTAAGCCTATTCAAATGTAGTAAACTATAAAACTACTGCATTATTTAGTTAGAATTAGACCCAATTTACGGCATTCATGGTATGATTGGGTTTGCTGGTTGCAGCTTGGCAGGTGGCAGTTTATTGTCACCCCTTCGCTCTGTCAATCACCATCTCACGCCTCTATTCTCACTGTGTTTGGAAGGAACTCATGTGTAACAGCTAGTTTCCTTTGGGTCCCATTGTCCACTTTTGTTCAACGCTGCAAAATGAAGTGTCAGGGGCAGCAGTAATAGTCTTGTTCATCTTGTACAGCTAATATGATGACTCTGAGCCTCCGCTACATCCACTGAATGTAAAAGCAATTAAGTATAGGCTTGTATTCCCGGAGCAAATTGTCACAACCATTTTTTTTGTGGTTACACTTGGGAGAGAATTTTAAGTAGCAGAGGTGCATTACTTTATGTTTTGGGAAAATTGATCTTCAACAACAGAGCACAAAAATACCCAGGCAAATGAAAGTGGACGGACATAGATTCAAGCAATTTAAAAGAGTTAATCATAATCTCTAATGTTTTTGGAAACTGCAAATCGAGCAATTTATTCTCGTGCTGAGGGCACTTCTGTGGTAAACATCCATTGTTCCTCTTTTTTAATAATGGATAAAGTTTAGTTTACACAATTGATGTACCGGTACTGCTCACAAACACGGCAACATTAGAGAGCCCATTAGTTGATTCGTTTAAACTTTTAAACTTCAAAGGGTCCAACAAAAAGCACATCTAAAGCAAAGTGAAATAACTGAAAATACAAAATATTCCTGTTCAGATATGATAAGAGCTCAAAGCCTGGAGCAAAACCACTTTCACTACAAAGGCTACATAGGCTTTTAAACTAGAACACTGCTAATACATAATATTTTGTCTGTACTTTTTCTACAGGTTTATTTTTGACAATTTAGAGACTGTTTGGTTATATCTTATATTTAGCATAATGAGTCTGTAAAAAGTCACATATTTCTAAATTGGTGCAAATGTTATTCTATGTACTGTATATTATTATGATGCCATGCACTTTTGTTTTTGTGCTAAAGGGATATGTGGTTCACCATATCTCAGTTTTTCCACTTTCAAAATACACATCGCAGGATGTGTTTTTGTAGTTTTGTGTTGTCTATTTATCCTAGTTTTAACATAATGCATCCTGTGCTTTGTAGTTTTGCTGTACTCGCAAAATTGTGGCCGGTAGACATTTATTCTCCCTCAATTTTGTGTTCACTGTACTTCACTATGAACAGTAGCTTTTATCTCTAAATGTAGTCGTCCTTGGATTTGCTGATGGCTTCTGTCCAACCAGAAGGATTTCATTAATGGCCTGAGAAGACAGAGAATTTGGCGTGTAATGGAAAAGAGTTCCTCTCAAGTAACACCAAATGTGAATATACAACTCTGAAATAAAATAAACTTTCAGGAAGCCAAATATATACAGAGAAGGTGAGGTCTTTGGGGACATAATTGGTTTGAACTAAACTGCAACTCTAGCAATATTTCACAATGCAGCGTGTGCTAATAAAGACACAACCAAGCAGTTCATTATACGTAGACCTACTGGACAGTGACAAAAAATGCTTTCTAAAACTTGCTTTACTCCCATAAATCTTCCTTGGAGTCACTTAAATGGCTAAAACTAGCAGATGTAGAAGTTTCTTTGCAATGGTAATGATACAACTCTCTCTTTGTTTTTTCTGGAAGTCTGTGGCTGGATTTGGGTTTCATTCTCAAGCAGAATCGGTTGCAAACAAAAATCCCAACCTAAAGGGCAAAAATCTTCACATGCCACTGCAGCTTAACAATTAGCCAAGCTTTTTATTGCTTCTGGACATGCTGGAAGCTGTCCATCTTGTTGAGGATATGAACTGAGTGACACTCTTTGTCCGTTGTCGATACAATAGCCCACTTGTGTCATGAATGGCTGAAAGTCTGAGCATACAATTTTTACGTTTTCTGCTTTGGCCGTAATCTCTTAGCAATATGTCAAGCTGTCCAAGGCATGACACTTTTAAAACAACGCCATCCATGCTCTAAATCTATAAGAGGTGGATGGCAGAAGTAAAGAATTAACATGCACAGTCCAATGTATTGCAGTGTTGCTACTAAAACGGTTCCCAACAGTCATGCGTGCTTGGCCACAGCTGGACCGCTAACTGCCATGACATCATATTGTGGCTGTGCTTTGCCAATCAAGCAGCCAATTGGAACTTAATAACAATGACATTCTGTGTTTTTCTGGGTGGACCATACGAGAAGTTCCCGAAATGTGGGCACGCAGGGTCACAATGTGTTTTTGTGCACCATGACGTGTTGCCCCCGAGCTGGCACTAATGTAGTGAAGTTGTGTAGAGGAATAGCCTACCTGTGCCAAAAGCCTTCAACCCTCCCAAAGCCTGGCTGGCATCTTCTGGGACTCGTTCCTTGGCTGTCTGAACGGAAAATACTGAAAGGTGCTGAACGCTGAGGTGAATTGGGCCCTGTTTTCAATGGAGCATTACAGCACAGATCAGTCCCCTTTGGTTTCAGCAGTGCTCTACAGTTGGTAAAGTTATTTTTTTCAAAGGACCACACTTTTATTTGTTGGAATAAAGGTAGAAGAAATGAATGGGCTCGTTGCAATTCTGCCTAAAGTTTGCATGTTCTCTCCACCACTAAAGATAATGTACAATAGGCTCCTCCCCTGAAATGGAGATGCTACATCTCAGTGGGACTTAACATCAGTTTATCACTTAAGCTTCAACCTGGTAAAGACATCACATGAGTCTGCATGTCTTTCCTGTGTTACCGTGGGTCCTCTTTGGGTATTACGGTTTCCTCCAAAGACATACGTGTTTTAGGTAAAATTGGCAACAGTAAATTGACCATGGTGAATAGGGTGAATGTGAGAATGAATGGCTGTCTGTGTGTCTCTGTCTCTGTGTTAAACGGGCAATGATCCGACCCCTGTCCACTGACCTTAGGCGCCTTAGGTTGATAGGCAGTGGTAGAAAATTAAATTAATTAATTACATATACAATTAGATGTGGGCACAGCACCTCCATTTTGAGTGTAAACACTGTATAAAAGATAAATTTGTAGATGTGAAGGGGACATTAAGGGTACATTGTAAGTTAACCACCTCAAATGTGGACCTAAACCTGGAATAAGCCCTATCAACCTGACACATCAGGACAAAAATGCTCTCAGTTTAGGACCAAATAACGCAGAGTGTGAATGCACCCCATCTGTGATAGAATAGGACAGGGGTGTCAAACATGCATCCGGGCCCCCAGACGTGTTAATCTATCCCTCAGAACATAACGCTTAGGGGTTGCATGCGTGGGACGTTGAACTTTTTCTTTATCTATTCCTGTCCACTATTTCATAAAAGGGAACTCTCAAGCTGCTTAAAATGTTGTGCATAATGATAAAGCTGTGACCCTCTTATTTCCAGTCAAATCAATAATTCTGGGCAGCATCAGTGTCAGTTTGTACTCCAAACCCACAAGTAAAAAATCACCCTGAAATAAAATGACAATTTAATAGGACATTTATATGGATTTTGCCTGGACATTTTTGCTTTATGCTTTAGTGAATTTACCTCCAGCTTTTAAAAGAGAATTGTCAAAACCCAAGTCAAGTGCTGCTGCTGCATGAATATGGACTCAGTCTTTCACCTGCTGCAGATTTGTGCAACAGTGTCCACATATAACTTTTACTAGGCTATATAAAGCTTCATATAGTTTTTATTGTTTTATTTTTTACGTTAGTTCGGGCCGGCGTCCCTGCCTGAGCGTCGAAATTTGACCCGCGGCTCTAAATGAGTTTGACACCCCTGGAATAGGCTGTTGGGCAGAAGTTAAGTTTGATACAACAAATCCTAATGCGAATTGTCAAAAGGGAGGTACATGGGGATACAAAAGCACAACTAAACCATACACATGGGCATGCTGCAATCATAACTGTCATTTTAAAGTTTCTTAAACATAAAAAGCTTTGATTTGAGTTATGAATATTCAAACTAAACCCTTTTTTCGTTGACCTCACAGAGAATTGCATAATCACAAACTGTTAGTAAAGCATATCTTCTTCTCTGATAAGCAGTGACACTTTAATAGCAACATTTCAAGTTGTGCCACATCTCTTGCTTTGTTAATCGAAAGCACTTAATACATTATTGCTGTCTTTGTCTTGTGTGTACATATTTTAGTTTCTTAAATGTTGCAGGCGGCGTGATAGACTGATGGGCTAAGTAAGGTACAGCTGTTCTTGCCAAAAGGGGTAGGAATGGCCCAACGATGATTCAAAGCTTTCCACACACTTGTCGTTTTGGAAAATGGATAAGAAACCCATTAGGAAACCTCGAAAAAACAGACTCTAATCCAAAACCCATCTCACCACATCGCCTTATTAGATTTTCCCTGTAAGCTGACCCTCTGAATCATATATTTTCTTTGCTCAGATCAAGGCAGAAACGGCGCACCTGCCAGTCATAAAGTGGAAACATAAACCGTGTTATACTTTTCCCCTGGCCTCAATGAGACTAGGAAGAAAAAGTCTAAGAAATGAGCCTGCATTCACTACAATCTCTGTGAGGTGATTACCCATTTCAAGGTGAGAAAAACTCGCGCGACGTTTGCTCTAACAATTACGCCGCAGGCCAGTTAGAAATGGAAGGATCTTTTTGTGTGTGTGTGACTGACGGAGCAGTGAAGACGGGTGCGAAATAGGGAGAATAGGAGAGAATAGTAGGGGCAAGAGGGCTGCGTAATGTGAAAAAAAAAACATCGAGTGAAAGGACACAGATTGAATTTCGTCTTCACAGATGAGAGAGCACTGCCACGGAGCAACAAGAAAGAAAAAAAGGATGAAACGATGACCCGCTGCTTGGTCCTTGACTGACGCTTGGACAGCTGCTCGTCTACTGTGACAGCAAAAAACAAAAAAAAAACAACCTTATCATGACAAGACTTCCCCCTGCCAGGGTCCAATATCAACTCCTGAAAACAATTATTACCCTGCCAGAGGGGTGGACACGTTGCTCTGAGTCAGCAAGCAAATAGACATGGCTGCCTGTCACCGAGCATGGGAGAAAGGGGAGAGGAAGCTAACGACTGCTAAGCTGCTTAATAATTCGTCCGATGTCTGAGCGAGGTTTGACTCGGAGAGAATAGAACATAGTCACAGCAAAAGCAGATTATGAGATTAGGCTGCAGGAAAGGGAATGAAATAAGGTGGAATATCAAATACACAGCCACACATGTTACAAGGAGGTAGATTTAAATGTCGATTCATTATTTTATTTAAATGGTAGCAAAATAAAATTGTATTGTATGATATTTAACTAAAGAATGGAAACACACTGAAAAATGACACCCACGTTCAAAGGCACGTCCCTCAAAGGGCTACAACTAAAACAAACAAATAAAATAAATAAAGCTTTCAGTCGACAGCCACACTTTAACCACCAGATGGCTCTAAAATAACTCAAGATTAAGTCATCTTTAATGAAACCTTTAAATCTGGACATATTCAAAGCAGGATATTGTTTTTATTATTTTTTTGAGGCGGTATTGTATTACTGTATGTGACACAAGGCTGAGGGTTACTATGGTGGCGACCAGAGCGCATGTAAATGAATCTCTAAATCAGTAAGTCTGATAATCGGCTCTGGGTGGGGAGAGACCTGCTCAGAATGACAATGACTCTGCTTTTATCTGGAGCTCGCCAAGTCCTCGTTCACAATGCTTTGGCAGAACAGGATGTAATTCCATGGGATTAAATTGTTTTTCATTGCACATAAGAACGCTGTCGAGTTTCCCCACATTCACAGCCCTTTGCGCTTTTGTGACTGTGAATTATAACACGGTCTATGTTGGAGAGCGATACTGTAAACAGATAGTACTTTGGTACTTGGTAGTTTTTTGTGAAATATATATGTTGTGCTGCTTTGTTTACTTCTCCTTTTTCTTTTACCGTTGAATTTTATCATGTTAAATTCAATAGTAGTGCTGGCTGGACAGCAAATATATTAATTTTATTTTCCTCATATTGATCAATCTCTTCTTTCAATTCCTTTTTATTTTGTGTTATTAAAAATTTGGAATAGTTTTCTGAACATGCAGAGCTTTATGTGCCATACACTGCTAAAATAGTCACGTTCTTCCTCCAAAGACGGCTCAGATTAATTTATGACCTCAATTAAAAAAGACCCAAGCGTATAATTTATAATTAGAAATGACTGAATCTCAATCTCTATAAAATTAGAGGAATCTCGCAGCCCTTTTTCAAAAGCCAAACCGTATCAGAAATTGGTGGAATTTTAAATAAATGCCTTTTTTGTTATTGTCATATTGTACTTTTGTTTGGGTGCATGTGATTGCTTGAATGTTGTATCTCATAGTGAATCTTTGGCAGATTAATTGTTTTGTACTGTGCAATATTCCAATACAATGTTTTATATACTGCGGTTCTATTTACATATATTCAAACAGTCTCAAACGCTACTGCAGGTTGTACAATTTTACTATTATTTATTTTATTCATTTTGAGACTGTGGGAGCTGCTTAGATCTATTCTTCTCCTCTAAACATCAAATCTGGCTCTGCATTGGGATTCTTTTAATGCAAAATAATGTAAAATTCAGACTTTGATATTAACCGCCTCGAGGTAAACCAACTGCCTCTCGTCGTCCTTTTTACTTTAGAACTCCCCATCTCCCCAATCCGCTTTCCTCTGAGTGTTTAGAAATAGGATCTTATAGCCTAAATTGAAACTGGGACTCCTTTCGCTCCTCTCAGCACATGGCAGCAGATGTGTGGCAGTGGGTAAGGAGCGGGGGGCAGGCCGCTGGAAAAGTGAGATCCGAAAGGACATAGTGGCAGATGGAGAAGCAGATGACAAGGTAAAGGAAGTGAGGACGAGCCGTGAGGCGAAAGGCTAGTTCTTGAGCCAGCATGATGGGTAGTTATTTTATTATTTCCTATTCAGCTGCCCCCCTTTTTCCTCAGGGATTGCCACAGTGAATTTGTCACATTTTCATTTGGCAAACACTTTTTAGCATGCTCTTCGTGTCGATACCGCTCTCATTACAATGACTGGAGTTGGTAATGAAAGTGAAGTGTTTTACCCGAGGACATAACCACACTATGTACCCCGTGACCCTGCCGTTATTGACAAATCCTCGACCCACTACACCACTCCTATCCCCCTTATACACTGCTAAAATTGTAATATGTTGATAAACTATTTGGTCTTTTGATTCTATAAATTATTTCCTCCACATATTCCATCTCATAGTTACAGTAACTTTGAACCTCAAGCAAGTTTTTTTTCTTTATTTTTTCTTTAGTTAATTAGTTTGTATGTATTTAATTCAATTTATTTATCTTTATTTTATTTTTATTTCATTTATTTTTCATTTATTTTATTTAAACAAAATAAATAGATAAAATAAATAAAATAAATAAAATAAATAAAATAAATAAAATAAATAAAATAAATAAAATAAATAAAATAAATAAACATTGAATTTATTTTATTTTTAAAATTAGACTTTACATATAAATTCTGACACTGGGCAATGTATTCCTTGCAACATGGATATCTCCTTTTGGTATAATTGCAAAGATGCTCAGTTTGACACATTACTGTAAATGGCTCTGACGGCATTGGTGAACTGAGCAGAAGAAATTAGGCTCTCCAACACTTTGCACTCCCAGAGCAGCAGATGCCACATTCTGTCTGGCATGCTGATGTGTGGGTCTGCTCTATTTATACCCAGAGCCACTGTCTTCAGTGTCTACAGCTCGCAAACGCTCTGACTCCTACATCAGCGCAACAACAGTGGATGAGGGTACATCCAACAGCATTACACGTCCTCTGTTCTCTGGATGTAGCACGTCTTTAATACATGTAATTGGTTCATCTGTGGAGTACAAATATAGTGCCATGTCCCACTTTACCCACATTTAAGGCCAATCATGTTTATCCGTTGTGATCCATTTATTATGTTCATTGTCTGCATATTACTTAATGTCAAGATTAGCTATTTATCAATTAGTTCTCTGCCATATTTAAAGGCTGCAGGGGGCAAACTGTCAGGGGCACATCTACAGATCTTGAGCTCGGCTTGGCCAGGACTGTAGCTGGAGGATTTAACCTGACGTGCATGTTTTGGGTTGATACCATTATATTATTTTAACATTTAATATAATTGCAATATTGTAAAAAAACAACGGAAGGGTTATCTGTGTTTGAAAGTCACAAATATGAATTCACTCATACAAAACACTGTTGGTTAGTAGTAGTGTAGTCATCTGGACTTGTTTTTTTTCATTTTGTGTGTGTGTGTGTGTGTGTGTGTGTGTGTGTGTGTGTGTGCGTGCGTGCGTGCGTGCGTGCGTGCGTGCGTGCGTGTGTGTGTGTGTGTGTGTGTGTGTGTGTGTGTGCGTGCGTGCGTGCGTGCGTGTGTGTGTGTGTGTGTGTGTGGTAGTGTTAGTGTGGTGGTGATAGTGTATTTGAGAATATTTGAGAGTATTTGAGCGTATTGGACATTGTACCTGCATGATGGACCTAATTCGTCCCCTTCAGCAGTTTAATTAAGTTCATTCAAACATGAAGAAATATTTAATTACTTTACATTATACTTTATTAATGGAATTGGTAATTGCACAAATGGTCATTAGGTTTCTTAAACTTTGGATTATTGTATTTTGGCCTTCAGGTTTTTGGAATGGATTGGGTCTAGGGACGGACATTGAGAATTAGAGAATAAGCTCATTAAACATACTTTTCTCTATCAAATAAACCTAAATTAGCTAAACATGCACAAGTGATTGCAACACATAGACCTGACCTTCATAACTATTTGTTCCAAGTTAAACATGAAGTTAACTGGCTTTGTTTTGCCTGTTGTATGTACACAATGCCCTTTGAGAGTGAGTCCTTATAAATAATGCATTTGTATTTGTTTGCATTTTTTTAATGAACATATTATTCATACATCCGTATACAATTATATGAATAGCTAATGCATAATATTAGCTAAAAAGAGCATTGCACTTCTACTAATCTTGCTCTAATGTGGCTGTTGTTGGCAGGGCATGCCATGGGAAAAGGGAAAGGAACAGGCAGAGGTCTGATTAAGCACCAGCGGGAGGACTGGGGCCCTCCCATCTCCCTGGATACAAGGCAAAACAAGCATACGTTACATCAGCTTTGCACCTTTCAAATGAAAAGAGGAGGAGGAGGACTTAAAGGGGGAAAGGGTGAGTAAAAAAGCACACAAAAAGGCAAAGGAAATGAGATGGTAAAAGTTCAAATCACTTTTATGTGGAAATGCATGGTTTTGTAGGCTTGGTGATAAGAAAAATGCTGAGACACGTTGTCCTACTGCACTCAAAAACTTAAAATGAAGTGTTTTATTTCCAGTGCAAAGCAGTCAAACTTTAAATGGCACCAAGATTTATTAAAATGATGTGGACTATGCTTCTTCAGTCCAAGGCCATTGAATTTTTTGGTACCACTTTATAATAATTACACTTTAATTTGCCTTTACAAAGCATTAACAAAGACTTAACATATAGTTTATTAAGTATGTTTCAGGTTAGGGTTATGGTTAGAGCTAGGAACTAGGGTTGGAGTATTAATTAAGTGATTACATTTTGTGAATATAATAAGCCTTTTTTATTCTTTATCCTAGAGCAGATTTATATTGTTTTCTTTTTGATTTGATTTTATATTGGTTGTTTTATCCTTGTTCATTGTTTTATGTTGCACCGAATCACCAAAGCAAGTTCCTATGATTGTAAATTCTGTTCATTAGCAATGGCTAATTAGCATGAATTAGCAAAGAAACTATTTGGGCACTTGTTCATGCTTTAACAACGGAAATTGTTGTTTTTAAGCCTAACAAAGCTGTTGTCTCTCCAACCCTACATCAAGTCTACAGCCACCAACCTTAGCGTCATCATTGATGTAGATTTGAAGTTTGATAAGCAAATAAATGCAGTGGTTAAATCTTTTCGGGCTTTTATCTAGACTCAAATGGGTTTTATCTTTTAGCCCTGAGCAGGCCATCCCAGCTTTTATCTCTACACGTTTTGACTTCTAATGTAATGTAATGTAATGTAATGCACTGTACACTGGGATCAGCCAAGCTAACCTGTCACACTTACAGTTAGTTCAAAATTACGCAGCACATCTTTTAACTGGCACACGTCGTAGAGAACATATTACACCTTTTTTATCCTCTTTGCACTGGCTCTTCATTCATTTTAGAGTTAATTTTAAAATGTTATTGTCAGTTTTTTAAAGCGCTTCACCGACTGGCCCGCCGTACATTTCCTCATTGTTCCCTACACTCCTACGCGCTCGCTGAGGTCTGAGGGCCAGTTCCAACTTTGTGTCCCAAAAAACGGGGCGACCGGGCCTTTTCTGTAGTCGACCTCAAACTTTGGAACGCTCTTCCTCCCACAAAAAGACTGCACCTTCAGTTGATACTTTTAAGCACTTTATTCACTGATATTTAACCTGGCATGAGAATGGTGTGGTCCTCTGACTGTCTTTCATTATTTTAAATATTTTCTATTTGTTTTAATTAGTTTTTAGTTCTTAGTTTTATTTTGCTTGTGCTTGTTTTGTACTCAGTGCAGCACTTTGGAGACTTTGTCTTGGTAAAATGTGCTCTACAAATAAAGTTGGATTGGATTGAATTTACAAAGGCAGAAATAAATTGTTACTTTTTTAATAAAGTATATTTACTGCATAAAATTGGACTAATTTGATTAAAAAGTATGATTTTTTTGGAGTTTGTGAATTACAGAAAGATAAAATAGTGCAGTTTATGATCTACAATTCAGACAAACATCAGCTTTTATGTTTCCCCTGTGATTTTCACTTCTAGTACCATATTACATTTCTTTCTTTTAAAGATTTTATGGCCCGTAGGCTTTATTAGACAGGAGAGGAAAGGGTGAAAGAGGGAATGAAGAGAAGGGAGGACATGCAGTAAATCGTCACAGTCGGGGTTTGAGCTCACGACACTGCAGCCGGCTGTACTTGGATTTCTATGGTAACTCTTTGCTTTTGGATAAAAACAAAGTCATGAAAAAGATCAATAAAGCTACCCATGAAGCTGTAATACATACTATAATTTTCAGGTGACTCTCCCAATGTGTTTAATGGTCTTTTTTATAATCTACTTTACAGAGGCAAAGCAGGGCTCATTACACATCCGTCTCTGAGAATCAACAATACTCCACACATCCATCAAACTCTTGACATGTAGATATTTTCAATACAACATTAAATACACAAGGTCATACAAGTATACAAAGCAGTAAGCCACATTTCTTTAGTTGAAAGAGAAATATTTTATACAGAGAAGTGAATCATCAATCTTTTATGTGATTATTAAAATAAATGTCCTTTATATGTCAAGTTACAATTTTACTTCCATGTTTGTTTGAAAAATAGCCCCCATAGCAAGCTAAGATATAGTTATAGTTGCTGTGTTATGTTTTCTTCTTCATAATGCAAGCTGTTTTTAAATGTTTTAGATGATATGGCGAACACTGGATTTTACATAATGGTAATGTAAAGTAAAGTAAAAGTATTTTTTTCCCCACTACAAATAAATAATAAAAATATGCTTAGGGTTAAATGAGACAGTTGTGTGCTGTATTTATCTAATCAAAGCTTTATTCTTCACCATGAAGTAATATTGGTGCAGTGTTAGCATGTTAGCTGTTATTAGCATTATGGTGATCGCAAAAGTTTTTCTAGGACTGCGTGAAGAAAGTGAGGAATACATCTGGACCGCTGCAAACTTTTTAAATAGAACTACCATAGCCCCATTTTTCCACAAGACAATAAAAATGTGATACAACACCTAAGCAACTGAATTCATATCTAAAAATATAAATTGGCAGAGCAATCTTAAATGGTTGTACATTACATTTAAAGCCAAAAGCAGCAATATATTAAACTGCTGATGCCCTGTACTCTCCAACTGGCAGAAAATAAATAAACTGTCCAAGCCTTCAGATGCCAGGCCCAGCATAAAAAAAAAAAAAAAACTAAGCTTGAAGGCAATCCTAATCCACTTTATGTATGACTTTAAAGCCTTAAATTAAGTGCTTTATTTCCTGTGCAAGGCAGTAAATCTATGGCAAGGAATCAATCTTTCAATTGCACCAAATAGCCTCATGACTTATTAAAATGATCAGCTTGTCGTGTGAATTACAAAGACATTTTGTGAACTCCCCGGCTGTTAGAGTTTGTGAAAAGCCTCTGTATGTGTGTGTGCGTGGACCAGGGAGTAACCAGGAACAACAACAAACGCGCTTTGAAGTGGACCCCACACCTCCCACCCTCAGCTCTGCCCCCCTCCACTGCCCATCAGCACACCATAAATCAGCCTCTCATCTGCTGCCGTGCCTCTGAACTTAAAGGAATCCAAGCGTGGAGTTTGAGGCCCGGTGAATTATGGGAGCACCTGGGAGTGGGAGGGGGTTAGCCTTCTACCTACTGTATGAAGGGCAGCATGTTGACAGCCAATACCACTGATGGATTTGTTCTGGTCAACTGTCTTGCGTAATATGCCTTTGAAATAGCAAATAGGCATAAAATAGGAACCTTGATGGCCGCATAGACGCACGCACGCTGCTATTGTTAAACCAGCTGGTAACGTGACCGTGCAGTCCAGGTTTTGTCGGCCCATAGCTTCAAAAGACGGAATCGAATGACGGGGGATACGGTTGTGGGTGGAGGGCTTGTTTTTTACAGACGGATGGTTACGAAAACAGAACATGGCCGGGGTCGCGCCCTGACCTGGCCTGTTGTTCTTGCACAGCCAGCGCACATTCTTGAAGTCCCAATGAAGAAAGGCACCCAGCTGCTCTCCTGTGTCGGCGAGTCCAGTCCCCACTGGGCTCTCCAGCAGTTTGTGTTACAACAGTTCAGCACAATCCAACAGGTTGCCACTAAAATTAAGCTTTAATACAAAAACAAGTCGCCACAGAAAAAAAGAGCCACGCACTCAATAACATTTTGTAGAACCGCATTTAGCTTTGATTACAGCAGACATTGGCTGTGGCATAGTTTCAACAAGCTTCTGCAATATTAAAAGATTTATTTACATTCAGTGTTGCATTATTTTTCACCAACTAATCTTGTATTTTGCCATTTTTACCATTATTTTTTTATTTTATATATTTATAATTTTTATATATTTATAATTTGACCATTATTGTTAGTATTATTTTGTCTTGCGCTAGCTGTTTTTATTTTATTTTATCTTCATCTTTATTTTTCCCCTTCATTCCTTATTAAGAAATTAGAGGTTCTGTCTATCGGAGTTTTTGTTTATAAGAGTTTTGTTTATAAGAGTTCTATAAGTTATCTGTCCTTTTCCTCTGTGTCTACCTGCGTTGCAACAATGAAATTTCCCCTTGTGTGGACAATAAAGGATTATCTTATCTTATTGATGTTCGGAGAGAGTGACCACTGCACAAAGCCTTCTCCAGCTCGTCCCAAACACTCTCACTGGGGTTCAGATCTGTAGTAGATTTGTTTCTGCTTCTCTTCAGATGTTTTCTCTGCTCGATGTCTATGATTTGACCCTTATCTTTTCCATGACCACAGGATTTGTCTTTCCGCATGGTTGTTTCAGAAATGAGAAGCCGCACACTGCATCAGTTGGGTTTAAATACAGTGTTGCAGCTGAAAGATCATCACCTATGCAGCGATTATCCAGAACCAGCTGTATTTTTTCTGGACAGGCTTTGTAAGATGTATTTATAACGAATGTTTGGTCTGTCTATCAGTGTTAGATTTATACATCGCTAATGAACACTCTCTTTATTCAGACTTCAGATACTAACTATGTATTGAAAAGGTTATGGTTAGTGTATTAATTGAATTGAATAAACTATTTCTCATCATTAACTATTTGTTCATGTTAAGGCTATTAAAAGTTTAGTGTTACAAACATATTTTCACTGGTTGGTTGTCTTCCTGTAATCTTGCACAATGTTACAAATGATACAGCTTCAAATATGCAGCTATATGTTCTTTAATTAAACAGTGTGTATATTTAAAATAAAATACTTCTTTGACCTTCAGTTTACCTGGGAGAACACTGAGAAAAAGCACATTAAAAAAGTATGGTTACGCAATATACAGGTGTACCTATGGCCGGGGTGATCATTATTTTGAAGAACTTTCTGCAGTAAATACACAATTAATAAATAAATAATAAATCATTGGGGCTAATTTACTGAACGGGACACATGAAATCTGCATGAAAAAGCTCTCAAAAGCTCTCAAAAGGTTTCAACATTTCAATGATAATGGTCAGCATTATCTGACCCAGACTGCACTCACAAGTCTACCACCGCAGTATTCATACAGAAAAACACTAAGAAGCAGTGCATTTATCTGCAAAAGAAATCAGTAAACGTTTGCTGTTGTTTCACATGGATAGTGCTTACATCAATACAAATTTTGGTCCCAAAAAAATGCCATCAACTGATTTTTCACCATTATTTAACCAAGAAAGTACCACTTTTTCAGGTTAGTCCAGGCCTCAGGGGGAAAACATGCAAAGTCCACCACCACGCCGCCTCGACTAAAAGCCCTAAAAAATAATAACAATGTATTAATCCGTTAACCGGCTGTATGCGTGACCTTGTTTGTGGTGCAGTGAATCAGACCAAACCATCCAAATGACATCATGACAATAAGTTGGCCATTAAACCAGATGAAAATGATGCCTTGACACTCTTAATGACTGAAAAAGTGCGTCTAAAAGCTTGTCTCATTAGCTGCCATCTTACAGGCTTTTTATTTTTGCCATGGAACTGTCAGTAGCTCATCCCAGTGATCTATTCTCATTGTCAACTGTCCACTAAAAAGACGTTAAAGTGTTTGAAAAAGTGGTTAGAGGGAAAAAAGAGCTCAAAAAGAGAAAAACATATTTGCTATTCTCTTCAATTCAGTTCTGTTTTAAGAAGTGTTGTTGAATTCCCAAAGAAGTTTCTCTTTCAGTGGCATTGATTTTATGAAAGATACATATTTCTATGCAACTGATTGGTCCCACACGCAATCAGCAAATTCTTATTGGTTTTCACCTTGGAAGCATTCGCACTGAACAAATAGTGGCAAAGAGAAAGCGAGTGGATGCGATTTAATACAAAGGTTGAGACAGATAAATGGAGAACCTTGAGAAGCAGCAAAACAATTTTATATTAAAGTTTTTGTTTTGTGTGATCCTCAAAGTGATATTGCGCTCTGTAGTGGTTGTAGAGCAACTTAAGCCCCTTTTTCCTCAGAATGGTACATATGTTATGGTGTATAGGAATGAAATCAATGAAGAAATAAATCAAGTTACTCTGATTATGCCTTTGATGTATTACGGTTGAACTAATTGTCCCCAAAAAAGATGCATATAACAAACAAATAAGACAATACAGACATTACATTGATATTGTATTGCTTTCTTTATCTTTTACAAATATTTGCTCATTTTTATTTCAGTTTTTCTTCTTTTACGTTTGTCAGTAGTCAAGCAGCGCATTATATTATATGCACCACCCACTTATATTTTGAACACACTGTGCTCTTGACAACACCTGACTCATATCTCTAAACACATTACTTTATACCACAGAGTTCTATTAGAAAACATAAGTCAAGTGTTTCCGTATTTCTTATTTCCTTTCAATTATGTCAGAAATGACACAAGCAGGCGTAACGCACAGCTCCAAAAAGGCTCTTAGGATGGGAGGAAGTGATCCACTACACCCTGCTTTGTCTCCTAAGTAGACAGGAGGTAATAGAAGGGTGCTGTGGAGTGTGAGACATCAAGCCACACCCTGAAGTTGTGTGAGAAGATAATTGCTTGTAGCTGCTGGCGTGGGAGGCTTGGCTGTCTCTAACTTGTTATTTCATATAACTCAGGTTACAGGTTTGAAAGAAAAAGAATGTCTTTGGAGCAGGCGATATCTTTTGACTGTACAGGGGGAAAACGCAATTATATTTCAGCATTTAAACGTACGTATATGGTGATGTAGTTTGCTATTTCGAAGCGTGAGTATCAACTGAGATGCTTTTGATTACAGCTTGAAAGGCGCTGATCACTGCTTGCTAATAGTTTTTATAATGGTTTATGAGAAGATTGAAAATGGATATGGCAATTTTGGTCATTTTCCATCAACATTTTGGATATTCTTGTGTATACTGTTGTGGAATAAAAGTACTGAAGCAACATTGTGCTATTGCATGTGGCCTTGACTTGACCATAACAGCTAAACTATGATGTGAGCCGTTGCAAGAAAGAGAATACCGTATTGTCCGGACTATAAGTTGCACCTTTTTTCATAGTTTTGGCCGGGGTGCGACTTATATGTGATATAATTTGTTATTTTCACACTTGCAACCTTATTTCATACTCCAGTGCAACGCATATATGGCTGTACATTTTTTGGCTGGTGCGACTTATACTCCAGTGCGGAAAATACGGCACCTACTTTCCCTCTTTGTTTAAGTTTCACGGCAATTTGAACTGTGGAAAAGAATTAGTACAAGAAAAAAAAAAGTTGCAGAAGTATGTATATGTGCTGTACTAATAAAAACATACTCAAGCAGGATCAAAGTATTTATTTCATCATCACCACATCCAATCACTGTTGTTGCTGCTCAAATCTTTCACATCCTCTGTCTTTCTGGAGTTCTAGCCTTGTCTTGCAACTGTTCTCCACCGCAGCAGCAAGAACCATCAGCCTCTCCACCTCCCCTTCTTCTCAACTACTATTGCCCCTACTATGTCCCTTCCATGTCTATGCCCCAATACATCTACCCTAACTGTGTGCTGCTCAAATTCTTGTCTTTTGCTGGCCCAAAATTGGCACGCAATAGCAGAAAGTCAATCTGCGGAAATGTATGATTAAATTGATATATCTCTTCCAACATTTGACAGTCTATTCAGTGCATAATTTGATAAAAATGACTTATAAAACTTATAAATCTCAGCTCTTCACTGTGGGCTCCATCAGACCCGTTGACGAGCCAAGTTTGGCCCGCTGATCCAACTTCGGGCACACCTACGTCACCCACCTCCCTTCAGATCGTACGTCCCACTGCTACGTGCAACAAAGGCATTGTTGGCAGGAACAAAGGACTATAATGATATTGTATTATTATATTTGTCTGATGAGGACTTTTGCAGTGCCACTGTCGCCACTCTTGCCAATGTAAACTGGCCTGACTATAACGGCCCTGCAAGTGTAGATGAATGGTATTTTAATGCACTGCCCAAAAGCCAAATTTCCTTGCTGACCACTACATCCAAAGAGCCACTATTGACCAAAGAATTCACCTTTAGTACATTAACTCCCTATCTATATCATCAAAGCGATGATTCGAAGTAAATCTCTACCTAATTTACCTAAAATTACATAAAATGTGTGTGTGAGGCCAACAATTACTACACACCGTTTTTAATGTGCCGCAAAAATACCTACCAACAAAAAGGATCTGCACACGGCTGAACTTCCTGATGGTTTTCACTGGCACTCATAAAGCTGACAGTTGTTTTTAACAGCCGAAGCATTGAAGAACTCCCATTTCCCCCACTCACGATTTCAGTATGGCAGTAAATTTTGTCTTGCCATTTGTACTTGGGCAGAATAATACTTTTTGTTTTGCTCTCTCTTGTGCTCAAAAACTGGGATATGAGTTTTGTTGGATAAAAGTAAATCTTGCTCACCTGAAGCAAGAATGTACAACAAAGGGATCAAACTAAATCTGGACGAGGATGACTATCCGACAGTGAGCCGGAATGAAGTGGTACATGGAAGGAGATTTTGTTACAATTGAAGACACAGCAGGAGGTAAGCAAGATTGAGGAAAAATCACTTATCACAAGCCAATAGGAAAAAAGGCAACGGCGTACGCAATTAGTTTTTGTAAGTATAGAAATCATACACCTTTATTCTGCCCAAGTGTCCATTTTATCCAGAGGGTGATCTATTTTCATTTGCAAGTATGGTACTTATAAAGCTGCATGTACCCCCAGGGTTTCTCAATTTCCTTTCAAAACTTCATTCTAACTTGTAGCAACTAATTCAAAGACTGTTAAAAATCCATCCAGACATATTGTTCATTTTCAGAATCGATCTTTTTTAATGGCCCACTTGATTTTGATAAGTACTTCCACCACTCTCCATATTAATGAAGGCAACTGGCAACTCAAGGAGTTTCTCTGCTCACAGATTTTGCGAATATGGTTGCCTAAACTCAATGGCTGTGTAAATAAGGGCTAAAGTCAGTAGATTTATCCTTGAGCATCCATCAACGCCTCACTTAGTCCATTAAGGACTGGACTCCAGAGAAATGGATCATTGCCCCAAGCCTCGGCAGCTAAATTCCCCAAACTAGACTGATTAATCAACCTTGCATCTTAAACATTACATCAGGGGACTGTGTAGGAGCTTTAAAGTCCTCACCTCGTGTGAGACGATCGTTTTCACTAAATTTGCTATAATAGGCTCATTCACCCAATCTATTGTACGCTAATAACATCCGTTGTGACATACAGTTTCTACTTTCTGTGGAATGGGAATCATTATCACTGCATAAACCTTTATTAATTGTTAGAACTCATCTGATGAGAGCAACACATCTCAAAGAAGCTTGAGAAGTTGATTCTTTTGACCAATCAAAAGTAAGTTTTAATATTTTGTTTGTTTGTATTACCACTACTACTGCTACTGCTACTACTACTACTACTACTACTACTACTACTAATAATAATAATAAAAATAATAATAATAATAATAATAATAATAATAATAATAATAATAATAATAATAATAATAATAATAATAATAATAATAATTTAGTTTTAATAATCCATCACTTGACATTGTTTGGCTCATCATGACCTCTGAATTGAAGTGTACACTGTGTCCCAGGCATTGACATGCTGTTCTAGTCTAGCTTTAGGTGCGTAATGTGAGACTTCTTGGTTTGTACAGAGAGAGGAGGCGGCAGTAAAGGTGGGAAATGAAGATAACAAACAAGGAAACTGGAACAATGGGTCCAGGATGGAGGCAGTGTGACATAACACTGGCATTATATCCAGATAAACTGATCTGTATTGCCCTCAGTCATTTGTGCTGGTTTGTCCATTCAGATCCCCCTTTTGATTTGCAACAGGTTTATCATATTACCAGACTTATAGAAATGCAGCAATTCTTTTAAAATATTGTTCTGATTGTGCTGTTTGTCCTTCAACAGTTTTGTCCATAAAACAACAAAGAGAAGAGAATAAAAATGATATTTTTTTTAGGATGAAGCCGTGTTATTAGATAATCTTGTTATGGAGCCATTGAAGTAATTGTACAGTAACTTTGACAAACAGACCTGTAGTTCCCAGCTGCAGTTGTTAAAGATGTGTGAAACCTAATCTTAAAGTGGCTTAAAGTCTGAAAAGTTTGTCTATGCAGTTGAGACAAATCAGTTTGTCTCAGTACATATGTATTTTAAAAGCAGCTCTTATGGTCAAAATTAGACTGTTGTGTGCTGTCGGCATCTTATTATAAAGCATTGTTGACCTGTGTGAACCAGGAAAAGCTGGTGCTGGTCTCGGAAAGTTGTGTGAGGCACTAACTCATTGCGGTGAATAACTATGCCAGGAATGCATTGGGAAAGTGAGGAATAATCTTTGGATTTCAGCAAAGTAACAGTTTAAAATTAACTTGTTCTGTGTTTTTTATTTGTTTTTCATATTTTTGAACATCATGCCTGTTTGAAGGTCAAGAATATTATGGCCTCACATTATTCTGGCCTTTTTATGAGTATCTAATGTGTATCAAAAATAGGTATGTGTAATTAGAATGCTCCCTAACAATTTGATATTTGAATATTATTTATGTTATGGCACAGAATAAAAGTCTGCATAGTTTATGTTCATTAAATCATGACTAAAAGCCATTTTTTTTGGAAAGACCAAATCAAATCGAAATATGATATGATGATACATGCAATAATTGGTGAATTGCTTATGATAATCTGCAATATATCACAATTTTTTTTACAAACAAAAATACACCAGTATTTCTTAGTTAAACCACAACCTGCACAACGTGAGCAAAAACCCTTTTAAACCTTCACTTACTGCAGGTCTAGTATGTAGGTCCTTAATCTGTTGATAATGCCACCTGTGAAAAATGTCTATCCAATTCCAATCCCGAGTTGTCCGCGCTCATTTGATCTGGCTCGTCGAAATCAAATTCAGATCGATCCAGGGGCAGCCAGAGAAATAGGTTATTAGCATGGATGACCAAACTTGTATAACAGTGGCTCTGATATCATCTGACCCAAAAAAAAATACTCTTTACCAAATTCAAAGCTATTTTCTCTGCCTCTCCAAAACTTATTAGGTCTTTGAGGTTATTTTTATGTGTTGAATCACCCGTCTGTTCTGCTCGGCGTAGTTCTATTTTACCTTCACTAAAGCATGTCAAATCCTGTTGGAATGGCTCTGATACTGCCGCGTCAGCCGGTAAGCTCCCACTGTTTGCCTCCAGTGATCTCCTCTGTCTTTCTTATGCGGCGCGTTAAAGAGGCCAGCACCTGCATGAAACCCAACACGAGCGTATCCCCTCAGCTATCTCACTTTGAACCTGCGGAGAGTCACATCTGGAATGCATGCCAACGTTTATCTTGGTGCGTGTGCCATATGACATGTGAGTGGTTTTAGGATTTGTCCATGGATAAATAAGTCAAACATCCTTCAGCTTGGATGTGTCTTTTTTTTTTACTTTACATGTCATTTTTTGTGATTTTATTTTCAACCAAAACTTATAAACTTATACGGGGGCTGATTGCCAGAAAAAAACAACGTTGAATTTGTTGAATACATTAGACATAGTTTCCATGAGCCGCCACACCTTTAATTTTACATAGAACATTAATATTAGGTTGGTATAACATCAAAATGCTTTAATTTTTCAGTAAAAAGTACGACTTTTTGCTGTTTGGACAAACTTAGCAGGAAGCCAGAGGGCCAAAAAAATTGGGCAAAGGGCCGCTTTTGGCCCCCGGGCCTTTGCTTGGACATGCCTGCCTTAAGTCATCAACACAGCACATCTCAAAGGACCAAAATACCAAAATAGTAAAACACTTCAAATATTACATCATTCTAAATAGTTAAACATTCTGCTTAAATTATCCATTGAATGTCAAGATGAAAAGCTAATGTAACTTTTGCAAATTGATGGATTGATTTGTTTAACGGACTGAAAATGAAATGAGCAATCTAATGTAGAAATAATTATAAATAGCAGGTCAGTCTTTTTATGGTCAGATGAAGTTCAGGCACAACAACTGGAACCACCAATCAAGGACAACTTCACCTCTGCTTCAGGAATCAAATGTAATAAGGACAGTCTATTTATGCTTAGCAAGCTCTATCCTATCCTTTCAAATACAGTCTATACCCCAAAAACTACAGCTGCTTGTGCACTTCTACAAATTCAACTAAACTATAGTGATAATCTGGCAGATAACAGACAGAGAAAAAGCAGGGCACGTATTTTCAGTGATAAAAACAAATGGGCAATGTAAATGTGCTCCCCTTTGCCTTTCTGTCCTACTGGATGTTCTTGCCATAAATTCTGAAAATCCGACACTAGAGGACTTCATACCAGCAGCACCTCATCATTTATATTACTCGATACCATCTTTCTTTCTTTTCCTTCCCTGAAACGTTCTTGGGATGGTGCTGTGATTGCCTGATTTGGAACCCGGCCCGATTTGGCACAGTTTTTCAAACTGCACAAGGTACTTGCTGAAGTTGCTATAGTAACCATTCTTTTGGAATGCTTTTGGAATTTTACTGAAAAGAAAATGCATAAATTCTGTTAAATGTTACCTATAAGTTCAATAAAGGTGAGAAAATGAAGTAGATTTGACTGAAGCCAGATGCAAAATGGCTGTCTTGGATGATAATGAGGAAAAACTATTATTTTTGCTTCTCTTTCTAAGAATAATGTGAAAAAGTCTAACTTAGATATAACTACATGTAAACTGAGCACTACTACACTATAGTGGACTGAACATATTAGAAAATTAAGTCCCAAATCAGACAATGACAGGTGCTCATGCTTTGTCTGTTGTTCATCTGACCTGAGAACCTGACTGATGGACTCCTCTGACGCCCACTATTGGCTTTAATCATCGTCATGTAAGAGTGTACCATTATAGATGGAAGCAAGTCAGAACATTTGTGAGATACAATGGCCTACTATGGTGGCACAAAGGGCAATTTACATAGAAATGGCCAAATTACAGTTCGCTGGCACTGTGGATGGATGCTATAATTCAAAGGGGCTATGCAGCGACTAACCGTGCGCTGGTTTCTGCTGCAGGCTCCTGCCTCCAGCCTCCAGCCAACACTAACGGGCACTGAACGCTGGTCAGCGGCTGCCGGAATGTGCTGCTTCAGCAAGATGGGGGTATTTTGTCATCAAGTATCGCATGTCCTCTTGCCCTTCTGCGTATCGATTCCTCTGCACTTCAGGCAAGAAAGGAGAGGACAAAGCACCTCTGAAACAGCAGTCGTGGGCTGGTAATTCAATTATACATGCTAAATGAGAGGACGATGCTAGGCTAGATTCTGAGTCAACATCTACAACAGTCAGTAACTCTCATTGTCTTGTGAAAGTGTAATGTGCGATTAAATCATTTGAGCCATTCAGAATATTGTTTGGCTTTGTTCTCGCTTTGTCCTCTCTATTGACACTTGGAAGTTGACTCAAGATATGAGCTTGAAGTCGACCTGCGTGCATGAACAAGTGATGCTTGAGTCATATCGTTCTCTAATGAAGCTATATCTATTTTTACGTTTTTCTGTGTTTCTTGTGCATTCTTTTATTGCATCCCATAGCACTGGTTGATATGTATCTATAATAAACCATTTAAGCTCATCCCTAAGTTCTTGTATAACTTCATTTGATAGTAAAGTTGTATTCACTAGCAGGGACCACACCACAATGGAGTATGAAAGAATATTTATTGATAAGAACGACGATGGAGCTCGGCGATGGAGATCGACGATGGAGCTCGGCGATGGAGATCGATGATGTAGCGACGATCGAACACGAGAGTTGGCTGGGTAGAGACTCAGGATGGGGGCTCTGTCTCGGGTAATCAGCCCAGCCGATTCAGAACCCCCCCTTCGTAGATGGTGATATGTTAAGGTGAAGATGATAGAGACATAGGGTGGGAGGGCGGGGTCAGGAGAGCAGAGACGACAAGATATGCTGTGAATATGCCTTATAAAAAGGGCTTCTGGGTAATTAGAGGCGTGGTTAGAGAGTGGGGCGTGTTTACTAGTGGAGTGGAGGTTGAGGCGTGGTCCCGCTCCTGAACCTCAGTTAGCGATTAACATCTCCAACTCCATTTAAAGCGCCAACGTGCTGCTCTTGGTTTACCAGCTGGAAGCACATGGGAGCAGAGCACAGCTGTATGATCCGACAATGGGAAAGGATCATACTTGCGTTACTGATAGTTTTAAATACTCTTTAAATTGTTTTCCAGAGAAAAAACTAAAACAAAATCATTTGCAGTGGGATTCATCATGGATAGATTACCAGACGTCTGTCAGATCCAATTAATGTGCCACTTTTATTTTACATTTCTGCAGATAATTATTGGTTTTTGCTCTCTGTGATTCCAGTTCTGTCTAAAAAATGACCTCATATTGGATTTAAATTTCTTGCTAAAATGATTTGATATTCAGCAAGGTCTACCAAAGTGGACAGTACTGTCACAAAAAGTCTATGGAGTCTTTGGAGCATAGATTTTCACTAACCTAATTCCATTGTATGTGAGTTTACAAGTAAATGTGTCAATAATCACAAGAATAATATTATTTTTTGCCAATATACTTGCAGTAGTTGTTGTAGTAGTAGTATTTCATTCTCATGTCTTGACCCATATTGCCTGTGAGGTTACAGATGTCCATTATCACAGATGTAATTCCCTCACTACAAAGATAAAACCGCTAATATGCTAGCAGGTTCCTAGCTCTACAAATTACTATGTACATTGTGCTATACAACATCCAATAAGTATTTTTGCATGGACGCTACCCAACGGACCAAGGCTTGTAATGTCAGGAGGAAACGCATGACACAGCAACAAGGTAGGCGACTATTAGAGCATAAGTAGTCTCTGATGATGTCAAGCAAACAGAATTTGCCGATACACATTTTGAGAGTGGCATCATGGGACATTTAGCCCAGAGCACTTTTAATTGTTTTTCATATTACACCATAAGTCTGCAGCCTTTTTGTACGTATAATATTTAGCTATGAGCCAAAATACACTTTATACAGTAGGTAAGTGTGTAAATAATGGATTGCCTTCTTTTGCGTTGACATTTTGCAGACAGGGCTTGAGGGATGAAGCATAACAAATAGGATGGCATTAAGTGTTGAAGTTAATCAGGATTTATTTTCATGCACGTTGACTGCCATGACGCAAATCATATTAGTTGGAAAAATACAAGCAATCTAAATTGAAGCTAAACACTTCTTGTTACAAAAAAATGGCTTAATGGATTAAATTTAGATTCGATGTGCAAATCTCCAAATGTGAAAAAGCGTAACTGCGTAGTGGGACAATGCTACTGTATATTAGGAGATTTGATTTGTCTGGGGTTGTGTATATAAAGTGGCAAATATAAAACAGAAATAATGTGCGCGTAGGCTTACAGAATGGACAGCAGTGACGTTCTTATTACAGTTTGTGAGAGTGTATGATTTACCAATTGCACTGTCCGTATCGCAGGCTTAAACACACCAGCCGCCCGTCCAGGGAAATCTCTTGCTCCAAAGGCCACTGCTGTACTGGATTTATTTGTGAACTCCCAGGTATTAAAATGAGGTCCCGTCTTAGTTTGGAGAAGCAGACAGGAGCAATGACAGGGTGTAAAGAAGAAGAAATAGAAGCAGTATTTACGGCTGATTTGAATGTGCATACCATAAAAACGACATTTGAAATATATTGTTTGAATAATAAAGTAATGCAATTCTGAGCCGCCACAATGTCACCATGAGTCAATCGCATTAGTAAGGGATTTGCAATAATCAGATGGAGGCGCTTACTTTGGAGCTTAGATGAAACATTTGTTACAACCGTTTTACTTATTTGTTGAAAGAAAGCTGGGTACAGTTACTATCTACGTGATTTACCGCTTTGACCTTTTACAAAGTCTTGTTTCTTTGGAAATGCTAGACACAATTTCCAAACAATCACAAAAATAGCACTTCTCAGTATTAATTATTTTCACTAAAACGAAGTTAGAGTTGGAAGCAGGCTATTTCAGGCTATAAAATAATGAGGTTAAGTAGAGTGTCTTTTGGTTGGATCTCGTGGTAGACATGATCACAGTCAGCTGCTTTGCCCCTGCTCCCTGCACTTTAATCAAAATCAAATGGTTTGCAGATCTTATCAGGCTGTATTGTTGGTAATAAATCATACGCTTCTTCAAAGTGTCCTGAGATATTTGACAAATTCCGGCCACTTTATCAGTAAAGTGTCTCGTTAAAAGATGTGTAAGAAGGTGCAAAATCATTTCATCGCTCCTTTTTCTCAACATCTGATGGTTACATGAGACCTGCAAATCCAACTCCAGCTGTCACTGCTTCCCCCTCTTATTAGCTGTGGAATGCACTGTCTTGTCCCTTTTGTCTCTGTAACTCATTACCTTCTACTTATCTACAGGAAGGAGGAAAATTGACACCCAAAGGCCCTGACCTGCCTGCCCCACCATTGCGTTTGGGGACAAAGGCAGTCATTGTGGGCGCTCTGTGTGGGTGCACCATAAGCCGGGACGTCCTGCCTGCGCATGGCCACGGCCCCTCCGATGTAAAGCGTCCTCTGTGGCCCGTGTCCACTCAACTGCGGCTAAATGACTCTGGCCATAGTATGTGCCGTGTTTCATAATGAAATCTTTCGTTCATGCGCAGGAAGTTCCCCAGCACTTTGAAAGAGCGCAAGAATGTCAGTTATGTCTGACCGTTTCCACGTGGAAGTGCTCGCCGGGAGAGAAGCACTCGGGCGCGTCAGCTGGTGTCTGCAGAACCGAACTCGTGAGACCTGTTGACAGGAGGGGAAGATTTATTGTTGCAACGATAGAATTGCGCACTTTGCTATAGTCGTTTTAAAGTTATTATTATCAGTTGCATGCACTTTTAGATAATGGCTTTTCTGACATCTAATCATCTTTTTTTTATTATATAAACAGAAACTTCCATAAAAATAAGACTGGACTAATATCATAACAGACATATGCAATGGAAAACATAACCTCAGGACTCCACTTGAAAATAGACCCATTTAAAAAGCAATGGACAAAATGGGACAATTATTCTAAAATCAATATTTTCACATTTTTCCTGTTTTATTTTATTTTTTTAATGCCACTCCTTCAGTCTTATAATCCCTTATGTGTGACTTTTATTCTCTATACTTACCTCATGTTCTTCCTGTTTCTGTTGTTTTAAGATAAGATAAGATAATCCTTTGTTGTCCACACATGGGGAAATGTCATTCTTGCAACGCAGGTAGATACAGAGGAAAAGGACAGATAACTTATAGGAAGTTTAAAAAACACTCTTAATAGAAGAACTCTTATCAACAACTCTTATAAACAAAAACTCTTATAAACAAAAACTCCTATAGACAAAACCTCTCATTTCCCAACATGGGATGGAGGGGAAAAATAAATAATGATAAAAATAAAATTAAAAACAGCTAGCGTAAGACAAGATATTACAAATAATAATGGTAAAAAAAACACTCTATTTTCATCAGTTATAGGGGTTTTGTGTTCTTATAAAAAAAAAAGAAAATAGCACAACAAATGAAAACAAACAATGAAAAATAGAAGCCTCTGAAGGAAAGAATTAAATAAAATCACATCTCAAGAGAATTAAACATGCTTCCATAGGATCAGTATATTTTAGGCTATAGCTTTTAATCACAACAACAAATAATCTGCCTTTTTGACACAGCCTCTCTTAATTCTTATTTTACCGCCCTGGTTAGCCGCCTCATCTTTGCGCTAAGAGTTATTATTTGACACCGTGCATGCAGTTAGATGTTATTATTAATAAAGATGGGCTAAAACAGAAAAAACGCTACGTTATCAACAGAAGAGACATTTTCAGAGTCAGTGCACTCTAAAAGTGTTTGTTTCAACTTTCTCTGTCATTTTTCTTTTGCATCATTGCGTGGATAAAACCTGTTGACTTACAAGGATCCCGGTGGGAGCTAATCTGCTCAGGGTTGTGAAACTGATCTTATGAGGCGGCCCCTGAACTCCACACAGATCTGGTTTGGTCTAACATGCGTCTGCTGTAAACATTGCATGACTGTTTTGCCATTATCTTCAAGTGAAAGTGCAGCGCAAGCACGTAACCTGTTTACACGTTTGATTCATGAGCCTCATCGAGCTTGTCTGGTCAAATATACAAATGACTAAACAATGACTAGATCTGCTTTCAATCATCCAAACAAGTGCTGTCAAATGGAGAGTGGAGTAATTTGTTCATGTGAGACGGACGGGAGTTTTGCCAAAGTTTGAACCATGATGTTAATTAGGTCACTGACATTTTGATTAGAAACAGTGCAACTACTTCAGTGGATACTTGGTAAAGTATTCTCCCACCATCCAAAAAACATGCATAATTATTTAAAAAGCGTAATGGCCTTCTACTTTCCTCTCTCCATATAGAATACATTAAGAAAATGTAATGTTGCGACTTTTCCACAACATAAAACATAAGTAAAGCCTTCAGCAGCTTTTTTCAGTGGGTCAGTGGCAAAATGATATGCTTGAACAGGAAGAGATACAGTGTCCTTTTTCCACCTGAAACATCCAATTCATCCATCAGAACCAGTAAAAGTTGTCATGCCATTGTCAGTGAACAAATGAAGCCTGCGCAAGTTCACCTGGAAGACCTAACTTAATCTGCGTCGGCCATCACGCCAGGACCCCTCTCCCCAGCTCCATCATCGCACTCAAGCGGGCGTCGGCCTGTCCGTCTGTGAGAGTCAGATCCCTCCTTCACAATGGACTCCTCCAGGTTTCTGAATTTTCCCATGGAGATTTTTGTAGTTTTTCCTGGCCAAGATGGAGGGTGTAAGGACAGGGCACGTCCGCATCCTCCTCCCCGCTCCCAATCAGCGCCCAGGCGGTCGCATTTAAGCCCTCAGGCAGATGGCTCGGCCGCTTCAAACTGTACTGCGACCCACCACCTCCCCCGCTCCTCCTCCTCTGCATTCCCCTCATCCTAATCATCCTTTCTACCTTCCGGGGTCTGAGCGCCAAATAACCTTCACAATAAAGTTTGCCAAACAATCTTTCCCGTTTTCTGTGTCTGTGTCTCTCCAGGGTGAAATAGCACCTGGCTAGCTCAGAGTTATCCTCAGTACTTCCTGTCTAATTCAGAATCAGAAAAACATGTGTTTGTCAGAATTCACAAACTAGAACTTGCTTCAGAAATATGATGCAACATAAAACAATGAGTAATAATAGCAATAAAATATATAAATTATAATAACATAAGGCAGGCAGGCTTTTTATTTTATTTAATCATCTTCCCATAAAAATAATTATATGTCTTTACAGTCTTTACCGTATTGGTTATTTATGTTATTTTACATTTTACTAAAAGTTAGCTGAGACACGGTTGGGTTAGACAACTGCTTCCCATTTGCTTTGGCAATATGAATAATAATAGTAGAATAAAAAACTATTGAAATAAATTATGGACGCTAACACACAAACTCAAACAGATCACTTTTGCTATAATTGTTGTTTAGCGCAAGTAAATAAATATCGCATTCAAAAACTCAACACTGTTCCTCCGAGCCATCCGTCTAATGAAACTTCTCTTGACAAAATCTCATTCTTTGTCTTCTGCCCGGACATGTCCTTAATTATAACAGGGCCTCAAGTTCAACCCTCTGACAGCGGTTTTATGTACACAGCTGGCGTCTCGTCCGCTTGTGAGATTCCTCAACTCGGAAAGTGCAGTTGGTGTCCATGGAGATGAGCCTCCCTTTTGCCTGCGGAATGTTTGCAATCCCGCGTGAACGGAGCGAGCACGGGGTACCTGGGGTGTGCGCTCGAACCCGCTCCGGCCCCCTCCGGCTGGGAAACGAATCGGACAAGAAAACAGCAACTGCATTTGGGAAAGGAACACCGGTATTTCTATGTGAGAAGAGAATTACAAAATAATGTGACACCGGCGCCTGGGGATTGTACAAGTCGCAATCATTAGAGCGTGTCAGAAGTGTTGGAGATTTTTGTAGCCGGTGGGTGCGAAACGAGCGGGTGGGGGTGAGGCAGGAAGAAGAAACACATGTGAATGGTTAAAAGAGTGATTCAACCTTTGATATCCTCCATTAGAGTGATTACCGCTTCCTGCTAAAATGTTTGGGTTTCCACAAAAACAACTAATTAGCCGAATGAGTGTTTAATTTTGGATTTAATTAACAAATGGCACCGCAGGAGGTGGGCAGAAGACGGATGTTCAGCTGCTCACAGGCCACAGATGTAGTACATGTCGTGTTTGTTCACGTCGAAGAACGCGGGGGCGAAATTGTGGAGGAGCTGTATGATGTTGGAAAAATTGATTTCAGAGGATTTATATAGACATAATGGATGGGGGTTTATGCGTCTGATCTCCCAAAATCCAACATCTGTTACTGTTTTGTTTTATAGGAAATTATTGCAAATCCATATTTTTGTTCACATACACTTATTCTAATAATGACGCCCTTTAGTTGTGGTGAGATTGATGCTTCCAGCCTGATACTGTGACAGGGTGAAAAGTAACCAAACCAGTGCTTGTACTGGTAATTGACTTTAATTCTGGCTAACTGCAATAACTTATGGTCAGGCCAGAAATAAAAACCTACAGTTTCTCAGTTAGACTGCCCTAGGAGCAACTATGCTGGGAGAAGTATGGCAGCATGAGCACTATCCTCTGCTTCTGACTACTTTTCTATCAAACAATATTTAATATTTAATTTCACTTGCAATCTGTTCATTGCCTTTTCTTCTCCTTTTCCGAGTGGGACAGGCACATCGATGACTTGTGGACCCTGATGCTCCTCAACTCCCAGGAGAAACGGTCTCTACTCCATATGGACAGTTCTTCATCTGCCTCAAAGAACTGTTTCTCCTCCTGAGTGGCTCCAGCTCCACTGTCTTATCTCATGTCCGCCTGTCCGTCTGAGGGAGTCGTATCTCTCCTTCACTAAGGAACTCCTTTTTCCCAAAGAGGTTTTGGAGTTTTTCCTGGCTGAGAAGGAGGATCTAAGGACAGGGGAGCTTGGGACATTTTGTCTAAGGACACGGGATACTGGGACATTACCAAGTCCCTATAAACATTGTTAATCTATGTTTCACTGTTGCCCCTCGAGGCAACTGCGTAACAAAAAAAAAAAGTTATTGATTTGAATTTAACTTACATTTAAAAAAAGCATATGAGTTTTGAGTACCGAATCGTCCCTACTCATGGTGATCTCACTGATGATAAGAGTTTTTATGAGAGCTTTTCTTTTAAGAGGGATTTTAAAAGTTTTTTATAAGTTATCTGTTCTTTGTTGTTTACTTCTGTATCTACCTTGTGTTGCAACAATGGAATTTCCCCATTGTGTGACAAATAAAGGCTTATCTTATCTGCTCATTTTTTTCCTGCTCCAGACAAACCCTCAAATCATCACCTGCTCTGATCACCTAGATCAGAGAATAAGCAGATTGTTGATTCAAAACTAGTTCAACCCTGTTCCCCGGGACCTGCACCGTGGTTGGATATGCTGCTACACGTTATGCTGTAAAAAACATTCATTTACTCACAACTATTGGGGGTGTGGAACTGTGTATGTGGTTGAACCAGAAGCCTATTCTATAATGTGTGGAGATTAAAGACAATGGACCTACACTCAACAACATGCACGGAATGGATGAACCGGGGAATACAGGGACCTTTTTTTAAACAAGGTACCGTAGTTCCCCGATTCAAAGAAAAGGGGAACATAGGTACCGGGGAATACCCATTTAAAACAACTTGATTCAGTGTTTTGAACAGCTTAATTAATCAAGTTTTGTTTTAATGAGATGAACATTGCTTCTAAAATTGCTTGAAAACGTAACTAGTGATTAGTATATTAGCCATGTTTATTTTATTTATTTATTTATTTAAGGACATAGCATTTATAAGTCCTTAAATAAATAAGGACATGTATAACCAGATGGACGAACCAGATGCAATGTTTTAAGTGTTGTAGCAGAATATGCAAATTTTCAACACCTGTCCATTGGGCCAATTTAGAGTTGCCAATTAACTGCTTTTACTTGAGTACATATTTTCAATTCTCTTTCCACCACTGGACAAGTGCACTCTTTCCCCAAAAACAACAAGGTTCAAACTGAATATATTTCATCTTTTATCAGCAGATTTCCTTAGCAAATGAACTGTTTGTATTTGCTGTGGTAAAGTATTTTTACTGTTCGTTTCATAAAAATAGAGTGCAAACTCCCTCTGGTAGCAGTTCCTAAAGCTTGAGATGCCTTGTTGGTTGTTAAATGCCTGTGGCCCCATTAGCAGCCAACAACAACAAAGGATGTTGCTCCCATCTGCTTCTTCTATATGGGAGTGGCCGGATAGCTTCTTACAATCTGAAAAAGAATATGTCATTTTTATAGCATGGATCTTCAATCTATGATCTTCAAATGGCTTTTTCATGTCATTTTCACCTTGCTTTAATGAAGTTGCCGCCAAATGTAGGCCGACCGGGTCTGAGGCTGCACATGCGGGTGAACTGCAGACATAGGGGGTGAGTAAATGGTGCGTGGCCTGGAAGCGGAGGAGGAAGAGTCTGGTTTAGACATGCAGACCACACTTTGGCTTTGTGTCTAATCCCTGCTGTCGTAAATCTCTCCTTTGCAGTGCGGGGACGTGCCTGGAGCGCCGTGGCCAGCTGCAGCACTGCCCTCCAGCATGGTAAAACACACACGCCAACCAGCACATTAGCATACCCACTCGCCCCCTATAACATGTCAATGTGCATATTGATCCTCTAAGCCCCTTTTACAGCTGCAGTCGGCGCTTAGCTGGGTAAAGCCTTTAAATTCAACGAGAATGCATGGCAGAGATGTGTGATGTTAGCACAGTAAACAAGAGCAAACATACAGAGACTAGAATAAACTATTTACCAAGATTATTTACTGGGACTCTAAACTTCTAAACTTATAATAAATGTTTCCTGTTATATTTGTCAAGTCTGTTATTGAAAAAATGTGCATGTTATTTAAAAGACATACAGTGGGTTTTGGAAAATGTTGAAGTAGAAGTTTAAAGTTTTATGAGTTGTTTGTTTATAACCAATGGCTGTCAACCACTATCAAAAGGGAAGTGGTTGTAGAGTTATTACAAGAATAAAATCACTCTGTTGAACTCGAGAGGCTTGATCTACCTAAGGAGTGATTGAAAATAGTGTGGAACCAAAATTATTACAATGGGACATCTTTGCATCTTGCTGAATGTTCTTTATCCATCTTTGTTGCCAATGTTTCGTCGGTTTCTTAGCAAATTTGTGAAAAAAAGTCTAACTTCTACAACAGTTTTAATGAAAGAGCAAACTAATAGAACTATGGACACAATGTGCTTGACATTTGGATCTAGACAGAACTTAGTCTGGACTTGGAAGTTGTAAATTGTCCGGTTTGGAATGAAGAAAGAGGTAAATGCCTGTAAAAAATGTGTTTTATCATTGACGTCCATCAGATGTGCTTGTAAATCTGCCCGGCGATGGAGTGAGGCACCCGGTGGAACTAATAAGAAAAGTATGTCTAAAAGGCTTTGAAGTGAAGGTATATTCGTCAAAATAATGACGCTAGCGAGCGGCTGTTACTTGTACATGTACCTTACACACTACTGTGGTATATTATTACACGCTCCACACGTGAACTTCCCTTTTCTGAGACCAAAGTGTTCATTAATTGCGGTTTCGCGGACACGTTGAACCAATAACAGTTTGGGCCATAGGTTTGTTTTTGTAGCTCCTTGTTTCCATCCGTCTCCTGGAGCTTAGATATAGTAGTTAGCAAACGGTGAGAGCTCTTTTTACACAAATGATCCGGCGTGTCTCCTTAACTTCATCATTTGAGTGGGATTGTTAGGAAGCCTTGTTGGAGTTTGCCTGTGGCTGACAGAACAGCTCTAGGGGGGACTCTGAGCCACAGTAATTCTCAGAGACAATGAAATCAGAACGCTCCAGACAGCTCCTAGTACATATTGATGCTCTCTAATAAGGCAATTACCTGTTTTTTGTCCTCCATTATATCCAATCACATTATTTAGCAACACTCCACCTTTTGTTCATCTACAAAGTGCACTTTAAGATGGTTAATCAGTACTTTTTTATTGGCTTTTGTATATAAACTCACCTGTCACAATTTAACAGTTTTACAGCCCTCAAAACCATCTTGCGTGAAGATTATTATTTTTTTAATTATCAAGTACAGCTCTGTTATGAGTGGCTTTCTGTAATGCTAAACGAGGTCGAACTGAACCGACTGTAGGTTTTTTTTATATAACATTGTGCTGTGTTATTACGTAAAAGTAGATTTTGCTCAAAGAAGCTCCTTTAAACCTTTAGATATAATCAGTTTTTGACTAGGTTAAATCAGATACATCTGCTTTATTAAATAATACTTTAAAGCATTAAATTAATTTGCTGTCTGTGTATGACCAGATGTGTAAACCAATCACCCAATGGCAATAACCTTTAAATCATTTTCAGTTAAGAAAGATAAGAAATACATTGAATTATCTCAACTAATACATTTAAGTATATCAATAATGGGATATTGCAGGTCATGAAGAGGATATGTAGCTTACTTTTCACCCATTATGTGAAATGGATGGACTGTAATAATTACAAAACAGCACATAGTAAGATTTTTTGAAAAAAACAAATACGTATTAGCTCAAGCAGTAACTAAAATAAGACTGCTCATTGTTGAATAAAATAATCACATTTACCCAGCACAGAACACATAGTCTTAGGTCTTAAATTACTGTATTTATCAAAGGTTTGTGTGGAATGTTACAACGCATGTTAAATTAAAAGTGCATCAAATGTACAAAAGCAGACAATATTTACAACTTAATTACAAAATATACAGTAAATGTGGCTTTAAGGCTGAACACAGACTATAGAGGACTCGAGCTATCTGTGATAAAGTAACAGTGCAAACAATGTAAAGCCAGCAACAGAAACACAATATTCAAGGGACAAATTAAGGCCAATAACAACTAGAACAAGGCAGATTACATGGATAAGAAAAAAGGTCTGTTGCCCTCGTATTGAAATAAGACACCGAGTCTAAGGAATCCTTACTGTGAGGCATAAGTGAGAATAAGAGCTTACAAACACTGTGTCCAGCTGTAGCATGTATAAATCTATTCACATGAGGTAGTTGCAGCGGAGACAGATTGCGCAGGTGCGTCGTGCGCGCGGAGGCAGCGCAAACACCTGCGCGTCCTTGTTTCACAGCTGGTTGTACTTGGCTTTGCAGTGCAGTATGTGTCTGTGCAGCGCGTCTATCCTGTCCTGGAGCAGCGCGGCGTGCTCGTCCGACAGGAAGCCCAAGTGGACGGACAAAGGCTCGCTGTCTCGATAGACCCCCACGAGCCGGGCCCGCGCGTCTCTGCGCCTGTGCAGCTCGGCCACGCGCTGCGCCGTCCTCCGCCTGAAGACGCACACGGACCCGAGCACGGTCTGGTGGTACTTCTCCCACATGTCCAGCACCCGGTATCCGTGCACGAGCCCCGCCTCGTTGTCGATGAACACCAGGTCCCCGCGGGGCGTTCGGAGCAGGTTGTTGGTGTCCCGCTCCATGATGCGCGAGTCCCACTGCAGGCTGAAGAGGTTGCTCACCAGCCGGTCAAAGTTCGCGGTCAAATAGTCCAACATGATGAGATCCGTCCATTGCACGAGCTCCAGCAGGTCCGCGGCACTTTGGTTCCATAGCTGCTTGAGGCCCGGGTTGAGTCCGCTGCTCTCCTGCCTCAACGGGGCAGGTGTCACCACTCCGGTCAGGTTAGAGACCCACTGCGTGAGAGAGACCACGGCGCGCTCGCTCCACTGTAGCCCCCCCACGCGCGTCCGCACCGCCTGCCACTGCTCGCTGTCGGTGTTGAGCTGGGACAGCGCCAGGGGGGGCAGGTTCGTGATGCCCAGCAGACTGGCCAGGTAATACGTCAGAGTTTCCCCCTGCACTTGGTCCGCGTTGATGCCGTAGCGCACGCACGCTCTGGAGCCGTCTTCAAAAGTGGCGAGCTGGTTGGAGATCCTCCCGCAGCCGGTCTCCAGCTTCACTATGCGATGTGCACGGGCTTTCTCCCGCCACTGCCGCGCGTCCTCCTCCGCGAAGCCCACGGGAAGCAGCTCCTCCAAGCGCTCACTCCAGAACACCCCATCCTCCAAAGGGGAGCCTCCTAACTTGACCGGACCCCCCCTCCGCGCTGACCGCCTCCTGTTGTATCCATTCAGATGGTAATGTCGGCTCCCCAACGTGTGATCCGTGACGTTGCGACCTCCCGCGGGAGAGTGCTGCGGTGCCGCCGGGACAGCCAGCAAGGCGCGGAAAGTTTTCGAGGAGAGGTCCGCGGGGAGAGCGCCGCCCGGCACCGCCAACCCGCGCTTGTGTCGCTCCAGGCGGCTCTCCAAGGTGCTCCACACGTAGAACACGCTCCCGATGGCGCACACGAACAGCAGCGCCAGGAAGTTCGCCGAGACGAGCCTCATGGTGAAGGTGCAAAGAGACACCGCCGCTGACGGAGAATCAGTCCACAGTGGCGCGGATGCGAGCGTCCCGTTCAGCACCGCGGAGATCACGCACGCTCTCAAACCAGTTCATGTCCATGTTGATGTCCCCAAAATCAGAGTCCTGTTTGTGCACAGCGATCAAGCACAAATTCCACCTTCAGTTTGTCCATTATGTCCCTTTTTTATGGAAGTATCAACCGCCAAACGCGCAGAGCGGTTGGTCTCTCTCTCCCCTGCGCGCGCGTCTCCACCGGGCGCTGGATGAACTGTGCTGCTGAGGAGGGAGAGAGAGGAGGGTGACTCGCCGGAGAGTCACGTGACGCTGGTCCCGAGATGGTGGGCGGGTCGTGTGAAGGAGGGAGCGTGGTGCGTGAGTGTGTGCGTGCGTGCGTGCGTGCGTGCGTGAGTGCGTGCGTGAGTGAGTGAGTGCGTGTGTGCGTGTGTGGTGTGCGCACGGTACCATTATCATAATTGATATACCTAGGCTAGGGAGGATTTTTCCCCCTCAAAACTATGTCACTATTTTAAATAAATTATAATCTATGCCGGGAACAGGAGGGATGTTAGTGGGGCGGAATAAGACAGAGATAAATTGGGTGCTGCGCCATGAGAAGCAGCGGTATTGGTGCGTAGCATTACTGGAGTCTTTTAATTAATTGTGTGTGAATGAATGCAGACTAGTGGTTTTATAATAAGGGCTTATCCTGTCAGGTGGTGTAAAGTTCCAGTCTAATAGGAAGTCTACGAAGAAGAAAACTACTGTGGGATAATTACTTTAGACTCAAGTACTTGGTCACGAATTCTTACTGTGTTTGTTATAACCAAAGAAAGGGTTATCATTGCTTGGAAAAACAATATTACCTATTTATATCTCAATCAATTTAAGTTTAGTTTAAAAAGAAAAAAAGTTTTGCACTATCCTTTTTCAGTTCCTTGGTATTATTTCAACACTGGACTGGGAAAACACTATTTTAGGTTGCCAGGTACTTTCCAGTCAGATCAGGAACCTTTTGGTGACACAAGTAGAACACTGACTTTGTTGTAAAGCTGGGACAATTTATTGTTTTGTCACATGGTTTTATTGTATCGCATCAGATCAAATGTATCACGATATTTTGATGGCATCTTGTTTGTCATAGAGCTTTGCTAAACTTGACTTGTATATGGTTTTGTGTTAAATGCACATATGTGTTTCTAACAAAGCCTATGTGTTGTGCATCAGTGTTGGTTTTACAAGCTTTGGTGTTGATTGATTAAAAAATGGAAGAGAGCTTGTATTACAACCCCAACCATTAATGGGCTCATTGTTGCTTTTGTCATTTGATCTGTGCATTCTATTTACATTTGGAAAGTATTGTAGTTCCTAATAATATTGAACAATAATTTCAATTTAAATCACCTTTTTTGTCCTTAAGAGAAATTGCTTGGACATAGTGGCTCCAACATACTTAATGAACCACTAACAGTCTGAATAAATGTGAATAATTAGGTGTTTTCACATACAGTATAATGATAACCAGAACTAAATTCCTATAATCCCCCAGTCCTTATTTTGCCTGAGGAACCACCCAGTTCCCTCTGTCCATGTTGGTGACAGTGGCTGAAAGTGGTTAGACCTGGCTTTAAAATTAGAACTTGAATTTAACTAATCTAATTAAAATGACTAATATTTCCCTTCATTCTTCTACATTTGAGTCCAGTCAACCTGCACAAAACTGTGATGCAAAACAACAAAATCAGAAGATCAGAAGATTATTGAAACATATTTTAGAATGAAGCTAATGTTGTAAAATTATTTCTGTGTGTGTTCACAAAAAAATATTTTTTACTGAAAGTATTTGCCCCTGATTAGGAGCTAGTCCCCAAAGTGTGGCCCCCAAAACTAAAACTAAGAAAACGAAACTGGAAAAAGTCCCTACATTGTGAAAACCACTACAGTGTGTTTTAGTGCTTTATTTAATTTAGTTTTTGGAGGGTTTTTTTTAAAATCACAATTTTATGTGCAAATTTACAGCACAGAGAAATGAAGACTTTGTTTTCTTAACCCCCACTTAATTAAATATTGAAATGTTCCACTCTACAGTTAGTCAGTACGACCCTTTCAGCCTCTATTATCTCTGTGTGAACACGAGCACAGGGGACTTGGGTAGTTCCTCTGACTAAAGGGTTATAACGGTTTAGGTTTAATTTTCTTGCTGTTATGTGCAAAATTAGATTAAGTAAATTATGCCAAGTTACAATAAATTTATACCATCCACACAAACAAGATTATAAGCACAAACATTATTTTCCACACCTTAACATCGTCTGATTGGTGCAAATTTAGACTTTACAATGTTGCTGATGTTAAGACCGCACCTTTGAGAAGTATTTCATATAATGCTACTTTCAATGGAGACACATTGCTGTCCTCACCAGATGCTGTCTGACAGATGCTTTCAAGTGTAATGATACGCACAGGAGTTTGACAGCAGGATTGTTTGCTATCTCCATAGGCCCTTATAATGAATGGCTGACTTGGCGTAGCATATCCTGAAGGCACACATCATAAATTTACATATGCCAGCGTGAGATATCGCACTGTTTTTCCTCTCTTTACAGTAATGGCGTACATACAGAGCTGTATATGAGATATTTGATCAAGCTTAATAGTTTTTGTATTTACGTTAATGCGTCTCTATGTTCCCTGTTTGCTCTTCATGCCACTGTTTCAATTTGTACTGCTATGTAATTAATTGTGTCCCCTAAAACACAACCGAGGCAAAGTTATGTCAACTGCAACCTTTTTGCGTGCTTTTTGTTAATCTACAGTGGGCAGATTTACTTCCGAGGCATGGAATTTATTTATCATCACCAAAGCCCTCTTGTGCGCCGAGTCTGTAGCGTGAACCTTGGCTTTCTTCTCAAATTACTTGGGTGTTTTTTTATGGCAACATGCCTTCATGATGAATTGCCCAAGATGAAAAGACAACAGCAGACATGAGTGCTCAATTACACATTAATGTATGCTTTACAATGCCCAGAGTGCTGAATTTGTTGCTTATTGCCTCATCATTGTTTTTCGCTTTCATCAACTGGAGCACACAGTTTCAAAAGAAGACGTAGTATTTTGTTGTGTATCTTTCGTTCAAATCTGACTTTTCGCAATGAGATGAATAACTTGTTCAATTCCCAGCCTATGTTTGATTCAGCCATTGTAGATTGACAGCAGTAGCAGTGTGAAGGAAATGGAAGAAATGGAAGAAATGGTAGAAAGTTGCATTTACAAATTCTCCCAAATGGTTTATGTAGCGGTGCATGGCTGAGCACACACTTCTCTGCTTCGATTGGAAGTGTTGAGATTTATTCACACCGTACAGTATTGTGCAGTGTGAATTGGACAGTGTGTCTGTAATTGCAAATGCATGTATATTTACATAGTGTTCATTCTATATGCGGTCAGTTATGTCATTCCATGTATTCCAATAATCTGTGTGAAGGTATGGGAAGTGTTTGAAAGGAGATATTGGAACCACGTGATTACCAAAACTCAAATTGTACCAGAATCATCAGATGAAATCCACATAAAAGAGTCGCTTGTACGTTCTTGATATTTGATTTCCTTTTTTTAGTAACACATTTCTTTTCAGGCATGTCAATAAATGATAAATGGAACAATATTTTCAGTGGGACTATATATGTTTTGTGTGTATCTTCTTTTATTTGCATTTAATAGGAAACCTTTCCTTATTTTTTTTGCTGTAGAGGGTCAAATAATAAAAATGTACGAGTCATTAATGGTAATAACTACTTCATTCTGTACTTGATTTATTGCAGCTTATGTCTTTTGTGCTATGGCTCATTTACTTACAGGTTTACTTTTAGACTATTCATTGGCATAAATTAGATATATTTAAATAGTTCTGCATATTGAGATATTTACTTTAACACATGCTGAAGGGTGTATGACAGGTTTCTATTATGTTGTAAATATAATAATTATAGTTTTACACCAATCAAGTCACATCACACTAGGGACACTCATTCTATCCAATGTTTGTGCTTAATTCACACTAAAAAAACAATAGTTTGACCCTCTAAAAAAATTTTCAGTTGAGTTGTCAATTAAAAAAGAAAACGTGACATTAGATGAGTTTTTGCTAGTGTGATGTCATCAATAACAAACAGGAACTAAAATTATAAACCTAAAAACATTTGTCATTCTGGGATAAAATGTATATATATATTTTTAGAACAATTTAAAACATATTTATCTTAACTTCATTTTAATTAGGCACTTTAAGCGTCCTGATTGCTCATAGCGTCAATGACTAGATTTGTATTTCATTTGCATTGTTTGCATTGATTGACTCATGTCTGGAGCTCACCCTTCCTGCGCTTAGCATTAGGGTTAGCTGTTTACTTAACCACATGCTGAGCTACATGGCCTCTGTCGCTGTTCAGAAACCCCCGGTCGCGCTTAGTTGTGACTTTCAGTTTAGAGCCTCGTATCAGAGGGACTGCCCGGGTCTAGACGTAGGAAATGAAGAAGGCTTAAGCGCATTGCTGAGATTCTGTCTGCTTCTTGTTGCTCTTTGGAGGTGCGGAGTCGCTGTGTTGAATGACTCAAAGTGGAGATATCCCTTTCCTTCAGAGCGCAAGTGCTGGCATGTTCAGATATCAAACCTATCTGTTTTCTTGCCATCAGTGGGTCAAATCTGTCCCTCCCGACACCCCCCAGCTGCATTCCTCCCCTTTGCCTTCCTCGTAAATCCCACACTTGTCCTGAATGAGCATACAGCTTTAGAGAAGTCCACTGTAAATGTAAATTCACTATGTCTATTGAATTGATCGAGACGTCTTGCTGGGCTTGTGTCTTTGTCCATGTGTGTGCAAACGAGAGGGACGTTCTGCGCTGGAACATGCTGCATTGACGATCGTGGTATGGTAACAGCAATTTGCTAAAGAACTTGCAAATGAATATTGATTTTACTGGTTGTGAGAAGATAGCGTCATTTTAACTTGCAGAAAAACGACCCTGTTTACGCAAAAAGCAATACAAATGACAACAAATGTGTTCAGGGAAAGGATCACCCAATAATACAACATACACTTGCAATGTAAGATGTGTCGTGCATGTCTCAGTAATCTTATTTTTCTTGCAGAAGAATGTGGTGACAAATGACGATATATCAATGCTGCATGTGGAAATTGATGCTGTTATAACATTCTGGGCTCCAAATGCAGCTACACCACATTATGTCAACCAAATAAGATAAGATAAGATAATCCTTTATTGTCCACACATGGGGAAATTGCGGTGTTACAATGCAGTAGATACAGGGGGAAGGACAGATAACTTATAACTGAAGTTTAAAAAAACACTCTTAATAGAAGAACTCTCATAAACAAAACAAAACAAAAAAAACTCTTATTAACAAAACTCCTCTAATATCTTAATAGGGAATGGTAGGAAAAAAAAGATGAATGAATAAAATAAAATGATAAAGATAAAAATAAAAATAAAATAATAAAAAAAATAAAAAAAATACTAATAATCAAATAAAATAAAAATAAAGTAAAGTAAAAATAGCTAGCATAAGAAATACTAATACTAATGGTAAGTAAGTAAACAAAAACAAAAACACTCTTATTTACATCAGTTGTATGCACATGAATATGACATTAATTGCTTGTGAGTATGACAGTAGTTGCACATGAATATGACGGTATTGCACATGGTTAATTCAGTATTGCACATGAATATGACGGTATTGCACATGGTTAATTCAGTATTGCACATGAATATGACGGTATTGCACATGGTTAATTCAGTATTGCACATGAATATGACGGTATTGCACATGGTTAATTCAGTATTGCACATGAATATGACGGTATTGCACATGGTTATATCAGTATTGCACGTGTTCAGGGCTAGCAACAATCAATTTATGTGGCTATTATCTGCACAGTTTTGATATTTTTCAGTGTCTCCAGGTGTTAAAGATCACTCTATGCATTCATGCCAAAGTATGTCCAAATAAATCAAGTTCTCCCCTCAGTCATTGTCCGTGTAAACCGAAACGAGAGCGAAATCCAGTCAGACGTCCAATCGCCACGGTAGCCCTGCCTCACTCGCCCGGTCTCTGCATGCGACCGGGCCGAACGACACCCTTAATCTTCGCCCTGTCACTCTACCTCCCCAATAGCCTATACGCCCATTACCGCGCCCATCTGACCGCACGGCAGCTGCGATGGGATCTGGCCCTCTCCGCCTGGTGCCCGTCGGCTCCTCTCCACGGACGGACGAACGGAAGGTGCGGCCAAAAAAACCCTGCGTGGGTCTTCTATCACCACCACCCCCGCCGTCGCCCGCCATTCCACAGAGGTTAGTTCACCCTGGCCATAACTCACAGGTCCCCCGACGCTCTGCAGCACTCCCGTTTCCTGGACTGACTAATGAATGTGCGGGGCTTCCATTAGCACTGAAAGCCACAATCACTTCAGAGGCTCTGACAATTACTCATGTGCAGGGAATCGGGGATGAGAGGGGCTGGTGGTGATAGCTATGTAGGTGGCAGGGTGGGTTACGGGGGGATCCATAACAGCACGATGAAATTGATGTGTAGGCATTTTTGCGGGATGCTTTGATTAATGGTGTTTGTGCGATGGAGTGAGGGGAACAAAGTCTTTTAGATGTGTTTATGTGGCGTGCGTGCGGTGTGGATTTGGGGCGTGGGATTAGAACACAGTCGATGTCATGTGCATTTCCAACACGGATCAGAAAGTGATATATTCTAACAGTGTGAAGGTGTAGACAATGTGCAAAGTGACACAACACGTCAAACGCAGCCGTAAACTATGTTGAAATGAAACGTTTTGTGGTGCAGCAAAGCTTTCTCTGCAAATTAAAGCTAGATTGATAGAACCCTTTGAATATGCGCTACAGCTTCAAGGATTTATTACCTACTTTTTAATATTAGGCTTACATAAATCTTAAGATTTTCAACTACCTT